>NW_023458565.1:12413256-12432449 GCF_013731165.1 Rhagoletis pomonella
AAAAAAAAAAACAAAAAAAAAAATAAATAAAATAAAACACTTGCTTTCTTATCCATAGTCTTAGACTTCGTCCTCATATTCATCTTCGTATTCGAATTAATCTTCGTTTTCTTATTCGTCTTTGAATTAGTATTCGTATTACTTCTTCCATGCAAACCATTTTTTTCAGAGTATTCTGAATTGCAGAGAAAGTTTAAAGAATTCGTACAAATCTCATCTGTGTGCGTATTCGTTTTTAGTTTTCGCATTCGGCTTTGTCTTCATCTTCGTATCGGCCTTCGCATTTGTCTTCGTATTCGTATTCAAACTAATCTTCGTATTCGTCCTTGTCCTCGTATTCGTCTTCGTCTTCATATTCGTTTTCGTATTCGTCTCAGTATTTGTCTATGTGTTCATATTTGTCTTCATTTTTGTGTCCTTATTCGTGCTGGTATTCGACGTGGAATTGATTGTACTCGTTCTCGTGTTCATCTTTGGGTTTCAGACAATGAAATTTTGTATACTAATTCTGAATCTGTAAATAAAAGTTTTCTACACCCTCAGGTTTCTTAAAATGTCGTTTAGTTTATACTATTTTTTCTAACTCCATTGCGAGTTGGACTATTGCATAAGAATTTACGTATAGAAGTTAATGCGCAGTAGCCCCGGTATGCAGTACCTATCTCTTGCAAACAGTCAAGCCTGCAGGGCCGGTTTCAGCTTTCTTGCAATTATCTCTGGGATATGTTACCAATGCACCGCTCTGCCAGAATGTCGCCGAGGTATTATAATTCGGTTGAGAGAGTTACGGTACTCCATTTAAAGAAGGTGGTAATATACGGTTGCGAGATTCCCATTGAGGTCAACTGACTGTATTCTTGAAAATTTTTAAGATGTTTTTACAGGTTCGCCCAGATCTAGATTTTTTTTTTTTTAATTTGAAAAGCTCCCTGCGGATGCGTCCACATCTTTCTGATATTCGACCACGAATCATGCTCAACGAGAGAAATTGACTTTGTTTTAATGCATCAGTCCTGAGGTTGAGCCGGTTCCTTATCTTTTCATCCCAATAAACTTCTATCTGGTGTTTGTGGTCGCGAATTTCAGCCAAATTCTAGTTAAGTTAGGAAAATTTGAACTATTTTGTGATCGAAAGTTTGACTTTAACAGGGAATTTATTAGAGCCGCTTTAGAAGAAAGGTTATAATACATACACAGGTATGTAATAAAATTCCGAATGCTAATTTTTTTGAGATACCGCATGGATTTTTTTCTCAGGTAATTTAGCCAAATAGCCAACCGAAATTTTAGGTAAAATAGTTGAATTTTCTTATGAGCTTTAATAACGAAATCTTGTATCAAAGCTCGCGTAGCTACATATCTACGCATTCATACACACACAATCAAACGTCGTTGAAGAACTTTCGCGCCTTAGCTTCAACAATTTTTTAGACACTCACTCTAACGAGGAAGTTAGTCACGTATAAACAAATCTAGGCGCATGATAATATGTAGTATGAAAAGGTGCATGCATACATACATATGTATATATATGTATGTAGATATGCTTAAAAGCCGTGTGGGTATCCTGCCTAAAAGTCCTGCATGCATAATGCAACTAAAACACAATGGCCGTAGTGTAAGTGCTGCAAACAATGAAGGAAAGGTGTTAGAAATCTGTCGGGCGCAAAAGCACGTATCCACGTCTGAATTGCCGTTCAAATATCGATCCAAAAGGCAGCAAACAACTCCACCAACTTCGCGCCTCTTGCGCTACATACTTTTTTGTTGATTTTTTTTTTTTTTGCTTTTTTCTGCATCCACTCCGTTGCACTGCATTTTCACACTGTTTTGTCTTATTTGCTTTTATTTTTTGTTTTTTTGCTGCGTTCTGCAAAGTTTCATGCACAGCCAAGAATTCATAGCTTGGCATAAGGCAAAGCGTCGAGGAGCAAATTAGAAACTCAACTCGCAGCAGTCAACTTCAGCATTTGTCGTTGCTGTTTAACCTCTTGCGGGATTTTGTGCAGCAGCAGACTTTTATGCATCATTCATACAAATATATGTATGTATGTACATTCATTTATTTTGCACTGAGCAAAAACGAGGCAAATAAACAACACAAAAGCTAAACATTCATTGCTTTTGGCAGGCGCTCAAAGATGCACACGACGACAACGTCAAGGGCAAGAGAATAATAATAAAACGGAGTCAAATACAAAAGACTAGGCAAAAAATGATTAAAAGAAGGAAAAATGCACAGAAACTACCGTACATCGCTCCTGTTGAGAAAATGTTGAGCATAAAAAGGTGAGCAAATGCATTGTGCAAGGAGTTGTATCCCAAGCACGCATGACGAACACAATCTAAAAGAAATTGCAAGGGACCTATGTATATATGTAGCTGCGATGCTGTCTTTATTATGACTAACGAAATGTTTGGTATACCAATTCATGCATAAATATGTGAGCACGTATGTTCAATAAACATTAGACCGTACCAGATAAGAAAGTTCCCCATACACCCCTGGGCCTAAAGAATTTTTGCAAGGTGGTTTTGAAAAAAAAATGTATTTTTTGCCGAAAATTATTAAACCTTTATACATATATATTTTTTAGAATAATTTGTCATTGCCGAATGCAAATGTCACCGGAAAATGTAAGAAGGCGACCTCAGATTCGGCGAAAAAAGTTTGTTCGAAATAACTTAGACTGAGGAGTGTACGGCGAACTTTTTTTTTGTCTGCTTGTAAGGTGGCACGTTCTAATGTAAGTATGTACAATCATATCTACATACATATGTACATATGTACGTACGTATATTTAGATAAGCATATTTGTATGTAAGTCTGTTGTTGCAGTTTGAATGAACATTTTAGCTCCGCCGATCTTTTGTAGAACACCCTTTTAAAGGATTTGTGCTACAAAAGTGAAAAATTCAAATGAACGAAAGATACAGCAAGGAAATCGAATCTGAGATCGTACAAAAATTTAAGTTATCTAATTTTTGACTTTTATAATTTTGAGCAAGAATAGGCGTGCCACAGTAAATTTTACACACACAAAAAAAATGAATATATTCGCGAAACTATGGGTAAATTGTAGTATAACTGCGCTCTTGGTTTTTCTGTCCGATGTCAGGATTTTTTTTTTAAAGGACTTTGAGATTTAAAAAATATGATTATTTCAAAAAACTATTTTAAAATTTCATTGCAATGTAGGACAACAAGAAGGGTATCATATAAAAGAAAAAATTCTGTAGAATTATAACAGAATTAATTTTTTGGTGCATAAGGACGAATGGGTATGGGAAATTTCATTTACAAATTTTGTCTTTAAACATTCTTGAAAATTTGCAATATTTTTTTATTTTTTATTATTGTTTGAGGACTAATATACGCACGACCTCATCATCGAATTTCGTCCTGCAGACTTTATTAAGTTAAAATGATAAAATTTATTAAAAGCGCATTTTCAATACCCTTTCGGCTTTGTAAACCGAAAAACTTTATTGTTTTTAAATTCTACAGAATTTCCTGTCACATTTAAAATTTCAAAATCCTTTGAAAAAAATTCAGACGTTAGAGTTAAAAACCAAAAACGCAGTTTTACTTGGCCCATAGTTTCGTGAGTATATCGATTCTTTCGTGTGTTTTGTATTTTTTTTTTGTTTTTGTCGAGCGGTGTTATCATTTGCTTTTTTTTCAAAGAAAATCATTTTACAATGAAAGTTCGCCTGATATTCTGAAACGTTTCATACAGAATTCTTAAAATGCCGAAAAATTCAGCGAAAATTCCAAAAAATTCAGCAAAAAAAAATCCAAAAAAAAAAATATGAAACGCGTCATAAAAACTTCTAAATATGCCGAAAAATTCAGCGAAAATTCCAAAAAGCTCAGCAAAAAAATTAAAAAAAAAAATCGAAAAAATGCCGAGGAATCCTGAAAAAATTTAACACGAAATATAGCAAAAACTTCCATAAACGACTTAAAAACTTCCAAAGGTTCCTAGAAATTCCCCAATGGTCCGGAAAATCTCGAAAAGACCGAAGAAACTCTGATCAGCGAAGAAGAGCCTCGGAAAACCCTCGACAAAATCTGGAAAAAGTCCAATTTATTAACAAACTTGAGCTTCACGCTTTTGCAGCCGAATAGCTAAAGAACAACTCAATCGGGTTAAAGTTTCCTTATAGCTGCAAAAGCAACCCCCATTAGTGTCTGAAAAAAATTACCCAAAATCTTGAAAGCA
This sequence comes from Rhagoletis pomonella, assembly GCF_013731165.1. NCBI lineage: Eukaryota > Metazoa > Arthropoda > Insecta > Diptera > Tephritidae > Rhagoletis > Rhagoletis pomonella. Next base: position 12,417,483 of record NW_023458565.1, read on the forward strand.
TTTCAGCATAATCGAAAGAGTGCCGATAAATTGCGAAAAATAAAAAAACGAATAATCTCGAAAATGTCTCGACAAAATCCGGAAGCATTCCATTTTACATACATACATATATGTTACGCTTCATGAATCATGAGGTTGTAACTTCATGGTACAAAGGATATCAGGAAAAATTACCCAAAATTTTTACAAGACATATGTTGAGCTTGAGCTAATTTCATTAGCGCAAAAACCGAGTCTGAACTTAAGCTAACTTTTCATGCATGAGGCCTAATATATTTGCATGTCTGAATGGTCAGACACATTAATTTTTTCAATATTTATTCTAATTTTTAAATTAAATTGTTCGCTCCTTGTACCTCAGCGGTTTTGTGATAGCGCGCTAGGGAAATGACAAACTTTTTTTATCAAAGCAGTTCCGCACTCACTTTTCAACTATGTATGTATGTATTTGATTCTGTGCTGTGCTATCTCCCAGACAATAATCGATGTGTGTAAATTGCACACAATTCTCTTCCTTTCCCATTTTCTCTTCATGTCGAGAGTGTACATCCATTTAAGGATATTGAATTTGCCGCCCGACTGGTATTGCGTCCTGTCGTTTCGATTCGTGGTAGCTTTTGATGCGTTTAGTCAAAACGCTTCCGGACACATTTGTAACACACACACACACATACTTTATACATATTATGTGCATATGTATCTACGTGCTCCTGTACGCCATTCAAATGAAATTGTTTAATAAAAACGGATGCAGAAAGGATGTGTGCCGAATAGAAGCTGTCACTTGCGCACACATACATACTTACAAAAAAGTTGTGCATTTTTGAATACACATAAAATGAAAGCTTAAGGACTTTTATATGTCCAGCAAATTCTTACCATTAAAAGTAAAACGTGAATATGGTTGGAGGCTTACCTGTAAGAAAAAGAGAAATATTAATAAAATCTTGCCTGATTATTTGGACTAATTTTTAAATTATAATTGATTCCAAGGGGCGTGCTACACGCGAAGAAGAGCGTAAAAAAATTGAGTGTTACCGTTTAGAAATGTTTCATTATTTTACATAGACCTATATACTGTGAGTGCCGATAAAAATCGTAGGTATAGTAAATTTTTTACCATATTTTGAAAATATTTTGTTTTATTATTATGTTAATTTTTTATAAAAATATGGTTCATACTACGACAAAATCCATAAAACTCAGAGTTTCTAACTTAGTAATTAGAAAAAAAATCTTCAAATTTTCATCAAAATGTCAGACTTTTTATTCAGCTTTTTTAGAATTTTGCAATTTGCCAGTGCAAGTTTGAAGTCGCTAAGAATACCGTTGATTTTTGGCGATTTTTTTTGCCGAGTGTGTTACGCATTTTCTGTCATATAAAAATAGATTTTGTTCATGCGTTATATGAAAGAAAATGCGCAACATCGTCAACAAAAAAAAAATTAAAAAAAAAATCAAAGTAATTTTGTAGCGACTTCAGACTTGCATTTTATTATACTAAAATTGAATGGGCTACAAATGGCTGCAAATTTTTTAAATTTTGATGACTATTTTTTGAAGTTTGACTAATTTTTTTGAATTGTGTGCAAGCTTTGAACTGCTATTTATGTGGTTTCTGTTATAGATTGAATTACATTTTAAATGAAATAAACAAAATTTGCAAACAATATCATTTTGAATTTCGGTGCTAATCAGTTGACCACAGGTGTATGTACATTAGGCTGGTCCAAAAACAATAAAGTCGGAATTGTAATGATCGCACAAACAGGATTGTTCTATATTTGTATATTTTTTTTATTTTGAAATCAAAAAATATTTAGAGGTTGTTCAAAGCGCTTAAAGTTTTTCAAGTATTTTTATATGGGGAAAAAACCACTTTTCGTAGAAATGGTATAGAACTCTTTAAAATCAATATTTTTCGATCGGAAGACTCTGGTTCTCTTCAGGAAACTTTCAATAATAATGCCCAATTGTTTATATAACCATTTTTTAATACTAAGGATATTTTATTGGACCCCCCCTTGGATTATTCGGGGTTTTTGTGGGTTTTGGCAGATTTATAAATTATAGTTGCGTTTAAAAAAAGAGTTAAATAAACAATTGGGTATTATTATTGGGAATCTTCTGCAGATAAACAGAGTTTTCCGATAGAAAATTATTGATTTTTAAGAATTCTATACTATTTCTACCAAAAGTTGTTTTCCCCCATATAAAATACATGGAAAACTTTGGGCGCGGGTGCTTTGAGCGACCTCTGAATATTTTTTGATTAAAAAAAAAATAGGGGTTTATTTTTTTCAGTATAGAACGATCCTAGGGGTGAGAGCATTAAAATTCCGACTTTACTTATTTTAGACCACCCTAATGTACATACATACATGTGAATAGCTAAACCAATTCAACACACAGTGCAGCGCACACAGTGCGGCAATTAGTATTCACTGTCGGTGCAGCATCAAAGCATCTAACAGCGAGCTAGCCCTTTAGGCAACTTAATTATTTTGGGATTACCCCCAGAGTTTTCCCAGCTTCAATAGTAAGCAAGCGATTTGCTAAAGTGCTCATAACAACGGCGCTTAAAGCACCTTGTATTTTTTCTTCAGTGTAAGCAACCCATTAATCCATTTTTTAATGTAGATAATCATGTTTTGAAAGTATCAATTATATTACCAGCAAGCTCACTTTCACGAATTTTTTAAGTAAAGCGCGTACTTATCACACGTGGCAATATTTCCAACTGTTCCACGCAATTCGCTGTCAAATTGAGAAAGTGAAAATTTATTTCCACGTGCGAACAGCAGGAAAGACCTGCAAGTGAAAGTGCGAAAATCGATTTCGAAAATATATTTCAACTAGCTCGTGCTGCAGTAGCAATTTTTATTTTGAATAAAATATCAGAAATGATTTTAATTAATTATTTTTCGAAATTTAATAGTTTAGTTATAATTAATAAATTATTCTTCAAAATGAAAATAAAGCTAATAATAACTAACTGCCGGTTTAACGAAAGTAATTTAAGTGAGAAATGATTTTTTTCTGTCAGTTTCCATATTAAATTCAAATGAAAAAAATTATTTTTCACTTAACTCGCTTTCGTGAAACTGCCTATAAGATAAATAGCAAACAACCGACTTTTCGAAATAAAAAAACCTCTTTCGAAAGAAACTTTACATGCAACTGCTTTCTGAACATTCTCGAGTTGAAAGCCTTTTCGAAATATACATATTGCATTGCCACGTCTAACACGCTCTTAAGTGTTGTTAAAGAGCTTTATATTTACATAAAGGGCTATTGTACTTAAAAACAAGGATATGAAGATCATGGCATCTGCTTTTTAACTATCCCTGATGGATTGAAGAGACCTCCAAGCCATGGGAAGCAAGCTCTCTTAAACTTAACATAAGCTTCCCTTCGGGATGAGCGCTTGGAAAATATTCAGCACGGAACCCGCTGGGGGTGGCACAGAATGAAGGAAGAAGAAAAATGACTGGCGTGCTTGATTGTATTTCACCAAAATCTCTTAGGCGGTTATAGCGCCAAAAAAGAAGTTCCCATCATCGTGGAACACGAAAAATCTAGGATCCCAACGACAGAGATGATATTACAACGGTGTTGTTTTCGAAAAGAAATTTAGAATTAAATGTCCAGACGAGCACTTTATATATATATATTTTTTTTTTTTTTTGGAAAAAGCAGTCATCTTTTAGTAAATTCCCAGTTTAGTCAAGTGATATTTCAGCATGCAATGTTCTGCCAAGACTCCTGTAATTATTCTTAAGTTATTCTTGGATAAGCTCGCACATTCCGTAATGCGTTTTAGGCTTTATGTTCCTAACGGTACTTAGGACTGCTCTAGACCTAGTTGATTATCCCAGTAGCAATTTCTTCGAGTCTCCTCCTCTAACCGGGCCAGGGCAGAGAGTGCCCCTTTTCTTAAGCCACAGAAAGGTTCTGGGCCGATGCTGCTTTCTTCGCAAGTTTATCGGCAATCTCCTTTCCTTTAATACCAACATGTCCCAGTATCCACAAAAGCCAAAACTCGGTTGGTCAACCCGGATACGGGGAGTACCTTACAAATGAAATTCAATGCTGTAAGGAAAATCTTAGGCCTTAGAATCCGACGATGGAAAAAGGTTCACGTACAACGTGACACCGATCTCGGTGCTAGGATCGCAGAAGATCCACGGCAACGAAATAGCAGATGAGCTCGCTCGAACTAACTCAGTCTTAGATAGAGCAGAAGCTCTCAGCTCTTGCAAGGAACGAGTAAATATAGGTGGAAGCTAGACTGAACCTATTCTATGACGCTTGGCTGCTAGAAGATCATCAAATTCAAAAGCAGTCCCCCATTTTCACAGAAGACTAGACGCTGGATATTCAGATTGCGACTTCCTGTCGCAGCTGTAACTACTGAATGGGAACGAAACGCTGGGTTTACAGCTCTCCAGCATTGAGTATAACCAGATGGAGGGTTTTGGACAAACAACCATTTGATATACTAAATGCATTCAATAGCTGCAATGGATTAGCTAAGGTTCTTAAACTCTTCGGAATGGGATACGCGGATTTATGTGAAAAGGTACCTTAACTGCGAATTTTGTTTTTTAGCTCGATACCTTAAGCAACCAACTAACCAATTCAAGAAAGAAAAAAACGAGTAAAAACTGGAAAGCGGAAATCACTTTACGTTTTTCTTCAAATATCTTATATATTATGCAAATATTGCATCCGCAACTGTGAGCAGAGCAGCCCTGCATGAAAGGGTTTTTTTCCACAAATTCTTTTCCGTTTCAAGGAATTCTAAAAAATTATATTATTCAATGTTATTGTATTTTCAAATACTGCAATTACCCAACAGTTTTATTTGGCCGTTTGGCCGCTGCCAAACACGAGCAATCGCGTGATGCAAACTTATTTTGGTTTGTTTTTTTTTTTTCGTAAAAAAAAACAAATAACTGCCTTGGGCGCACAGCATCAGACATCGGCAAAAGAAAAAAACGCAGCTTGCACAATAGACGCAAACTACTACACTTGGCAATCGGTAACACAAGTGTTTTGAAACCAAAAGCGAAAAAAGTGAAAAAAAAACTTAGCTCGCCAAAGTAATCGAATGGAAGAAAACAAAGCAGGGGTAATAGAAAAACAAAAACCAAGTTATGGCAAAAACTGACTGGGCTGACTTGGCAAAGCGAAAACTTGATTTCCCCAACAGCTGTGTGTGGGTTTTAGGTTTTATGTAGTTTTAGCGGCATTGCCAACGACAGCGCGGCAAAATAAACATTTGCTTGGTGCCATTTCTGCCGGCGGATAGCTTCGACTGGGCTTGAAAGAGTTTTTGAACACTTGAGCAACTACATAACGTTTTAACCATTTTCGGCAGTTGTCGAATTTTATAACCTCAATAAAATATGCCATTAATGTGTGTAGTTGGGGTTTTTACAAGGTGATTCAATAAGACCGCCGATTTTCTTTTATAAATAAAACACAACAAAATTTTTCAAAATCATATGTTTTCAGCCTTATAGCCAACTCTATGTGAGTAAAGCGTTCCCTTAATTTTAAAGGAAAAAAAATTAACAAATTGGGGAAAAACTAAATGGCCACCACGACGCCGCTGCCATAGTTCGGGCTGCATATCATTTATAACACGTATGATTTCGTTTTTCAGCTCTGGAATCGGTTCAGGCTTATTGGCATAGACCATACTTTTCACGTAGCCCCAGAGATAGAAGTCCAATGGCGTCCAATCGCAATATCTCGACGGCCATATCGTACACCTAGATCTAAAGTGAGCTAACTGAAAATTCAGAGAGGGAAATTAAACTGCTTGTGGCTCGTACGGATAGAACGCAATTAATACAAAAACAGGTATAACATTAGTTTTTTAGTTAATGTATATAATCATGAAGAAAAAAATATTTCGACTAGTTGGATGTAGGCCATAAAAAGTTTTTTATTATGTCACGCTAACGTTTGCCATTCACCGTAACAGCGTTACCGGCATCAATTTCGTAGTAGTACGGTTCGATGACTCCGCCAACCCAAAATCCACATCAAACAGTGCTGTGGGCGTATAGTTCATTTTCTGGAGTGCCATGTGGATTTTCAGTACACCAAATGTGACAGTTTTGCTTGTTAACGTATCCGTTTAGGTGACCGAAAAAGTCGCGTGATGCGCGAAATGCACTTCCTGCAAAACGACCATTTTCATAAATCGTTTAGATGCATCACTTTTACGCGTTGTTCAACTGAATATCGCTACATGAATAAGTTTGCCAAAGCCTGTAGTACCAATTGTCTCAAAAAATATATAAATAAAAAAGCATTAACATATCAAAAATAATTGCTGTCAAAGAGCTGCATCACCCTTGAATCACCCTATATTTAGTATAATGGTAAAAATCAATTAGTGGCGCATACGAGACTTAAGCCAAGGCATGAAATTGCTAATTATATGTTTCAATTCTTATATAAATTCATGCTTTAATGCTTGATTGCTCCAAAAATGGTTTGAAATTTGTTTAAAATTCAAATTTATTTCCGGTTTTTATTGTTTGTTAGCCGCTAGAAATGTTACTTGGTGTGAATAGACGCAATAAACAGATTTTTTCTTTAGCTAACGTCCACATTCTAGTACAGCCACTATGGTTTTACATGTCGCACGCACTCTACTGACCTGACACAGAGGGGATCTGGACAAAACCAAAGGAAACCGTGATATTCTGGGAACTTAGACTGGAGAAGATAAACTGTAGACACTGTGAGAAATAAAGGCATCCAGTAGGAATGAAAGTACAGAACGAAAACCCCAGCCGAAAACCCCAGCCGAAAATCGAGAATAACCTTGGATAATAGATTGTATCGATATCGGTAATAACGATATTATTGTAAATATCAAGATTTTTATTTTTAGATCATTGCAAAATCGTATTTTTTCGATCAAATTTTATTGTTTTTTTTTGTGATTTAAATTTTTTCCATAAAAAAAAGTCGTTTTCGATGTTTATTTTTTTCGATCACTTTTAACCGTTACGATGGAGACTGCCTTTTTATGATCAATCTTTGTTGATATAAAAAATTATATTGTGAAAATAACGGTTGCCGTAAGATCGGTATAAATTAAAAATTTTAAAAAAAGAAAAATTATAAAATAACGTTTAAATTTGTCCCATGATATCGATATTGTTATCGACTTTTATATTATTATCGATTTTTATATTATTAGATGTTTTTAAATTATAAGATATTATATATTTTTATATTAGTTTTATATAATCGATTTTTATATTTATATTACCGATTTTTATATTATTTTTATCGATTTTTATATTGCTATCGTTTTTTTATACTATTATTATCTATTACTATATGATCATTATTGATTCTTATATTATTGTTATCGATTTTTATATTATTATTATCGATATCGATACCACAGTCGGTAAAAATTCAATAACCACGCTAACAATGATGATTAATATAACAAAGTATACATATCGTCGATGTTTTTGCAAAATCTTACGGCACTCAAATTTTACAGTAGAGCGAAAAAACGGTTTTTGTTTGAAGGCATTGCCTTGATAGGCGGTATTTTCTCTATCTATTATTTAACAAATCTGTTTTATTAATCACGATTTTACGATTTTTATGCATAAATATCGATGCCTGGAGTTCAAGGTTACCAAATCTCATTTTAGCCATAACGGTTTTGCAAAAACATCGACGATATACATACAAATGTATCTGTATAAGTCACAATAACTGTTTCGATAAAAAGACCCCACATCGATAATGAAATTAATGAACGGCTAGAAACCAAAATAAGCGAAAGCATGAAAATGATAACAGTAACATAGCCACTACGACGACGACGCTAAAAATAATAAATACACAGACGCAAAAAATAAACAGAAGCACTGCATCTGAGTGCCGCAAAGAAGCAATAAAAGAGGGAAGCTGAATAGCACCAATGAAAGAGGGAAGAAAAACTACATAGCAAAAGAGGGGGCCCGGTATTGTAAATATGAAGACATGCAGCGCTCCTTATAGACGCACATGCACGCATACAAGTGGGTAGACAGTGGCTGCAGCCAATATGCATTTGCATTTGTGGGCATACAAGTTGGGAGAGCTGACGAGCTCAGGCAGACAAACGCCAACGAATAAAAACAAAATTCGAATACATAACAAGAAACCAAGAATACTATATAATGTTTGTATGTATCAACATACATACATGCATGTATTCCTATAGCGTGCTGGCAGCACACAAGCTAGTTCACCCGGCTGGCTATACAGCTGGTTGAAGAGCCCATGACTAACTGGCGGCGGTAGCCTCTGTTGACTGACTCGATGTTGGTGATTTGTCGCACTACGCCAAAGACGCTGATTTGATAACTTTACCAGCATATGTATATACATACATACATATATACATACATTTATGCGCATATGAAGATTTAAATACAACACAAACTCATAACTGCAACAGCGATACATATTTAGCACACAAGCGACCAAAACATAAATGCACTCGCCACCCAACCAACGAAAGCACTTCATTAGATAGTACAAATTTTAAGATTTTTGTATTGCAATTTGTTCATTTTTAACGTGTGTTCCTTAGCCAAATATTTATAATTAATTTTTTACATTTCACAATTCCTGCATTAAGCACCGCAGGTGAAAAAATTTCATTATTTTCGTTTCGTTGCAGTGAGATTTTCGGGACTATTTTGGGATTTTTAGGATTCCCTGTATTCTCGGAACTATTTCAAGAGTTTCGGGACTATTTCGGTATTTTCGGGACTACTTGGGTATTTTCAAGACCACTTCGACATTTTTAGGTTTCTCGGTTCTATATCGGTATTTGCAGAATTATTTTGGTGCTCGATTTTCGGGACTATTTCGGAATTTTCGAGACTATATCGAAATTTTCAGGATTCCGGATTTTCGGGACTATATCGGAATTTTCGAGACCATATACCATTTTGAGTATAATTAAAGCGCCTTTCTTCTGGAGTGCATTCCTTGTAACTTGCGTTTGAAATTTCTGGTCAAAATTGTTTTTTATAAAAATTATATGATAAAATTCCCTTTGAACTACTTTTTCTTCAAAAGTAGCCTTATTAGGATACTGTTAACGTACTTCTGGTGTAAATAAAATTTATTTCCCTTTCTTTTCATATGCATATGACTAAGTATACCCTAATTTTCCATTGTATTAAATTTTAAATATTAAAATTAATTGTTAATGTGTGGCTAACGAACAAACGTTAAAAATGGACGAACAGTAAAGAACAATCGACGAACTATCTATCAATTGCAATACGAAAATTTTTATATTTATCTTAATGAAGTTCAAACGTCGGTTGGGTGCACTCGCCCTGCTACGCGCTCTGTTGGTAAACTGAAATTGCACTTTTATAGCCAACGCTGCTGCTGGAGCTGGTACTGCTGTTGCCCTGCCGCGCTGTACATGCAGCGCTCCCCTACTACGGCCTTCACAGCATCTGCTTTCATTAATGGAAAATACAAAAGCGTCAGCAGCAGCAAGAATAGAACCTGCAGTACCAACCATAACAACAACAAAAGAAACTGAAACAAAAAAAAAACTTCTACTTTGTGTACTCAGTCCAATACCCGTACTGGTTGTAATCGCATTTCAAGTCTTCTTACAATAGCTTTGTATGTATGTTGGTATGAAGAAACCTCGCAATTCACACCAAGTCCAACCCTTCGTCCCCTTCCCACAATGCAAACCATTATAATCACTCCTCATCAGCATTGCAAAATTACGCCAAAGAGTGTGAATTGGAGTATGTGCAGCCGAAGTTGGCTTTTGGGGCTAACTGGTGACCAAATGTTGCTTGGCTCACGGCTTGTGTTTTGGCGCTGTGGCGAATTGCCACATAGCACTCATGGAGCACAGCAAAGTGTCAGTAGCAGCTACAGCTATACTTTTAGCGCATAGTTCTACCCAAATACGATAAGTAGGCAGTGTAGGGCAAGGGTGAGGAAACGAAATTTTGTACGATAGCTTAACAATGCGTTTAACCATTACTACGATAGCTTGCTAGCATTTGGAATATATGTACATATGTAACCAATTATGTACATATGTATGTGCTTCAAAATATGCAATTATTTATCTGATTCTGTTTGTGAAAATAAGATACGAAAAGTAACGAAATTTCAAGATAATAACAAAGAATTGCATTAGGCGGTTTTGTCGCATAGAATTTTTTTAAATTTTAATTTTAATGATGTGCCGAGTTTGGGTGGCATAAGTTGTTATTTTTTTATTTTGGCTCTGAAGCAATGATGAGGGACCCAATAGTCCCTTTGCTTAGGTTGTTCCTCTTAGTAATATGTTATCTTCCAACTGCTGTAAGTGATCTTCAGGTGTGCCCAACGTTGATCCACTGATACACGTATGGTAATACCGCTGAGTGCCAGAACCACGTGCATAAAAGTTTTTGCTATGCTTACGTCTTATTGGTTTCAATTCTTTATTTCTTATTAAATATTGTTATATCGTTTTAAAATGTACTATATTATGATACACAAGTAACCAGGTTATTTTAATTATTAGTTATAAGTCAGATTGTATTAATTCTGTTTGTGTTTAAATGGCCGGGAACTAAGTCCTCGTATCGCCAGGTTATTCCTCCAATTTAATAATCTTATAATTATACGTCAGATTATATTTGTTAAATGCTAATTTTCTGCAATTTTAAATACAATTTATTTCTTTAAAATATTTTTTATATCATTTCTTGGAAGAGTTAAATTTTTATTTCACATTAATTTGTTCATACGATAGTACCGTTTAATTTCTTTATGGTCCAATGATCGCATCTAAACCAAATTAGTATGGGACCACCTCTGAGGTACTAGCTTTCCTTTAAAAAATCATATTGGAATTATAGAATTCGGTTAACTTCGAGAATATATCGTCATCTTCAAAACTACTGCGGGACGTTCTGAACTACTTCCGGATTTTGGGGACTATTTCAGAACTTTCGATATATTTATTTAGATATCGATAAACTTATCGATTTGCGTGATTATTGTTATCGATATTGTTATCGATATGTTTATAGATATAGTTATCGATATATTTATCGATATTGTTATCCATATACATATCTTTCGATATACATACATTCCAGTTTCGAAAAAATCGATACTCCCTAGAATCCTAAAACTTATGCGGTAATATGCATAAAAAAAATATTTCGAGGAATTGAGGTTATCCTTTTTTGAAGTCGGTTAAAAAAGTAGACAAGTTTTCATCGGAAAGATGGTACATATCCTAAGGGTGGTCGAATACTAATTAGATTTAGTTCCGATTGTATTTTTTGCCTAAAAAATTCTTGTTAATTTTTTGCAAGGATTTCACGTCTTGTTTTATATTGACAAATGCATACATATGTATATTTTTATGTACATAAATGTTTGTTTGTATGCACGTTCAACGAGATTTTCAATGCTGGAGAGGACTCTATGAAAGGAGTTTGCGCATAACTGTTTAACATTAAGGAAATTTTCTAATAAGGCTGCTACACAAAATGCTCCCTCATTTATATATAAAATCGCCCATTCGGGGCGGATATGTATACAAGTCGGTTCACAAAAAATTGTAAGACAAAAATCAAAACACATACAGAACAGAAATTCTGAATACCACCGCAGGCAGCATCGATTGCTACAAGAAGTTGTGGAAACACTGCGAACAAAGTTTTTGCTTTAGAAGTGCATAGATAACAGAGCAGCAGAGAGGTAGCGCACTTAATGAATGAAAGTAGTAGGAGGGGGGTATTACACAGGCGTGGCAAATAGTAGATACCAATTCAAACAAGGTACAATATATTTTCAGAATGAGTGCATAACTGTAAATTATTTGAAAACTTACCTCAGATATAAAATAAATATACGCCCAGGATTAATGAATTTTTTTTTTTATTTGAAGCTGCTGCCCGCATTTGCATTGCTTTATCTGGATTTTATCGAAGTTGAGCACTATTGTTCACTCACGACTGATATTACTGCATTCACAAAGCATTTATTTTTACTGAAATACCTCAATATTTTCACTGTATTTACTATTCCTTTGCAGGCGCTGCATAAGGATTCCGTTGTGATTATTTGCAGACAAATAACTCCCTAAGCTAGCCGCAGCTCAGTGTTACTCACTGTTCGGCTTCCTTGTTTGCAGCCCCAACATACACATACGCGAAAGCACTCACTCGGCTCCACGCTCCACCAGCAGCTGTGTATATATGTATGTACATATACTTGAGCTCCAGTGGGAATATATTTCAAATCGAAACTTTGCAGAACCGCGAATGCAGAAAATGGAAAATTTTTCTGCGAAGGAGTGGCGGGCGGTTCGTCTGAGCTTGTAAATTACAAATTACAAATTTTCCGCCCGGAAATTGTATTTCTATGCACTTAATATCTTTTTATATAAAATATGTACTTTTCAATTTACTTTCAACTCATTTCTTTAGAAAAATTTTGTTTATTTTGCATATACTATGCATGTATCTTCACTCTACACATACTTTTCCGGCTTCAATCCCAGCGCGACAAACACTCATATGCACATAAACGAGCACGGTAGTCACCAGAAGCGAACGAACAATTGTGCAAAATATTCAAAAATTTGTATTTCCTTTCTTTATATCAAATAAATTTTCGATGACTTTATGTTCTAACTTTTCACTGCAACATTATTATACACATCTTATTATTTTCTTTTCAAACACTATTCAGGAAATAATACATCACGTACTTGGCCAACTCCACCGTCATCCACTTTTATCGGCGTCGTATTTTGCAATGGTAAAAAATGCACATCAAATTGGACTAGGCGAAGAAATACAAACAAGCAGCACTGTTTGTTGGAACGATAGAAATGAAACAGGGTGATTAACGTGAAAAATTTTTGTAGCCATGTAAAGGTCTGATTATGCACACTTCACACAACCATTTGGACAGTGCAATAGAAATGTAGCTTAAGAAAATGTGAAGCAAAATCTAAACTCAACAGATCGCTAAGTTTTTAAAAGTTCTGCTAATTTATGGGTAATGGAATACATACAAATTACATATAAATACAGGTTGAATTTGATGCGAAGTTGTGCGAAGTTATGCGAAGTTTGCATAATTAGACCATAAGAGCGCTTTCACATTACTTGATACGATATCGGATAGACATTTTTAGGGCCGGTTACTCAATGTCTGGTTAACACTAATCTCCGTTTAAACATCATTATCAACGTGTTCGGCTCCATGCATATAACATGGAGTCGGTAACGTCGATAACGATGTTTTACCGGAGATTAGTGTTAACCAGACATTGAGTAACCGGCCCTTAGTTTTTAAAGGTCAAATGTAGCGCTTTTTTCAAATCCATATATCTCGAAAAGCATCGCACCGATTCTAAAAATTTTTATGTCATTAAATAGGAATGTGAGTGGCTTTAATTACATGTATAAGCGGTATATATAACTTCTTAAGTTTTAACAAAAATCCAATTTATGTAAAAAAAATTACAAACACATTTTTCTTTAAAAAGTGCCGATTACTTACAGTTAAAAGTCTTATAAATAAATAGTGCACAACTCAAGCTTTCGTTTGATACATAAAATGTTGTGTTTAATCCTCGCAATTCGGAGTATTTCAAAAAATAACTCTGGCCGGACCAATGCCAGCTACGCTATCCACAGCAATTTTGCGCAAAACCTTTTTCTGGATAGGCGGCCTTCGGCTGCGCATACGGATTATAACCCTTACTAAGTAGTATTCTCCTTTCTCTGTTGTCGAAGAAGAGGGGCGCAACACCTTTTTGCACAGAACACCTTCTGCGTTGGCGGCCTTCGGCAGCGCTTAGGGATTATAACCCTTACTAAGAAAAAGGTTTTGCGCAAAAATACTGTGGATAGCGTAGCTGGCATTGGTCCGGCCAGAGTTATTTTTTGAAATACTCCGAATTGCGAGGATTAAACTCAACATGTTGTATATCAGACGAAAGCTTGATTTGAGCACCATTTATTAATAAGACTTTTAACTGTAATTAATACGGCACTTTTTAAAGAAAAATGTATTTGTTTAAAATTGTTTGTCATTTTTTTTATAAATGGGATTTTTGCTAAAACTTAAGAAGTTATATATACCGTTTATATATGTAATTAAAGCCACTCACATTCCTATTTAATGACATCAAGATTTTTAGAATCGGTGCGATGCCTTTCGAGATATATGGTTTTGAAAAAAGCGCTACATTTAACTTTTGACCTTTCATAACTGCTTTAGCTGTTGTTTCTGCCTCAAAAAAAGTATACTGTTGTAACTTATACCAAAAAAATATAAGCTATAACGTCTTTGTCTTCGACAGAGGATATTTTCGTTATATGATTTATGAAATTTTCAAATTTAATTTCGTGCTTTCCGGCTTTTTTAATTTTTTTTCTACAAATTACATACCGAAAATATTCCGACAAGTGTGCAGATCAAATCAACGCAGAATCGTTTCGGTAAGCCGAAAATACAGAGGAAAAAATGTCGATCTGATGTCATACCGAGTAATGTGAAGAGGATATACTTTTAGTACTATTCCCATACGGCCGCTGTAGTGTAGTGGTAAGCTGTACGCACTTCCACTCCCCAGGGCCTGGATTCAAGCCTTGTCAAGGCAACATCGCAAATTTAGAAAAAAAGGTTTTTTCTTTACAGCGGTCGCCCCTCGGCAGGCTATGGCAAACCTCCGATTGTATTTCTGCAATGAAAAACAGCTTGCCATAAAAATACAATCGCAGTTCGGAGTCCCTCCCTTTTGTGTGACAACATCAAGGCGCACGCCACAAATCGAAGGAGAAACTCGGCCAAACACTAACATATGTGTAAACGCCAGAGCTGTAAAATGATTGAATCAGTAGGATCTGCATTCACTTGGCA
>NW_023458565.1:12432549-12435452 GCF_013731165.1 Rhagoletis pomonella
CTAACAATAACAAACAAATTGGCAATTATCAATAAAGTCAAAAAAAATTTGTTCTATGTTTCGATAATTCTATGCAATAACGACATAGTTTAGCGGTGTTCATGCATTCGTTTTTCTCCAAAATCACGAAATGATAGGTGCAATCCCGTATTCCTCGGACTCGTACTAGTAAAACTGTCAAAAAATAAAAATTCGCTCAGGGCGAGAGAGTAACATTGAAAAGTACGGGATCGCTTTCTAGTAAAAAATGGTTACTTCTGTCAACTTCAACAAACATCCAAATTTTGGTTGTAAATTTTTGCTTATTTTGTATGTAAACACACTCAGCTCACACATGCAAATAACCAAAAATGCTTTCCAATTCATTAGAATCCGCTTAAACAAGTAATTAAATACTTTTCAACATGAATTAGCAGAGTGCACTTTTCTTTTGTTTACAATTTGGTTGCCAAACGCACTACAGCTGATCGTTTGACACATTTACCAGCAAAAAATTCTCGGACTAAAACTGGTAACTTCTGACAGAGAGAGAACCGTATTTACTCTCTTTTTTGTCCTCTCAATAGTCAGAGAACCGAGTACGGGATCGATTTCCAGTAAAATCTGACTGATTCTGACTATTTCTGACTAGTCCGGACTGGGATCGCAACTTGATGTTTGGCTTTCATATGGCGATTCAACAAGGCGCATCATACTTTTCGTGTAAAATCCTGTAAAAATGTCAAACAGCAAAATTACTCTCTGAAGTGAGAGTAAAAAGTGAGTAACAACAAAAAGTACGGGAACAAAAAAAGCATTTCTCCTGTAAAAACGTCAACCAGTGACACTTTTCATGATTTTACCAGAAGAAAAAGTTCGGGTAAAATCTTGCAACTTCATTCTCTACACAACTCTCCAAAAATCGCTCTCATTTACAGGATTTTGGAGGAATTTGGAGTACGGGAACATTTTTCCTGTAAGTTCGTGTAAAAACCTGTAAGTTCATGGAGTACTGGATCATTTTTATTATTTATTTTTCTTTATGCCTTTTCAATGAACACAAGATGCCATATGTGTTAAAATTACATTTTTATTGGTGTTGCCACAGAAATTTTAGTTCGCTTTAATGAACTAGTTCAATCAAAAGGATCAAAAGAGCCGGCTCTTTCGCACTTTAGTTCAAAAGCTCAAAAGCAAATATTTCTATGGTCATAAGCAATAATCGCCTAAGTCAGAAAACCTGAATTCGAGAAAAAACGTTAATCATTTGGATTGTAATGTTAGCCTTATGGGGAAACCAAAATATTTTCGCCTTTAACTTTTTAAGTAGCCCATCTGGCGAGATGAGGATTTCACATACGCATGGAATAGTGGTTGAAGAATACGATAGCATGTATAACTCCATTCTTTCTTAAGTCGACTTAGGCGGTTATTGCTTGTGACCACAGAATTAATATTGTTGTGTATAGACTATAGTACAATAATTTAAAAATTTATTTTTTACTTTGTTTTTGCTTATCCATTCGCCCTAAAATATACTAGCCAGAACCATTTTGAAATATGAGTGTTTTTACGCTCTAGAAAATAATTTCTACAACTTCACATACGCGGTTTTGCATTTTGCTGATACGCGGTTTTGCATTTTGTTGATACGCGGTTTTGCACTTTAAACGACGATATGTATATTTTCTGGCACGGTCAAAATGTGTTGGAACAAAATAAAGTAAACGTTGGAATATATTATATCTTATATTATTAAGATTTCGTTTCCATTTTACTTTGAAACCTCGCGTATAGGTTCATCTGACTTTTCGAAAGCGAAGATTTTGAATTTTCCAAAGCAGTAGCAAAATCATTAGCCGTGATTTTACAATCATCATTGGTCTCTTCAATCCGTTGAAAGGCTAACAATGCAGCTTCATTGCACAAATTGCACATATCAGCACCTGTGTATTGTTCTGTGCCTTCAGCTATTTGAGCCAAATTTACATCTCCAGCAAAAGGCATACGTTTAGCGTGTAGCTCAAGAATAGAAATACGCGATTGCATATCGGGTGGTGGCACAAATATATGTTTACTTAAACGTCCTGGACGCAGTAGAGCATCATCGATCATGTCTGGCCGATTACTAGCTGCAACAACAAGTATTTCTTGATTACTTTCATCCGATCCATCAATAATGCCATCCATTTCTGTCAGTAAGGTGGACAGTACACGAACTTGTATATCACTTGAATTGTTTGAGCTGATGGGCCGGCGACCTGCTAGAGCGTCTGAAAGAAAAATAATAATTTTAATTATCTAAAAATTAGTTGACTGTGTAATTTTTGCAAACCCATTTCGTCAAAGAACAGCAGACAAGGTGCATTTTTTCGCGCTGTATCAAATAATCTTGATATAAATTTTTCTGCGAAACCGACGTAGGGTGAGTAAACCTCAGCGCCAGATATGGAGATAAATGTCATATCGGATTCTTTGGATAGGCATTTCGCGAATGTTGTTTTAGCGCAGCCGGGAGGACCGTATAGAAGCAAACCTGGCAAATGATAAATTCAAATTTCAAGGATTAAAAATGAACTAATCGAATTTTTGTTAAATAGGTATAACTATTTACCTTTCGGCAATTTTAATCCAAAATTTCGAAATTTTTCCCGTCTTCGTAGTCCAGCTAGAACGCTTACTTCCAGGGTACGCTTTAAGTTATCCATTCCGCCAATAAATTCAAAACCGTGTTCAATTTTTTGCACAGCAAAGTCGGCAGCATGTACCGCAGCAGGCTTTATCTACAAATTAAAATGAAATTGAGATCTTCCCTAGTGGCATCCAACTAAATTCAATTACCGTATTTAATGCTGATTTTACTAAAACTGCCAAGTCGGATACATTATTTTTCCTCAGTTGTTTTTGTTCAATATTTCGTACAA
>NW_023458565.1:12435552-12437797 GCF_013731165.1 Rhagoletis pomonella
AAGTGGTGTTTGTTTATGTGTAAGTGTGGGAAATGTGTAATCGGTGTTATAGTCGTCAAATTGGCTTAGTATTGCGAATCTGTTTGTTGATTTGTCAGGTGGCTCTGGTTGTGTTGGCATTTTGTTGTTTGTTGGTATGTTGTAGCGGTTCCTTGTTTACAAAGTGGTTGTTATGCTGATGCTCCACTAAAGTGCACAAAAGCGAAATATGATAACGGGTTATTTTCTTATTGTTATTACGCGAGCTAAGAATACTTGTATGAACACGTCCGAATAGTTTAAGAGTTAGTCGATGACTGTAAGTTCGTGTAAAAACCTGTAAGTTCATGGAGTACTGGATCATTTTTATTATTTATTTTTCTTTATTCCTTTTCAATGAAAAACGAGATGCCATATGTGTTAAAATTACATTTTTATTGGTGTTGCCACAGAAAATTTTAGTTTGCTTTAATGAACTAGTTCAATCAAAAGGATCAAAAGTCTCTTCCAACTTTAGTTCAAAAGCTCAAAAGCAAATATTTCTATGGTCATAAGCAATAACCGCCTAAGTCAGAAAACCTGAATTCGAGAAAAAACGTTAATCATTTGGATTGTAATGTTAGCCTTATGGGGAAACCAAAATATTTTCGCCTATAACTTTTTAAGTAGCCCATCTGGCGAGATGAGGATTTCACATACGCATGGAATAGTGGTTGAAGAATACGATAGCATGTATAACTCCATTCTTTCTTAAATCGACTTAGGCGGTTATTGTTTGTGACCACAGAATTAATATTGTTGTGTATAGACTATAGTACAATAATTTAAAAATTTATTTTTTACTTTGTTTTTGCTTATCCATTCGCCCTAAAATATACTAGCCAGAAATGCGATTGCTTTATAAAAAAGAGAACCATTTTGAAATATGAGTGTTTTTACGGTCTAGAAAATAATTTCTACAACTTCACATACGCGGTTTTGCATTTTGCTGATACGCGGTTTTGCACTTTAAACGACGATATGTATATTTTCTGGCACGGTCAAAATGTGTTGGAACAAAATAAAGTAAACGTTGGAATATATTATATCTTATATTATTAAGATTTCGTTTCCATTTTACTTTGAAACCTCGCGTATAGGTTCATCTGACTTTTCGAAAGCGAAGATTTTGAATTTTCCAAAGCAGTAGCAAAATCATTTGCCGTGATTTTACAATCATCATTGGTCTCTTCAATCCGTTGAAAGGCTAACAATGCAGCTTCATTGCACAAATTGCACATATCAGCACCTGTGTATTGTTCTGTGCCTTCAGCTATTTGAGCCAAATTTACATCTCCAGCAAAAGGCATACGTTTAGCGTGTAGCTCAAGAATAGAAATACGCGATTGCATATCGGGTGGTGGCACAAATATATGTTTACTTAAACGTCCTGGACGCAATAGAGCATCATCGATCATGTCTGGCCGATTACTAGCTGCAACAACAAGTATTTCTTGATTACTTTCATCCGATCCATCAATAATGCCATCCATTTCTGTGAGTAAGGTGGACAGTACACGAACTTGTATATCACTTGAATTGTTTGAGCTGATGGGCCGGCGACCTGCTAGAGCGTCTGAAAGAAAAATAATAATTTTAAATATCTAAAAATTAGTTGACTGTGTCGTTTTTGCAAACCCATTTCGTCAAAGAACAGCAGACAAGGTGCATTTTTTCGCGCTGTATCAAATAGTCTTGATATAAATTTTTCTGCGAAACCGACGTAGGGTGAGTAAACCTCAGCACCAGATATGGAGATAAATGTCATATCGGATTCTTTGGATAGGCATTTCGCGAATGTTGTTTTAGCGCAGCCGGGAGGACCATATAGAAGCAAACCTGCCAAATGATAAATTCAAATTTCAAGGATTAAAAATGAACTAATCGAATTTTTGTTAAATAGGTATAACTATTTACCTTTCGGCAATTTTAATCCAAAATGTCGAAATTTTTCCCGTCTTCGTAGTCCAGCTAGCACGCTTACTTCCAGGGTACGCTTTAAGTTATCCATTCCGCCAATAAATTCAAAACCGTGTTCAATTTTTTGCACAGCAAAGTCGGCAGCATGTACCGCAGCAGGCTTTATCTACAAATTAAAATGAAGTTGAGATCTTCCCTAGTGGCATCCAACTACATTCAATTACCGTATTTAATGCTGATTTTACCAAAACTGCCAAGTTGGATACATTATTTTTCCTCAGTTGTTTTTGTTCAATATTTCGTACAA
>NW_023458565.1:12437897-12447927 GCF_013731165.1 Rhagoletis pomonella
ACACCGTAATTTCAACTTTAATATATTTGTTTTAATTTATTTTATTTGACTTATAACCAGTCCGCTTTAAATTAGTAAAACCCGTAACTAAGACCACTTTCGACTCGTTAGAACTTCCATAGATACACACTAGTTTTCTGTCTTCATATCTTGGCATGCATGGATTTAAATGCAAATGCCACTTTGATTTGATTCTAAATACTATTATTATGCCGTTATGTGCAATCATAAACAATTGCATGCAATGCTACATATTACTGCCAACAGCCGTGACTGTCATTCATAAGCCAAGCCAATAAAATATTGCATGCCTGCATATCTTTCTTATAAAATCATAGAACAAAAAATCTTGAATCAGCGTTGGAACTTGAGCTACAGCGTCGAAGAAGAAGCAGAGAAAAAAAAAATGCAGAAAAACTACTGCAACCGACTGACAAAGTGTCAATGGATAAGTCGCACATTGGCGGCAAAGTAAGTGCATAGCAGAACCAACAGATAGATATTGAAGGTGGTGATGGTGGGAAAGCAGTGGCAGAATGTATGTATGAGAAGAAGATACCCGCAGATAAATGTGCCATCCATGATGGGCTCAAGTGGTGGGCGGGAGTGGATGGAGTTTTTGGAAGCCTTATTAATGTCAAGTTCATTGGCATAATCTATCAACATCACCATCACTTGCAGTCTATGCGTTTAAATGTTACCGGCCGTCCACATGGCCGATGCCTCGTTGATCTGTCTTTCCATGATTGTCGCTGGCATGTTGGCACGCTGGTACGTGGGCTTCTTCGCATTATTTGCAATTTTTATTATTTTTTTATATGCTTGACTGCATTCTGTGCGGCGTGCTGATGAAGTTGTTGCTGTATTGTGGCAACACTGGGTAAGTCAATATTTCCAAGTTTGTGGTAACAAACAACCAGTTCGAATGCGGGCTGAGTTGGTAAAGTTGGAGTTTGACCAGATAACTATACACACATTCATACTACATACATACCTAATACATACATATGTATGTAGGTACATTCTATTGTACTTGCACTCATAAAAGGGTGGATCTTAAATGATATTATTAAATTTTGATAAAGTTTAATGGTATAAAATTTATTAAACAAAAAACTTTAAATATTTCGCAAGAATAGGGGTGCTAGAAACAAATTTTAGCTAAGTTGAGAAAATAACACAAGAATTGGCTGCTATTTATTCAAGCGCACATTTCAACTCCGATTTTTCGGAGAAATTTTCAATTCGTCGAAATCAATTGCAATTGGCATTGGATTTTTCGAGATCAAATCCGATTTCTCAGGAACATTTCCGATTTCTCAGGAACATTTCCGATTTTCGAAATCATTTTAGATTTTCGGACAGATTTTCTAGTTTATAAACAGTCCCGAAATATTTTCGATTTTTCGGGAACATTTTAGATTTGTCGTTAACATTTACGATTTATCGGAAACATTTTCGATTTATCGGAAACATTTTCGATTTTCCGCAACATTTTCGACTTTTCGGAAACATTTTCGATTTTACGGAGATTTTTCGGAAAAAATTTCGTTTCTATTTAAACATTTTAGATTTTCCGGAAACATTTTAAATTTTTCGGAAACATTTGAGATTTTTCGGAAACATTTTAGATTTTTCGGAAACATTTTAGATTTTTCGGAAACATTTTCGATTTTTCGAAAACATTTTAGATTTTTCGAAAACATTTTACATTTTTCGGAAACATTTAATATTTTTGGGAAAATTTTAGATTTTTTGGAAGCATTTTCGACCTTCGGGAACATTTCAGATTTTTTAGGAACACATCAGTTTTCGGAAACATTTCAAATTTTTCGGAAATATTTCAGCTTTTTCGGTAGAACTTCAGATTTTTCGGCAACATTTCAAATTTTTCGGAAAGATTTCAGCTTTTTCGGTAGAACTTCAGATTTTTCGGCAACATTCCATATTTTTCGGAATAATGTATTTCAGATTTTTTGTAATATTTCAGATTTTTAGGAAACTGACATTTTTAGGAAACATTTCAAATTTTTCGCAAACATTTCATATCTTCCGGAAATATTTTAGATTTTTAGGAAAAATTTCAGATTTTTCGAAAACATTTCAGATTTTTGGGAAACAGTTCAAATTGTTCGAAAACGTTTAAAGTGTTTCATAAACATTTCAGATTTTGGGTAATATATCAAATTTTTCGGAAACATTTGCAAGTTTTTGAAACATTTTCGGTTTTTCGGAATATATTAGATTTTTTGGAACATTTTCGATTCGCCGCAACATTTCAAATTTTTCTGAAACATTTCCGATTTTTTGGAAACATTTTAGCTTTTCCGGAAACATTTCGATTTTGGGGGAAAATTCAAGGTTTTTCGGAAACATTTTCATAAACATTTCAAATTTCGCGGAAACATTTCAGATTTTTAATTTTTTTTAATATTTTCGATTTTTCCACAACATTTACATTTTTTCGGAAACATTTCCTTTCATTTAGGAAGCGTTTACGATTTTTCGGCAACATTTCCAACTTTTCGGAAACATCAGATTTTTGGGAAAAATTCTAGATTTTTAGGAAACATTTTATATTTGTCGAAAACTTTTGCAATGTAGAAAGATACATATTTTTCAACCAAAGCAAAATGGAAATTGCTTCGCCGCTTCATAAAAAAGTTGTAAAATATTAGTCTAGAATAGTTGAATGAAAAGAACCACCCTAATGTGAATAAGTATACGCACGTACTTTGGCTATAGATACTAATTCCTAGTTGCAGATGATGCATGTTCCCGCCATGTTGTTAAACAACGATCTACAACAAATTGCCTGCAAGCGAAATGCTGAAGACGCTAAGTGGCTATTATGTTAAATACAACGCTTACGGCGTTCACATGGACATGCGAACATGCATAAACAAATAAGTATTTTTAACATTTTCTACATGTTCAAATCGCAACAATTATGCCAAATCGCTATAGCGTACAGTAAATTTTAAATAACTATGGGAGACAAAACTCAGAAGTGCAATTTTTTTGCCAAAATAATTTTTTAATTCAATGCCACTAATGTTTGAAAAAAAAACGCATTAAATGCCAAAACACTTACACTATTTATGACTCAAGTATGTAGTCAGTCAGTCAGTCATCTTAGCGTACACCACACAGCACCACTTCAGACTATTCAATCAGTCACCACATCAAGCCACGCATGCACCCATTTCGGTCTGTCTGGCCATTTTCTCGCAAGCAACTAATTCATAATCTCTTGAGCTCAAAGTGGCATTGCTTAAGCGTGTGCGGCAGGCAGCAAAACGTGCATTACCTGCAGCCAGTCGTGCTGGCAAATATACCCCCACCACTTACACTTTTTCGCACCTCCCTCCTTCATTCGACTGAGCTATGTACTCGAAAGGTATCCTATTGACAAAGTAGTGGCTTTGAAGTGGTTATATCTGCCATTATGTGTATGCGAATGCAAGTGCATTAACGTAGGGGCAGCCAAAGTATTCAAAAATGTTCTTGTTACATATGTATATTACGTATGTATATTTATATGTAGATATATAGTAGATGAATACTTACAAATATGCACAAATGTACGAGTACTTATGTATGATTGCCCTTGCATTTGTTAAAGTTACTCGCCGCATCTGCAAGAAGGTCTAAGACACTGAAGAAGTTTGTTTTGTAAATAAATAAACAAATGGCTTAATGTGTGCTTTTATTTTTATCATTGAATAAATTTTCCTTTTTACCACGTTAATATACGAGTACGCTCGCTTTCTTGTTTCTTTTTTAAATCTTGGTTGTGTATAAAGGCGTCTTATGCGCACAAATAGTAGGAACTCTTATTTAATAAGAGTAGTCTTTTGCTTAAACTAACTTTTCGTAACACAAATATGCTGCGGATTTTGTTCTTTGCCGCCATAAAAATCATAAAGAGGTGTTTGAACTCTAAAGTTTTTCGAACTCAGGTACTAATTACCCAACCAGCAACATATTTAGTTTCAAACTTTTGTAATAGGTATAAATATTTGTTTGGAATGCTATTTGCATAAGTGAGTAATTTTAGAATTAGCAGAAACTGCAAATAGAACACATTTTTAGATTTTGAAACAATGTTTCGAGTTTCTTCGGAGTTTTTCGAGTTTATTCGAGACTTTCCGGAATGTTACGAAACTTTTGGATATTTCTCAAAATATTTGTGGATGTTTTGATATTTTTCGGAATTTTATTCAACAATTTTATTGAGCTTGAGGCCGTTTTATATGGAAAATTTGATTCGCAATGTCGCGGAACTTTTCGGAATGTTTCGGAGAATTTAGGACTCTTTCGGAATATTGCGAAAATTTTAAAAATGTTTCAGTAGTTTCTGCATGTTTCGGCATTTTTTGGACAGTTTCAAAATTTCCCGGAGTTTTTAGAGTTTTGTTTGGATTCTTCGGAAATGTTCGTAATATTTTGAGTTTTCTTTTTTGCCGGATTCTTTTGGAATTATCGAATTTGGCCGAAATTTTTTATAACTTTCTATAGATTCTTCAGAACTTTGACAATTTTTCGGAACTTTTCGGTACTTTTCGAAATTTTTTGAAATCCTTCGGAATTTTTTGGGATTTTTCCAAACTTGTCCAAGATGATCCGAACTTTTCGTAGTTTTTTGAAACTTTTCGAATTTTTTCGGAATGATATGAGACTTTATAACTTTTTGGAATGTTTCTAAATTTTTCGCAACTTCTGGCAATTTTTCAGGACTCTTCCGAACTTTTCATAAAATTCGCAACTTTTCGAATTTTTTTTGGAGTTCTTCGGAGCTTATTGGAAATTTTCAAGTTTCGGAGCTTATTGGAAGTTTTCAATGTTGCAGCAAGGGGTTTTGCTGCTTTTAGTTTTGTAGAAATTTCACGAAAAATTGCGAAAAACTGTTCGGAACTAAAATTTCGGTGAACTTGCGAAAGCAGCGAAGAAGCAGATGTGCTGCTGACTGTGGTTCGAGATAATTTTTCGACAAATATTGCATTTTTAAGAACTTTTGGGAATTTTCTTAACTTTTAGGAGTTGTTCCGAACTTTTTGTGTTTTTTTAAAACCTTTCGGATTTGTTCGTAGTTTTTTTTTTGGGATGATCAGATGGTTTTTGGGGGTTTTAGAGAGGCTTTTGGTACTTTGTGAGATTTTTCTTGCCTTTTTCGATCTTTTCATTATAAAAAGGTTACGCGCAACGGTCTCTTAGCGTTAAAACATTTCCCAAGCCGGAACAGACGGACCCAGGCTATATGGTGGATACTTGATATCTTTCCGGTACCCGGTACGGTTGTTTCAATTTTTGTCGAGTCATTAAAAATATGTGCCTTTATTGTCTGCGACGGGTCGTTAGAGTTGGCAACTACCACTCCGTAGGGTCAAGGTTCGAACCCTGGTCAAAACAACATCCCATAAAACAAAGCAACATCAAAAAACAAATATCGAAAAAGGTTTTTAACACCGGCCGGGCCACATCAGGCAATGGCAAACCTCCGTGTGTATTTACATTCATACTGCATATTTGGTTTGGTTGGTTTGGACATTACATATACATACATATTGCATACAAGTAAGTATGTTTTTTTTTTGTACCAGCTGCGAACGGCTTTTTTTTTAACTTTGCTCTTTGATTTCGTTTGCGTGCTTAGCTTTTTAACAGCTTTGCCTAGCGTGAACTAGTTTTTTAAGCTTACTATATTAAGCATTGTGGGTGCTTATATGGAACGAGGACCTATTTAGTAGTCTTAAGTAGTTTGGTCATTTGATGTGTGTGTTCTAATAATAGTATGCAAAAAAATTCGACTACACCGGGATGACTCAGGAATGAGCAACAAAGGCATCCCTATATAAGGATCGAACTGTGTTTGTTCGAGCATGCGCTATGAAACAATTGATTGTACCCTTTCACATTTTCGAAAGGGTATAAAAAGAGGAAGACGACCAATTTTTCGATCAATGGGAGTTGAAATGGGAGGCTGAATATTTGCTGAGCAGACATTCGTTTCCTTTCTTCCTGGGATTGTTGACTTAATTCGATTTTCACACTTATTTTTATAAAAATAGGGCCGTTGCTGCTTGCTAAAACTAAGGTTTCATGACAGTATTTTTATTAGTTGAAATTTTTGTTATTGTATATTTTATTTTAACATATTATACCGTTATGCCCACATACACGATTCCTATAATGTATACACAAAGGGTGATACAAGGATGTTGCAGATCTTTGACAGCAATTATTTGTCATATGTTAGTGTTTTTTTCAGACAACTATTACTACAGGCTTTGGCAAACTTAAACCCAATTTACATAATTTCGGTACTTGAAAGCAATTCTGGTCCATTTTCCTTTGTGTTTTCTTTTCGTTGAATTCAAGCTTTCGGTTCTTTCAATCTACCCACAACAAGTCACTATTTGCTGAGGTTTTTGGGCTGGCGGAGTCATCGGACCCTTTGAAAATGATCGGAGCCTTTGAAAATAATGCCGGTAACGCTGTAATCGTGGAATGATAACAAACTTTTTACGGTCGGTAGGTGCCACTATCCGCACAGGGCATGAAATAATGACCATATTGCAAGTATCTGCGTACGACATTTAAAACAAAACCTAAAGTGGGAAAGCCGCTTAGTATCTTTTGAAGAGAGTTCCAGGCAGGCGAAATTACCTTAAACATTTCCTAAAAAACGACACATATGTATGTACTTATTTATTGGCATACATTTGTTGTTGCCACTAACACGAAAACTTTTTAAATATTATGAAAATCTTAATTTTTTTATGGAGCTTTCAGCTTGCCATGATCTTGATTCCGCCCACTGAAACAACCCAGAACTCACCAGGAGAAGGTGCCTGCACTTCTATTTTAGTCCGTTTTACATGCTGACCAGTTTATCAGTTCCGTGCAAGCTACTTTCGAATAAATTATATTCCTAGGTGGCTTAAAAAATGTCTCACAGATCGTTCTGATTTCTTCCTGGGTCGCATTGCTTCAGCAGTAAAGTCTGGTTCTCGGCGTATGAAGAACCATATCTATTGTGGCATACACTTTAAAGATGAAATCAACTAGTCCGGCATAAGATTTCTTTTTTGAGCATCGCTAGCTACCATAGTGGCAGAACGTTCCATCTGATATTTCTCATACTCTCGTTACTGCTGGTACTGGCCGCGTTCTTTCTGCTTATTGGCTTTTCTTCCGGTGTACTATGGTTGACACTACGGGCACTAAAATTGTCTAATTACAAAACAGCGGTACTGTCGCTGGCACCTTCCGTTTTTTGCTGCTCCCCGCTTTTTCTTCGGAGGTGCTATGGGTTCGGGTTCGTTGATTTCGTAAGGAATTTCAGGCGCAGTTCCTCCTGTGACTACGTCGCATCTTCCCCAGGTTTTCGTTGTTGTTCTTGCTGTTGTTGTTTTTGTCTTGCCTTGTTGTTATTTTTTTCCATTTGTGGTAGAGAAGACACTTCTACAGCCGACCCTAGGCAAATACCATGAAAGATGCATTAGCAAAAGTGTATATTTGGAATCAAGAAAAGCTAAATCGTGCTCATTATCAATCTGAGCTTTTCTATCCCTTAGCCCGCAATGTCCACTTCCATAAAGTCCGTTTCCTAGTAATTAGTTTTCCATAACACTGGGCAAAATCCCCATTACTTATTAATGTGGTGAAGTTCACGCCTAATAAATGCGATATCTTTCAACTTACACCCACGATAAACAAAAAACAAAAAAATATTTCAATTTTTTTAACACAACAAAACCCAACCAACCTTAACCGCCGCTACAAAGTTTAACAGCCAATTGAATTTCAGTTAACCAAAAGCGAATGCCTCGTATCATTTATCATTAAAATTTATGAAAAGCCATAAATTGATGAGTTACCGGGCTAATTAAGAGCCTAATGCATATATGTAGAAGGTATGAGTAAACGAAAAAAGCCACGCTCGGCTAAGTCTAAACGGCAACCAAGTCCAACACATTTATTGATAATGGATATGAGTGAAACAAAGCGGCGTTTGACTTGGTCAAGCCAACTAACTAACTAAATAACCAACCGAGCGCGTAAATCATAAGCGAAGAATGACTAAACAAACACGCTTGCTATAATTTAGTACATACATACACATATGAACATACTCGTATAAATATGGATAAGTTCGTTGGCTGGCATGAACATGGGGGTGTGCGTGTTTCAGCTACATACTACCCTGCAGTGAAAAATTATCAATTGTTAAAAATGATCAACTCATAGTTAGTTGTTTGGCGGGATTTCGATAAATACCTCAATTTTAATTAGCTATGACAAAACCAACTTAAAGTGAGTTGTAAAGTCATGTAGGAGTCATGCAGACGTAATAGGGAGTTTGTTTTTTTTACAAGTTTCTATTTAAAAATTCTCATACAGAAACTACTTTGAATAAATTTTTTTCTGCACTTCACAAATTCTTTTTCGAATTCAGGGCAAATAAAATGATTTTATGTCTGATGGAATTCTAAAATAGGACCACCTACTGCAGAATATGTAAACAAATATGCAATTATGAATATAAATAAAAATAAAAAAAATATAAATTAAAAAAATAAATAAATAAAAATAAATAAAACTTTAACAAAATGTTTTTTTTTTTATTAATATTTTATGTCCAAAAGTAGTTAGTTACAAGTTAGTTGACATGTAATGCAGAGGTATCCAGTTCTGACTTTTTTGCGGTCGTCGCCCCACAAAAGTAGTAAGCTTTTTTTCGATCGAAATATACAGTTTTCGCGTAAACACACTAAAGTTATAGGCTATTTCCACCAAAGACTTAACTGCAGTTAAGAGCTCAGATAAGTTCCAAAAATTTTAACGTGGGGTGATCGACAAGGTTTATTTCTTAATTTTTGCTTTTTTCCTTCATTTTGGTTCTACTTAATAGGTGGAATTACCCACTTCGAGTTGTAATCTTATTTTTCGAATAGGCATAAACTGCAGTTAAGGCTTGGTGGAAATCAGTTATTAGGTATAAGGTAATGTCACTCCCTGCAGGGTATATACATACACTGCCGAGCAAAACTGAGTACATGGTAATTTTTCTTAAATATTTACAATGTTTTTCAACTAAATTTTGTATGCTATTTTTTATAAAACTATTTTTCGTGCTTTAACGAAAATGTGTTTATTAAAGTTTCAAAGCTAATTTAGAAAAATTCCACATTTTTATAAACATTTTTGAACTTTTAAGAATATTTCTGCGTATGTGCTAGATCAATCATGAATATTTAGTATAAGAAATGCAAGTTTTGAGCAACTAGATAATGGTGTAGATTTCCAATAGTTTTTTTTTTTATAAAACAAGTGCTTATGTATATGCTTTTCGTTGAGGCATGAACAATATTTTTATAAAAAATAACAAAAATTTTTTTACTTGAAAAACATTGTAAATATTTAAGAAAAATCCCCATGTACTCAGTTTTTCTCGGCAGTGTACCTACATCCATACATATCTAGAGTATAATATAAAGGCATATAAGCTTCCATGTCTGTGAGTAGCGTAAAATGGCAGCATGTGTGTGTGTGTGTTTGAGTACTTAATGTGCTCATAGATTATTAACTACATTACAATAACTTAATTGTCTGTCAACTGTGCGCTTTTAGCCAAGTTAGTCGATGTTTTTTGTTGGTCGGCAACAAAAACTTAATAACTTGCTTACAAAGTAGACAAAATTTAGATTACATTTCCAAATAAATACTTTCACTCCCTGTACATAGGGACTAGTTTTAAACTAGTGCAAAATGGTGGAAGTGTGGTACATTTGAAGCTTATATTGGTGAGAAAATAACGGCGGAGGCGGAAACATGCCTAAAAACGTATTCTTCCGTATAGAGAGGCGCACATTACAAAGCATGCCTCTGTCACACATAAACCACTCCAGTTTACCGCTGGGTATCTGCGTAGCTGACGGCATCATTATCGCCAACAAAGGCAAGCAGTCTGACTGAGCTATTACCCATTAATAGGCAAAATAATGAAATTATTAAATTTAGCGTG
>NW_023458565.1:12448027-12450747 GCF_013731165.1 Rhagoletis pomonella
CCAAAATTTTTATAAAAACTAAAAACAAAAAAAAATACTTTTGGTAAAAAATTTTTTTTAACATTTCAAATTATTACTTTTTAATTTTTGTTTTGTTTTGGGAGAACCCTACACTTGTTTTTAACTAGTTTTTATTATGAAACTTTTATTAGCTGGAACAAGAGAATCGGTCTTCTTCAAAATTGGCGCATTTTCTGCACTTTGCACTAAAAAAATTTAATACAAACAAATAAAAACTCGAAAATTGGGCTCAACTAGTCTCTTGCAAATTTTATTAGCTTTCATTAAAAGAAAAATTATCAAATTGGTTGAGAAATGAAGGCTCCAGTGAATTATGAACATTAAATCCCATTTATTGACCACTGTGCATCGCTACCGCAAAAATATTTACGTTGCTGCTGTTGCTTCTTAGATTTGTTGCACATGCAAGCATAGTAACATACAATTGACATAAATAAGCGCTGGAACAATGGCTGAGGGCAAGTGAATTAGATATCTACATACATATGCAATGATAGCTTAAAAAATGTGCAGTAAACATTAATGCGTGTGTGTTTGTATATATTCTCAATGCATTAAACAATGAATGACAACGAATTTGGAAAAGGCGGTCAAAGGGCTTAAATTTCAATTTTGTATAAATGTATGTACATGGATGTATGCGATTTGGCTTAAATTTTGCACATGACCTTATTTCGCTGATACCAAAATTTACCGAAATGGAAAATTATAGGCGTGGTAAAAATGAAACAACTAACTAAACTCAAAAGGTATCAGCGGAAAAATATTCAACTCAGCCATCTATCTTTGTTTCTATCTTCACAATTTTTCATACAAAATAATTTGAAATAAATTGATTTTTTCCAAAATCTTTCAGACTACTCATAGGCGTAAATATGTAGAATGAAACATTTCTTATTTTTTAATGACATTTTTCCGATTTGGAGTCCCAAAGGTTCAAAAGTTATTAATTTGTGAAAGTTGTTTAGCTTAAATTTAAATATGTTGTCATTATCCAAGAATATTACAAAGCTCAGTGTTGTGAAAAGTTGCCGAAAAGAAATCAGAAAAGATTATTATAATTCCGAAAAATTTCAGATATACAGAAAAAATCTAAACTCTGACGCTCCCCGGAATTACACAAAATAATATCTATCCGAAATTCCGGAAAAAAAAACAAAATCCGAACTTCCAAAAAAAAAAAAAAAAATTAAAAACGAAATTCCGAAAAAAATAAAGTTTCAAAAATACAGAAATTCCGAACAAATACGACAAATCAAATATTCCAAAAACTCCAAAAATTCGAAACAATCCAAAATTCTGAAATCATCAATTCCGCGTTATTCGAAAAAATTCTGAAAAAAGTCCGAAATTTCGAAAAAAAATCGGTAAAAATTTAAAAGATAAAGAAAGGCAAAATCAGAAAAAATAATACGTAATTCCGAATAAGTTGAAAGATCTCCCGAACAACATCCCGGAGAAAACGTGAATCTGAACAAATGAGAATATATGTATGTATCACAGTTCCCAGAAAACAGAAATATCGAAAAAAAAATTATGTAATTCCGAAAAGATCCGTAACTACGAAATTCCATAAAATCCAAAAATCCCGAACTCAGAATCAATTCAGAGCTTGGAAACTCCTAAACTCCGAAAAAATCTATGATTCTGAAAAATCACGAATTGCGAACAAATCCAGACCGCGAAAAATACGATATTCTGAAAAAATTCGATATTTCGGCAACATTGAAAATTCTGGAAAATTCCCATATTTTCAAGCAAAGCGGAATTGCGAAAAGTATGAAAATCTGAAAATATAAGAAAATCCGAAAAAATACGAAAATCCGTAAATATACTAAAATCCGAAAAAATACGAAAAAATACGAAAGTCCGAAAATATTTGAAAATCCGAAAAAAATAAGATAATCCGTAATACGAAAATCGGAAAATATGAAAATGCGAAATACGAAAATCCGAAAGAAATACGAAAATCCGCAATAATACGAAAATCCCAAAAAAATACGAAAATACGAACATACGAAAAACTACGACAATCCGAAAAAACGCGAAAATCCGAAAAATACGAATATCCGAAAAAATACCAAAATCCAGAAAAATACGAAAATCTGAAAAAATACGAAAATTCCAAAAAAAAAAAAAATGTGAAAATCCGAAAAAATGGGAAAATCCGAAAAAATGGGAAAATCCGAAAAAATACGAATGTCCGAAAGAGTGCAAAAATCCGAAAAAATCTTAATAAATAGTGATAACGCATTCTGAAAAACCCCAACAATTCTGAAAGAAAACTGAAAACACTGAAAACCCCAAAAAATGCGGAAAATCCTAAATTTAAAAACAAATTATTTGCTTTTAAAATTGAAAAGCAAAAAAACAGCATACATGGCAAAATGGAAGATCTCGGCAGCCGAATTCAAATTCTCAGTAAATGGCTGAAGAACACCTTACTTCAGAATTTGGCTGCAGAACGTCCTATCCTCAGAATTTGGTTCAAAAACGCCCTTTCTCAGAATTTGGTTCAAAAACGCCCGAGAAACGTCCAGAAAACCATCACGAAAAGTTAGATTGGTATAATCCCTTTTTCCTTGTTCCGAAATTCTTCTTAGCAACATTTCGCTTTAAACAGCAATATTTTATTTTTCGCAACTGCAACAAATGTATAACACGTAATGCATATCTTAAATGATAAATGTATAACAAGG
>NW_023458565.1:12450847-12451622 GCF_013731165.1 Rhagoletis pomonella
AAATGTATAACAAGGTCAGCATGCCAAGTTTGTATATCACAATAACTAAGTATAATAATCTCTACAAAATTCATTATACCCAATTTAACACCTCTCAAATGAGCTGTAATGAAGCATATCCTGCTGTGACATATCGGGCACAACAAACGTACTATTATGGGTGTATTAACCTACTAAGAAACTGGTTAGTAAGAGGCATAAAAATCTCACTTCAATGACATACAAAGCCGATTAGAATAAGATATTGAATAAATAGCAAGCAGCGAGTGTGCATAGATAAGAATCAAGTAGAAAATTGAGGATGCGGATATTAAAGAGCAACAACATTTAAAAACAAAAGTCCATAATTATATGTTTGTATATATGTGCATATAAATTTATAGTATACATATATACAATATACTGCACTTATGTACATACATATGTCTGAATGTAGTACGTTTGATTTTCTAGAGTCCAAGAATCGCGCTGTCTTGCCTACATATGGCACAGCACTGCAACAACCAGGACGCGAATTTCACGGTTTATGCACAGGCATTTATGTTTTTGAACCAATGTACATATGTATATACATATATTTATGTATGCAACGGCCTTGGCGTATAACAAACTACGCGGACCGGATGCGCCCGACTTGGCTGGCGGTGAACGACAGCAAGTGGCATGTGGCATTTTAATAGCCAGTATAATAATACCTGAAGTGGCATATTGACCACTGGTCTTTGCTGTTATCACATGCGGCTTTGTTTGAGTATAAATAAATAATAAAAAAAAA
>NW_023458565.1:12451722-12455583 GCF_013731165.1 Rhagoletis pomonella
AACGCTGTTTTTAGGGGTTTCAACCCCTTTTTTCTCGAAAACGTGACGTGATGGGACATTTTTGACCCCGGATTCGTGTTCAGCACGAAAAATCCGTTCAGAAACACCAGGTCCCGTCTTATTCGCAGAAAAAAAGTTGAAATTTGTAGACCAGTGTAATTATTCCTCTACACCACCGTCACCCTCGTATCTGTACACGACTACAAATCTACATAGGTGCTGAAATGGATGGCTAATGCTAAGATTGTTCTGCCTTTTCCCAAATTGGATATGGGAGCAAAACGAATATGGCTCACAAAATCAAAAACGAAGTTATCTCCTGCCATCAAAGGCACAGTCAGCATGCCTGTATAAACACTGTTGATAGTCATATGTAGCATTAACTAATATTAATAACACGACGAATAATCCGCTTAATTTGGACTGCGATATGTGAGGCCGAGTGATAAGAGCCGCGTACTATCACTGAGGTGAGGACAAGATTTGATCCCTGGTCGGAGCAACATGCAAGAACGTTTTTTTTTCTGACAGCGTTCCCCCATACCTCAAAGTGTATATCTGCCATGGCAAAGCTTCTCTTG
This sequence comes from Rhagoletis pomonella, assembly GCF_013731165.1. Taxonomy (NCBI): domain Eukaryota; kingdom Metazoa; phylum Arthropoda; class Insecta; order Diptera; family Tephritidae; genus Rhagoletis; species Rhagoletis pomonella. Next base: position 12,452,304 of record NW_023458565.1, read on the forward strand.
AAAACCTTCTGTTGCTCAGAGGCGGCCTAAAACTGTAGGCACCCTCCATTTGTGGCGTGCTACGATGAACTCGGCCGGAACCGCTTAAGCTATTGTAGCGCCAGTGAAAAAGCGGAAGGAGATCTCAAAAAGTGTATTTCGCTGTTCATAAACTGTCGCACAGCGGTCGGAGGAGCGATTTTTTACGCGAAAAATTAGAAGGGCTGTTACGATTATCGGGATTATCGATTATCGGGACTGCGGGATCGTACACTGAACTAAAAATCCATCTCTGGATCAAAGAAAAACTTTCCTTACTTTAAGGTAGAAAATTCTTCCGAATGAGTAAAAAATTCTCCCGAATGCGTAATTTTTCTTTGGAATGTGTAAAAACGTACACGAAAATATGGAACCGTGGATGTAATCTACCATTTTGAAGAAATGTTGGGCATGAAACGAGAATAAAACTCCTTTAGTGCTGTTTCGTTCCCATTTTTCTTCGTTTTGATTGCTGTTTTTCTTCAATTAAGAGACGTTTTTTTTTTGTGTGTAGTACTGTTGTAATGCTAAATGCGAATATGCAATAAAAATTATCATTTGACGGTTGAGAGCTGTCAAATCAACTGCTGATTTCTCTAAAATTAAGAAAACCTTTCTGAAAATGCCACTGATTACGTTTTTTGGCATGCCGAACACGAATTTTATGTCAAATTAAAACCCTGAAAGTTAACAGCTGTCAAATGGACTATGAATTTTTTATGAATAGGGTTTTAGACATGATAATCACGAATTGCGTGTCAAATTAAAACCTTAAAAGTTTATGACTGTCGAAGGGGCTGTCAATTTTTCTAGAAATAAGGAAAATTTCAAACGAATTAAACGTACTAAGTTTTAAGGCTCACAGATCTCGAGTAATAGGGAATTTACATGAGGCGATTTTTCAGACAACTTTTAGTTGAAAGCAACAATCGCCTGGTGTAGACGGCCTTTCAAGTAATCGCTTTCAATGAAGTTGGTCGGCTGCCTACTTTCGTTCAACTTTTGATTTAACTAATCGCCTGTGTAATTTCCAAAACTTTAGTTTTCTCATTTTTAAATAAAGTTAGTCAGATTTGAATTTTTGAAATTTCGGACGCCATATTGGATTTTGCATTTTGGATTTTCAAAAACTAGTTTCAAGTTTCTAATGAGCGAACTTAATAACCTCCAAATACCAAATTTTATGCAAATTCAGGTTTTTTTTAATTCTTGGACGCCATATTGGATTGGTTATTGTATTTTTGAAAATTCACTTCAGCTTTGTTAAGACACATTTTATAAATGATATGATGCTAAATACAGAATAAATCACATTAATTTTTAATATTTTAATACACCTTATGTTATTTGGAAAAACTGCTAAAGTTGGCCGCCTCTCTTTTTGGTGCGAGTATGCGCGGCTTTTCTTTACGTAGATCCGTAAAGGGACCTTTGAATTAGTTTTTGGTAAAGGAATGAAGATCCTACTCAAATGTCTCTACAAATTAGTTATACCTTTTTGAAGAAAATATTTCTTGAAAAATAAGCAGTGCTATTAAGGTGTTGAAAATTTAGCAACCAAGATTTATTATGTAATATTTCATATGAAATCATTATTTTCCATGTTTAGGGAGTAATACCAAACCAGCAAGTACTGTTATAATTGAAAGTTTCCATAAAAAAAAATTGCTAAGAAAGTTGTCAACTCATAAGAACGTGCTACGATCGAATTCGTTGAATTAAACAGCTTCACCGACCTTCTCAGCAGATATTTTTAAAAGTACTAATCACTTTTGAGTCCTTTGAACGTTTCTGAATAACAATAGCTTTATGCCGGTTAATTTATATAAGTTTTTAAATATGCCACTGTGTGTCGCCCAAAAAATCTCATATTTTCCACGCAACATCAATTTTCGTAAATTGACCCCATCTACTAGCAGCTATGCATTTTATTGCTGCTACTTTGTTTCCACTACAAAGCGTCAAAACATCAAAATTCAACATTCACTTTCGCCAAACTCTCACTGCATACTTTAGACAATGCAATTCGACAAGCAAAAAAAAAAACAATTGTTGCATGCAACATCCGTAAATACCTCCCATCATTAATGATATAGTATGTATATGTACAGTCATAAATGATTTGCAGTAACCGACAAAATGTGATATGTTGATTGAATGGACTTTTGTTTGCAATGAGGAATCGGATGTCATTGCGAATGTTGAGGCATTATTGCTGTTGCAAATATGCGTCAGTCAGCCAAAAACAAAAAAAAACAACCAATTGTAAAACATTATATGTTCCTACTACAAGTGATGGATTGTCATTAACATAACTGCAACATCATCAAATGCTACAACAACAATAATCTGACTGTCGATGAGGCTGACTTTCGACTTCATGCAACATTGATTTGTGGCAGTTGATGGCGCCTGTAGATACATATATTGATGAGCTATTCGAGTAATTGAGCTGGAGATGGTAATGAATCAGGTTTGGACCGACGGACGAAAGTGTAACGGGCATACTAAATTGGTGGTTATTGCCCTTACGTGACAGTCGATGGATAATCGAAAAATTCCCAGTCATCTACTAAATGCCACTTCACACACACACACACACACACACACACACACACAAACAAACAAGCAAACATTTATTGAGGAGGACTCACCTTAAAATAAAAGTTTGCAATTCCACAAATACTGTTGTGTGCTGCTACTCCTCCTCCTCTTCTTCTTCTTCTTCTTCTTCTACAGCGAGTGACGATGACAGTGGAGAAGTGTGAATGTCCCTTGGTTAGTTCAAAAAGTGCCGGCAGGCTGGCAGGCAAATTCAGTTTCGTTCAGCAACAGTTGTTCCGTTGATTGGTAAGTCTTTTGTTATTGTTGTTGTTATTATTATAGTTGTCTTCTATGCGCTAGATGTATGTATGTAAATATATGAATATGTGAGTCTTTATTGAAATATTTGTGTCTTTTGTTGTTGTTTTGTTGTTGTTTTCATTTATTATTCCTCCTCCATTGAAGGCCACAACTATGCGGCTGGAATGACTTTTTGCTCTTTATGTTTGGCTTGTTGCTTTCGCTGCTGCTGCTGCTGCTGCTGCCTCTGGCTCTGACTCTGACTCTGCTGTTGCAGTTGTTCTTCTTGTGTTTGTTTTCCTTGTTGTTGTTGTTGTTGTTGGTAGTTATTTGTTATTCGCTGTCGCTGTTGTCTTGTATCGTATTGTCTCTGTTGCATTTGCTGTTGTTGGCAATCGTGTTGTTGCAACTTAATTTG
>NW_023458565.1:12455683-12465079 GCF_013731165.1 Rhagoletis pomonella
CACCAGGTCCCGTCTTATTCGCAAAACCCTTGTAGACCAGTGTTATTCGTCGAGGATCGAATGTTGCTTTATGCAATCCAGCTTCTCACTTGGTTGCGTGGAAGTCGCTCTTCGTCGGCCGCCAGCTGTTCGACCACTCTTTGTAGGTAACTTTTCGTAAACGATCCACTGTTACGGAGAGCTCCGGACTATCCACTAACACAATAACTGTTACCGATAGCCCTGGACGAACCACCAGCAGACCCACCGTTACCGACAACCACTTTACGACCCACTTGTGCATCTACCGGTCGCCAATAGTACTCTCACCGTTGGTAGTAATCATCGAGTGACCTAGTAATTCACTCACTGTTCGCCATTAGCACTCTCACCGTTAGCGCCGAAAGTCACGAATATTGTCACCAGTTATCATCACCGACGAGAGCTACCAATTGTATAGTCGGCGACATGAACCGCCGTCAGTCTCTCTCTTCTTTCACCGTCTCTCATTGCATATATGGTTCTGGAACCTATTCAATAGAAGTGGTAGGTGTGACAGTTGTTGGAAAGCGACACTGCCAATACTGGCAACACTTTGATGCGAATTATGGCTGCAAAATCTATCTCCCTCCACAAATTCGATGCTCCAGATCGTCATCAAAAGTACGACGTCTCATCCGAGGTGGTATAAACTGTTTATTGGAATTCTTCGTGTTGCGGCTTAGAATGAAGCCTATTCTACAATGTTCCTGCTGCGATACCGCTATAAAATACTACTCCTTGCCAATTCTATATCCTACCGAGCCATTCGTTTATGTCACCAGTATATTGATGATATTCTAAAGTTTCTATTACCTCTGAATATTTTACTTTTTTATAAGAATTACTTTATATACCTGCTGATAAATACATATTTAACTGCGTTTACTATTTTATCTATTAAAAAAAAAGACAGCCGTTTAAGCCCAAGGTAAGAAAAGTACCCTTGACTATTTTGGAACGCTCTGTCTGCACCAATTCGTCTTCTACCGTACGACATCCTTTTGCTGAAAAAAACATTTCTGAAATAATAACTTTTCGTGCTTTTTAAGTTCGCACTGTCTTTGGTGTTCTCTTGCAGACCGAATGTAGTTTTCTACGGTACTTTTAGCCCACAAAAAAAAACCCTAAGTTAGTGAGCCGTCTTGCTTTTAAACTAGTTTCAGATCCCTTCTAATGTTCCTCGCAGTTTTGAAACGATACTGTAAGCAAAAGTGCGGATTCCTCCTTCTACGCTGGTCTCGCCAATGCTCCATTATTTAATTTTTTTTTCTGAATTCGGCTTTCATTTAACCAGCGTATTTTTTTAACTGGTCAATATCTAATGGTGCCACCTGGGGAAAATAAATATTTTTTTTTCATAGAACTGCTATGAAATCGTAAACTTTTTTAAATCATTTTTGGTCGAATGAGAATAATTCCTTTAAGAAATATTCAATAAAAAAATTACAGTGCATATTTAACTTTCAAGTTTTAATATTTTATAGCAATTCTACAAAAAAATTTATATTTTTTTCCTACAAAATACATTCAAATATCTGGCGACACCATTAAATGCAAACCAATTTAAAAAAAAAAAAAGGTTCTCCGTATTTTCCATGTTTCTCAGTTCTGGATCATTGTTAAAAACAATCCATAAATATATATATCTACTATCTTGTAAGATGACTAGCTATACCCTCGACAGTAAGTATCTCCTTGTTTACATAATTTGAAATTAGACGCGTAAATTTCAAAAAATTTTTAAATAAACACCAAGTATTTATATCATTTTCTGACAGCTTCCACAAACTAAGCAGATACGAGTTTATTTATGTATTGTTTAACATCCTGCCATTTTCTAGGACATCCTAACGAATATTCGAATGACAACACGTCTCCATCACTCTACATCATTTCCGCATAAACTAGCAATTTTCGTAAAATCCTTCTGCTCCATCTATAATTTCCTTGCTAGTTTTTTTTTTGCTGCCTTCCTTCATACGCCCACGCTCGCTAAAAATATCTCAATCCCATTCATCTTGGCCAACTTGGCTGACGTTTTGCATATACATACATACATACATACATATATTTTAATATGACGCGAGCGCGCACTGGCTTATTTTAGCATAAACCAAGTCACTTCTCAGCTTTCCATCTCACTTATTTATGTATGTACGTATTAACGTACATTTAACGTTTTGTTAAAATATATGGCACAATGTACGCCAACCGTATACGTCAACTACAGCGAAACGCCAACAACAGCGACACTTTACCCAGTTTCCTAGAAACGAAGTAGCTGGTAGTTGGCATAAAAACGTTTTTGTACTCTTTATTTATTTTTTACTACATATTTTTATTTTTACTAATAGACTGTTAAAATGTGTATACATACAAGTACATACATGTGAGAGAAGCTGTCGTGTCGCTGGCTTGTGGCATCTATCATCATTATATGCTTGAAAGCAATTTATGACTTGAGGCCTGATATTATTTTTGAGTGTATGCATTATTCTTCTCTTATAAATTAAACCAAATTTTTAAATGCTAAATTAGTGCAAATCGACTGAATTAGCTTGAAAGGTAATTACTTATAATTTTATGCATATATCCGATTGATATTTGACAAGTAGGTAGAGTACCCGAGGGCGTTTGGGGTTACATATAGCTGATTAAAAATTTCACGCCTATGCACTATGGTCTGGAATTCATTTTTTTTTTTGCATAAATTAAAAAAATAAAATAAAATTAATTACTTTAAAAAAATGGGGTACGCAGTATTAATGGAGACATTGCAGTGGTCCAAAATATACAAAAAATAAACTTTATAAGGCAACCCTGTTCTATTTATGAGCTGTCAAAAATTATGCCTCTGAAGCAACAACAAACTTGTGAACAGCTGAGTAAAAGATTGTAAGAAACGAACTGTGTTATAATAGTTAATAAACAAAAAAGCTAATAAATTTGCAATGAAAACCCTCCCTCATGTAGTTTTAAAAATGGAGCCTTTTCAACACCATTCGTTTGATACCCATATTCCTTTAATTGATTATGAATTTAACTTTTTTCAACAGGTGGCAACCCTCTTTGAGAAAATCATAAATGCTTAAACGAAAGATTTCTTAACACTATTTTGTTTGGCACGCACATTTTAATATATCATATGGCTTGTGTATAGATTCGACTATCAAAACTGGTGGCAACCCTCTTCAAAATATAGCTATAATAGTTCTCCCCGAAACGCACTCTTTGAAATTCATATTTTAATATTTCATATAGCTTTTGTATAATCTAGGATTGTTCTATACCGAAAAAATATACACCTATTTTTTATTTTTTTTTTTTAATCCAAAAATATTTTCCAGGCATTTTATATGTGAAAAAAAATAAAATTAAATTTTAGTAGAAATGTTATAAGTTCTTGAAAATCCATATTTTTTCGATCGGAAAACTCTGCTTCTCTTCACGAGACTTCCAATAAAAATACCCAATTGTTTATTTAAAAATATTTTAATACTGGCGATTTTTTATGTATGAGTGTCCCCCATTGCGTTTTCAGGGGTTTTTGGCGGACCTCTAAAATATAGTTACAGAAAAAAGCTTCGTTTTGTTTACCAAAACAGTTTAGCCGAGACTTATATTGCCAAACTAGTCTAGAAGGACACCTACAGCTCCACCTATTTTTCATGCCCTTGAGGTTTGTAAATATCTCGGCTTGGAATACAGAGTCACATTCAACTAAAAAACACATAAAGTTTATTCCCTTTATCTTCGATATACACTCCATTTTCTGACTCATTGTCTGGTTTGAAGCCATCAGTGGAAGATTCGACAAATTTGATGGGCTCAGCCTGCAATGCATATCAACATTGTAGAATCTACATAGGAAAGGTATGGCTGAATTATTGTCTTAGGTCACTGAAAATATACATACATGTGTTCCGACTCCAGGTGGTCTTTAAAGCCTCCCCACGTATAAAGGTGCAAAATGGGACTGTCCTTGGATATTTGCAGGCCGAACCTGATGATTGAAGTAAAGATATGGAGGATCCTCCTTGGTGACATACATTAGGCTTTATCAAAGACTTGTTTACGTAGCCAGAATAGCGCGAAGGCAATGCAGGACTTATGGGGTTACAGTTACCTGTGAGCAGACACGCTACAATAACTTTCTTAGGATTTTTCCTCTAAGCCGATGTGCCTTTATTAAAGGCGTTTCAGGTTTCTTCGTTTTGTACTTTTCGGGAAATTTCGGGGTTTTTTAGTTCCTGCTTTATTTTTCGGGATCTTTTCAGAGTTTTCTGGCCTTTTCAGATTATTCAGGATTTTTCGGAGCCTCTCGGGACCTTAACGGGGTCCTTCGGGAGTTTTCAGAAACATTGTGAAAAAATATCCGGTACAAGAAAAAGTGAAAAATTAACATACATTTTTTGGCTCCTATAACAAAATGCTTACTCGGTACAGTGTCAGTTGGCTACATGTGAAATGAAAATTCCATACTTTTCCGATCTTGATTTTAAGTACTAAAGAAATACCTACAAATAAGGTTACAACTCTATCGGCAACAATCATTTCACAAAAATATTTCAAACAATTTGCTTGCGACATTCTTTGCAAATCGATGTGAGTGGTGGCCAGTCACTTTAATCCTCTACCTCACTACTCCAATTGCATTCGCTAGCCATTTTGGAATTTTGCATTGCACTGCATGGCTACTAATATATTTGTGGCTGTAGTATGCAGTCGCGGTATTTTATAGTGTCATGTTAATTTGTGCTGGTGGTGTTGCTACTTCAACCACTTGCCGCTGTCAGCCGCCTCGGTAGCCAAAGTTGTCTGTTGTTACTTACTCTAAGGTTTGTTTGCTAATTTTTCACATTATTCTAACCAACACTTGTTACGGCTTGTTGCCGATGTAATTGTTATACCAGCAATTGCATTTGTAAAATTGTTGACAATTTGTTCTCGCCGCCCCGCCATTGTTTCAACTGCGCTCTCTCTTTGCCTTCGGCGTCCCCATCCCTGTTTGTGCACTGGAAGTCAACTCACTTTTTAATGCATTCGTACTGTTGCTGCTACTGTCAAGTTTATATTCTTGTTTTTAACATAAAGTTGTTTGGGTGTGTTTGAAGCAAGCTGTAGAATGTTTTCTTTTCTCATAATTTTGTTGTGGTTGGCTAATCAAAAGGAACTGGAATTGAAACACCGTTGGAAGCTTTGAAAGGCGGAGGTGTGTCATTGAGTGGCAGTGATTTGCATTTTCTCAAGGGTTTAGTCAAATGTTGAGTAATTTATTTAACCAATTATATGTATGTGTACCTACATACATTTGTACGTAGGTATGTATGTACCTGCTGAAGCGAAAATAATTATGCTCCAGTCTCCATCGATTCTTCAGGTGCCATACTAAGGACCTTTTAGCCGAGGTTAAAAAGTTCGGACTTCAAGAGCCAAGAGTCTTGTTGTCTAGCTGACTCAAAATATAGCGTCAGTGATTGTCTTCGATTGCTTTGCGCTCAAAACGATTTTTGCTTTGATATGTTTGTAACACATGTGTACTCAGATACAATATTATCAAGCTTTCGCAATAGGCACTATATATAACTCACGCTTGCTTTCGCCATGACTGTTAATATTTTTAGCTTATTATTTTTAAGAACAAATACATATAAAAGTATAGATTTTTGATGAAAGCATTGATATTAGGTTTTTTAGAATTTTTACGTAAATATTCTTCGTGATTTTTGGCATATTTCCGTTTTGTAACTTTTGGCACTTTTCGGATGTATTAGAATCAGACAATTTCGATTTTTTCGGAAACGTTTGATTTTTTTTGGAAACGCTTGCGTTTTATTGGAAACGTTAAAATTTTTTTCGGAAACGTTTGCATTTTTTGGAAAGGCATACATTTGGTTGAAACGCAGGCATTTTGTGGAAACGCTTGCATATTTTTGGAACGTTTAATTTTGTTCGGAAACGCTTGCATTTTTTGGAGAAATTCGAATTTTTTTGGAGAAATCCGAATTTTTTGGAAACTTCGTTAAAACTTTTCGGAAATATTGGAATTCTTTCTGAAACGTTCGCATTTTTTAGGAAAGTTTCGCATTTTTTTCGGACACGTTTGCATTTTTTCGGAAACATTCTCCTATTTTGGGACATGTCAAAAATTGTTTAGGAAACAATGGAACTTTTCGCATATATTGTAATCTTTTCGTATTTTTTAAGACAAGTTCAATATTTTCGGAAACATTTTTGTTTTGTCGGGAACTTTTGAATTTTTTTCGCCAGCGTTTGCATTTTTCGGAAAGGTTTGAATTTTTTCGGTAACGTTTGAATTTTTTCGGTAACGTTTGAATTTTTTCGAAACGTTGGCATTTTTGGGACATGTTAGAATTTTTTTGAAAACGTTGAAACTTTTCGGAAATATTGTAATTTTTTTGGAAACCTACGAACTTTTTCGGGCACGTTCGTATTTTTTAAGAAAAGTTCGTACTTTTTAAGGCAAGTTCAAATATTTTCGGAAAAATTTCATTTTGTTGGAAACTTTTGCATTTTTTCGGCAACGTTTGTGTTTCTTCGGACACATTTGCAATTTTCTGAAACTTTTGCATTTTTTCAGAAACTTTCGAAGTTTTGGGATACTTTAGAATTTTTTCGGAAACGTATAAACTTTTCAGAAATTCTAAAATTTTCCGGAAACTTTGGAATTTATCGGAAGCGTTCCATTTTGTTTCGGAGACTATGGGATCTTCAGAAATTATTCGATTTTTCAGGAAGTTCGGTTTTTTTTTTTAGAAATTATTGGATTTATTGGGATGTGATCGAATTTTTTCGTAAATTCTTTAATTTGTTCAGAGGTTTTGGGATGGTTTCGGAAATGCGCCTTTTTCGATTTGTCCGTGTTTTTCCGAAAATGTTCCCAAAGTTGTGGAAATGCTAGGCTTTTTTGGAAATGCTGGGTTTTCATTTCAGCACAAGTACCTAGAATGTCTTGGAACTTTGTGAAGTTTTTGGGACCGCTAAGAAGATAAAATTGTATGAATATAGACGGACAACCTGGATGAAAGTACTCATATTCTCATCCATCCTGCAATGGCATCAGAACATATCGACATCTCCAAAACATACCATGCTAATAAGACAATAGAGATTTAAGCAGACTTAACCTTTATGATTTATTTACCAAATTTTCATTTTCATTTGGTATTAACCCTTTTAAAAAGCTGTAACCTCTTTTTCAATGCGAATTAATTTTTTTTTTGTCCGCACAAACTTCACATGGGAATTCCAACGAAGCTTGTGAATTCAAATAGATATGTACAAGACACAAACAGCCGCAGTGTGAGACTTAAGTCCATACATACTCGTGCATAGTATAAGAGCACTTATACATACATATGTATGTGTGTATGTATGTAAATATTTACTTGGCTTCTGCTGCGCTTAACTATTTGCATTTAATTAAGAAAAAGGTGTTTTCACAACGACCGAATCTTCTTCACTGGGCAACGGCCGCTCTCCTGTTGCTTTCTTTCTTCATGGCCTGACCTGCCAACACCAACTGGTGGCGTGGCGCGTAAACGTTGTTATTTAAATGCTTCGTTGCAATGACCCATAACATCCAGTAGAGGTAGTGGCAACAGCGGCAGCTACAGCAACAACTGCTAAGTGAGTTGTTACTTTTTTGTTTTACAACAACAGCACCAAGTATAGCGTTTAATTAAATTTTAGTAATGAGCTATGAAATGAGTTCAAAAACATAATTTTTTGCGTTGCAGTTTCTTTTTCTTCGTTGAAACTTTATGGCAGCTTAAATAGTTGTAAATTTACATTTTCATTATTGAAAACATTGGAGAGTGCAATTAATTAGAGAGTACATTTTCATAATACATATTTAACGAGGGTTCAATTAAATGTTAGTTGTAAAAGCTTTTCTTCAACGATGTTCAATTCGTAGATCTTTGTTGGCAAAAGTAAATTTAATTCGATTACTTTTATATCCTCACCCGTTTAATTTGTTATTCGGAGTAAGGCCCTCAATTTTTTCTGGCCAAAAAACGCAATGTTTTTCGCGTCGAACTTTTTACTCTGATTTTTTTTTTTAACTTTTGGCTATGCAGTTTTTAGCACATTAAATTTTAAAGCAAGTTTAAAGCGGCCGAAAATCGGGTTTATTTGTAATAGTTTTTGTTTTATTGACGGCATTTTCACTTTTGCGATATAAACAAAGATTTATAATGGAATAAATTGCGCAAGACCGTTTCCAACAAACAAAAAAAAAACCAAACCCAGTTTTTATAAATTCCACTTGCAATAGCAAAATCAACAAATCTTAGCGGGATATTCCGATTTTATCCGTATATACGAATAACAGAATAGTCGCAGGCCCAAGTAGATAGATTTAGAAATTTCAAGGATTTGTTTAATTAAAAAATTATTTCAAACATTCAGTGCAATTTAGAATAGCAATATGGGTACCAAATGAAAGAGAACATTCAGTAGAATTAAACAAAATTAAATTTTCTTGGTGAGCAAGGACGTGTATGTATAGAAACTGTAATTTTAAAACTTTATCCATGAATATGTTTGAAATTTTCCAGTTATTTTTGAAAAAATACCTATTCGGTCTTGGAACCAAAAAATGCATGGATTTTTGGAACTTTTTGGATTTTGCGGAAATGTGTGGATCCTTCGGAAATGTTTGGATTTTTCAGAAATCTTTGAATTTAATCCGAACTGTTTGGATTTTGCGGGAAAGGTTTGGATTTTTTCAGAGCTTTTTTGATTTATTCGGAAATATTTGTTTTTTTTTTTCGGAAATGTTTCGATTTTCTCTGCAATGTTTGGAATTTTCCGGATATTATTGGGTTTTGGGGAAATGCTTGGATAATTTCGGAAATGTTTTGATTTTTTCGCAAATATTTGTTTTTTGGGGTAATATTTGAATTTTTTTCGGATATGTTTGGGGCTTCCGGAAATACTTAGATTTTTTCGGAAATGTTTGGATATTTTCGGATATGTTCTAATTTGCCGGAAACGTTTGGACTTTTTGAAAATGTTTGTTTTTTTCGGAAATGTTTGAGTTTTTCGGAAGGGTTTGGATTTGTTCGGATATGTCTGAATTTTTTCGGAAATGTTCGCTAAAAAAATTATGTTTTTTAAATCCACAGAATCTTTTCTTTCGATTGGTACCCACGTTGTTGTTCTACATTACACTGAAATTTTTAAATAATTTTTTGAATTCAGCATAACCTTGAAATTTCAAAGTCTTTAAACAAAGTTATATAAACAATAGACAAAAATAGTAGTGGTCGCAATTTGTTGAAACTTTACTCATAAAACGATTAATAACACTGGTCTACAAGGGTTTTGCGAATAAGACGGGACCTGGTG
>NW_023458565.1:12465179-12468505 GCF_013731165.1 Rhagoletis pomonella
CCGTCTTATTCGCAGAAAAAAAGTTGAAATTTGTAGACCAGTGTAATAATAATATATTGGCGCTAACACATATGCTAGTGTTTGGCCGAGCTTCTCCTCCGAATTGTGGCGTGCGCCTTGATGTTGTCATACAAAAGGGAGGGACCGAAGGGCACAACAAGTTTGTATTTTTGTGAGAAGCTGTTTTTCATGGCAGAAATACACTCGTAGATTTGGCATTGCCTGCCGAGGGGCGACCGCTGTTAAGAAAAAAACTTTTTTCTATATTTTTTTGCCATGTAGCGCTAACCACTACACCACAGCGGCCGCCAAAAGATTACAAAAAAAAAAAAATCGGAAAAATTAACGGTAACTTTTAGCCACATGAAATTTGCACCTTGTTACACTAAAATTAAATGGACTATAATACTGTGCACTCGAAAAAAATTCTAAAACGTCTGAGAAAAATTTTGGAAATTTGGGTGAAAATTTGTTGCGCTTTTTTGTAGTTTTCTACAAAGTTTTAAACTTGGGTTTGTATCGGTTTTGTTAAATAATGAATTGCTTTGGAATAGAAAATTCCTAAAAATAAATAAATAAACATGAGTGACCAAATATCACTTTTTATGGGGGCGCTATTGTATTATTAGCCAATACTGTATATGGTTTATGTTATAGAATGAACTATATTTTCATAAATAATGAATGAAAAAAACAAAATGTTCATGAAAATAATTGTGAATATTATATTGGAATACGGTGTACGCTAACATTTGACACTGACTGGATATTACCAAAAAAAAAAAAAAAAAAATAAAAATACAGAACTTTTTTTTACAATGAAATTGTTTTTTTTTTTTTTTTTTGTTGTTTTTTTTGTTTTGTTTTTATTTGTTTGGTTTTTGTAGCACGGTGTTATAATACATAAGATCTCCAATTCTCACCCATCCACGCATTATGCGGCTAGTTGAAAGTTTTCGGCGCCTCACTGCTGTTAATCACAGCTTTTTCATAACGCCAATGGAACATAGCCGCCGCACAGATAAGATAATAACGAATTAATCACAAATCTAGAGAATCGTTTTATCTTAACAATTGCGCGCTGCGCTATTCCTTTTCAACTCTCGGTTATTCAAATTAAAATAAAAAAAGAAACAAAAGTGATTATTTACATACTCGAAACACTGTGTGTGTGCTCACGTTATTCACCCAATGCGTATGACAAGCAGCGAGATATATGTATACTACATATTTCAAATCAGTCTCTTCTCGGGAATGCACGGTTACGGTTACAGTATTTAACTAAATAAATTTGATCCGCCACATGCTCGTACAAAAGCGTACATACTTACGTTCATATTTATTTGAGACAAATTCTGCGCTTTATATTTCTTGTTGGTATTCCAGCAAGTATTTGCGCTGGCGTTTTGCGACTCGGTTTTTCATTGTTGAAATAAATTTCAGTGTTGTGTTACAGCAAATATTTTAAAAATTTCTATTACCCTACGGCAGATGTGTTTACATCGAAACGCAGGATTTTCCAGCGGAAATAAATTGAAAATTCCTACGTCGAAGAAATATTTCTACATATATATTTATGTGCTAAAGTTGGCTTTTATTAACAATTATGTATGGAAATTTGCCAGATTTTCAATTCCAAAGCATGCAGTGAGGATAGCGCTGTCGTTAGCAAAATAGTGGTATGCATAAAACATTTAACTATAAAACATTTTTTTTTACAAACAAGGTGTTAACCTTCCTTAATTTTTTATGCGTTTTTAATGACTTCGTTATCGTTCTCATTTTTATCAGCAATGACGTAAATTTACCTGTGTGCTTATTAGAAATGCTTATCTAAATGTTTAAAACTTTATTAATATGTGTGTAACGGCAGTTTTTCATGGAATGATTTGAATGTAAACAAAAAAGCTAACAACCTTCATACATTAGTTGTTTTAAAGGTTTGTAAAAAAAAGTTTGTTGGTTTTAACCCCTACGCTCACTAATCTGGAGGAAAAAAAATAAATTATTCAAATAAAAAGTCTTTAGGGTCCTAAGAGTTCGTTGGAAGTGGGATTTTATCTGTGCAAAAAATGCATACCAATATATTGACGGAGTAATGAGTAAAACTAGTGAACCCGCATGGCGCTCAAACGCCCTAAAGTTTAATTCAAAACCGAAGAAACTATTGAAAATGTTAGTCAGAGTTATAAGCGATCCGAGTGACATATTTCATCTAAATCCGTGCAGCCGTTTCCGAGTGGAGATAGGTCGGTTTTTAATATCATCAAACTCCAAATCACCGATAAAAAATCACCGATAAAAAAGTTCTGACTTCAAAAATTAAAATCTTATCGCACACCTAAAGGCCAAGGTCTTTACTTCGACCTCTCATATTTGAAATTTCGAAACAACGGTACAACTCTAATGAGTTTTCTAAGGGAGTTTTCGGAAAATCGGAAAGCTTTTAATAGTGCATCGTAAAATTAAAGGGATTTCCGGAAGCTTTTGGATTTTTTTTTTATCTCAAGCTTGTGTTTGGAAGCTAGGTATTTTTTACGGAGTTTTCGGAAACTTAAAATTTTTTTCGTATTTTCCGGAGATATCTTTTTGGGGTCTTTGCGGAAACTTGAGAACTTTACAACTTTTCTAGAAATTTTATTGATTTTTGATTGATTGATTTACATGATATTTTCATGATATACAAAGTTTTGACTCACAATATTTTACAAATCAAAATCGAAAATTTCTTCCTTTAATTTTTACAGCCAGGACAAAAATACAAAATGTGTCTGAGCTAAAAATGCTTTAAATTTTGACTTAGTTTATAGATATTTTGGAAAGACGAATATAATCGGGTTTTCTCAAGATGTTTCGTGTTTTTCCGAAAAATAAGTTCTGCTCAGAAATTTTTTCGGAAACTTTCAAACTATTCCGCAACTTTTAAAGTATTCCGAAACTTTTAAAATATTCCGAAACTTTTAAAATATACCGAAACTTAAAATATTTCGAAATTTTTAATATGTTCCGAAATTTTTAAAATATTCCGAAATTTGTAAAATATTCCGAAACTTGTAAAATATTCCGAAACTTTTAAAATATTTCGAAACTTTTAATACTTACCGAAACTTTTAATAAATTCCTAAGCTTTTAATATATTCGGAAACTTTTAATATATTCCGAAACTTTTAATATATTCCGAAACTTTTAATATATCCCGAAACTTTAAATATATTCCGAAACTTTAATATATTCCAAAACATTTAACATATTCCGAAACATTTAATATATTCCGAAACATTTAATATATTCCGAAACTTTTAATATATTCCGAAACTTTTAATATA
>NW_023458565.1:12468515-12470377 GCF_013731165.1 Rhagoletis pomonella
CGAAACTTTTAATATATTCCGAAACTTTTAATATATTCCGAAACTTTCAAAATTTTTCGAAGCTTTCAGAAAATATGTGGAAGCTTTGGGAGTTTTTCGGAAACTTAAAAAAATCTAGAAACTTTTAAAAAACCTTCGGAGAAAACCAACAAACATTCGCAAACGTCCAGAAAACTTTCATTATCTGAAAAAACTTTCGGAAACTTTCGAAAAATTTTCGGAAACTCCCAAAAACAGTCGTAGGCTTCCATTAAAATTCCGCAAACTATAAAAAACTTTCGGAACATTTAAAAAACTTTCGGAACCTTTAAAAAACGTACGGAATTTTCAAAACATTTTTGGAACTTTTCAAAAACTTATGCAACTAGTCCAAAACTTTCGGAACTCTTCATGACCTTTGCGAAGTTTTCAAAAACTTTCGTAAAATTCCCGGAAGATGTCAAACGTTGTTGGGAATTTTTGTATAACTTCTAGAAATTTTTATATTTTTTTGAATTTTTTTGGTACCCAAATTTTTGAAAGCTTTAAAGAGATATTAAATATTTTTCAGAAATTTTTCGTAAGTTTTTGAAAATTGTTTCGGAAATTTCGAGTTTTTTTCCAAACTTTTAAAATTTTTTCGAAGCCTTTCATAGAGTTTTCGGAAACTTGAATTTTAAAGTTTGTTTAGGAATCTTGGGCAAGCAAAAATTGTTCTTTGCGCGAAATATCGAGACATGATGTGGTTTATTTTATTTCTTGCTTTTGACAATATTATAAAATGTATACCCGGTGGAGTCTGTGGCTTACCTTATCAGTTGGAAGTGCTTGCATTCTGATGAGAATATATCATGGATTATTGACCTTCCGTCGGTTTCTCTAATAACTATTATATGAATCTGTAAATCACACAAACTACTTTCCCAGACGAGTAAACGAGCTATTGTAACCGGTACGCACGTGTGCGTGGGTGCAAAAAGTTTTAAGTAAAATTTCTTCACTTGCCATCACATATGGTTTTTATTTAATTCAATCTCTTACATACACTTTCATTTTATCGCTTCATTTACTTTTGTATTCTTGGACATATTTTTCTTTTATTTTAGTTTCACTTTACTTTGTCTGCTTTACTGAATACTGAATACTGAATTCACACATTGCAGCGTGGGTGCGCGTGTAGGTTTTATATGGCAATAACTTTATCAAGAAGTTATTGTTTTTATTTACATACAAATCGCGGGTGCGTTTTGGACGAAGTCGTCGCCTCAGTCGACGTCAACGATTGTTAAGTTCTTTCTGCCGCATTCCGCAGTGCTCACCAATTCACACTCAATTGTTGTTTGCGATTTCCTCGGCAGCAGACAAGAGAAAATTAATATAAATGTGTGCAGCACATATACTACAAACATATTGATAACTGATTTCTTTGAATTAAGTATTTTTATTTTTACTTTTTCTTTCATAATTGATCGATATGTTTTTCAGCTTTTTATTTTGTATTCGCTCCACGTAATCAGTGAAGTGGCCATGTTCATATATTTTGCGCAGAAGTTTTTTCTTGTTGTTGCAGTGCTTTCTATATATAATTTATTGCCATTCTACAATGTAGTAAATTATCACTCAGTTCTCATTCTCTTTTTTATCTACCCTTTTTTTTTTGTTTGTTTGTATTCGCAAGCACTGTACGGTATTTTTCTCCGAACTTCCCTTACTCATCTCATCTTTCCTCGTCCCAACTGCTCATGGAAGACTCAAAACATTCATAATGAAAATCAATTTTCATGTATTGGCCGTTGATAACAATAATGACATGCCCACACATACATGCACACACACACACCCTTTAGTGCAATTAAAAAAGCAAAACTCCATTAATAAAAATA
>NW_023458565.1:12470477-12487048 GCF_013731165.1 Rhagoletis pomonella
TGCGAAACAGGATTTTTTCGCAGTAATATACAGTTTTTCATCCGAATAATTTTTCGAAATATAAAATTTTAGATTTATAGAAAAATTCGGGTATGCTATAAGACTGCATACTGCCCGTTCAATTTTAGTATAATATTGTTCAAGTGTGAAAGTATGTTCGCAACAAATTTTTATATGAGAGAAAATGAGCAGCACTGTCAGCAAAAAAACCCAATGTTCGCAAATTTTTAGCCGCTTAAAACTTACAATATATTATACTAAAACTGCATACCCGTATTTTTCTAGAAATTCTAATTTAAGAGTTTGAATCTTTGATGAAAATTTCTTGAAATTTGGCAAGTTTGAAACTTTGAGCTCTCGTTGTTGTGTATGCTATATTTGTGTAAAAAAAAATAGAGAAAAAATTGTCAAAACTTTTAAAGAAGCAGTGAGCCTAAGTATGTGGCCACTACTGTATATAGGTATCAATGTACTGCAAATATGTTTCAAAAGTTCAAAACACAATTCTTCAACAAGTTCTAACTGTATACAATTTTTGTTATCTCTCTTTCTTTGCAGAAACCAGTATTTTGCAAATTAAACGAACACAAACGCTAACAACGATTGGAAAAAATATTTATGTATTTCTTGTTTGCATAAAAACTGTTGTCCATAGCAAATAATATTAAAGTGTAAAAGCCAGCCACCGCCGCCGAATTCATTCATTCACTGATTCGTGAGTGAGGTGGGACGAACAATTGCATTGTTTGTTAGACAGTTAGTTGTTGACGACAGCAGTGTTGTTGCTGCTTGAATGCACAGCTGCAGCTGGGCGGCAATCGCAACAATATAAAACAACAAAAAACAACAACGGCTGAAAACGAAAAATAAGAGGAAGTGCAAAAAAAAACGAGCAGCCAACAAACAGCAAACCAGCAGCGCCGTCAACGGGTAGCGGTAGCAAAAATGCAACAAATTAAGTTGCAACAACACGATTGCCAACAACAGCAAATGCAACAAAGACAATACAATACAAGACAACAGCGACAGCGAATAACAAATAACTACCATCAACAACAACAACAACAAGGAAAACAAACACAAGAAGAACAACTGCAACAGCAGAGTCAGAGTCAGAGCCAGAGGCAGCAGCAGCAGCAGCGAAAGCAACAAGCCAAACATAAAGAGCAAAAAGTCATTCCAGCCGCATAGTTGTGGCCTTCAATGGAGGAGGAATAATAAATGAAAACAACAACAAAACAACAACAAAAGACACAAATATTTCAATAAAGACTCACATATTCATATACATACATACATACATCTAGCGCATAGAAGACAACTATAATAATAATAATAATAACAACAACAATAACAAAAGACTTACCAATCAACGGAACAACTGTTGCTGAACGAAACTGAATTTGCCTGCCTGCCTGTCGGCACTCTGAACTAACCAAGGGACATTCACACTTCTCCACTGTCATCGTCACTCGCTGTAGAAGAAGAAGACGAAGAGGAGGAGGAGTAGCAGCAGTAGTGACACACGAAACACAACAGTATTTGTGGAATTGCAAACTTTTATTTTAAGGTGAGTCCTCCTCTGTGAATGTTTGCTTGTTTGTATGTATGTGTGTGAAGTGCCATTTAGCAGATGACTGGGAATTTTTCGATTATCCATCGACTGTCACGTAAGGGCAATAACCACCAATTTAGTATACCCGTTACAATTTCGTTCGTCCCAAACCTGATTCGATACCATCCCCGGCTCAATTACTCGAATAGCTCATCAATATATCTACAGGCGCCATCAACTGCCACAAATCAATGTTGCATGAAGCCGAAAGTCAGCCTCATCGACAGTCAGATTAATGTTGTTGTAGCATTTGATGTTGCAGTTATGTTAATGACAATCCATCACTTGTAGTAGGTACATATAATGTTTTACAATTGGTTGTTTTTTGTTTTTGGCTGACTGGCGTATATTTGCAGCACATACTGCGTTTGTATTTGCAACAGCAATAATTCCTCAACATTCGCAATGACATCCGATTCCTCATTGCAAACAAAAGTCCATTCAATCAACATATCACATTTTGTCGGTTACTGCAAATCATTTATGATTGTACACATATGTACATACATACATACTATATCATTAATGATGGGAGGTATTTACGGATGTTGCATGCAACAATATTTTTTTTTTGCTTGTCGAATTGCATTGTCTAAAGTATGCAGTGAGAGTTTGGCGAAAGTGAATGTTGAATTTTGATGTTTCGACGCTTTGTAGTGGAAACAAAGTAGCAGCAATAAAATGCATAGTGTCGAGTAGATGGGGTCATTTGACCAAAATTGATGTTGTGTGGAAAAATTAGGGGTTTTGCGGATGATTTATGAAAAATCTAAAATTTTTCTTACTTTGCATTTGCACAGCGAAATACACTTTTTGAGATCTCTTTCCGCTGTTTAATTGGCGCTATAACAGCTTAAGCGACTCAGGCCGAGTTCAACGCAGCACGCCACAAATGGAGGGTGTTGCTCCGACCAGGGTTCAAACCATGTTCTTACCAAGTGATATTACGCAGCTCTTACCGCTCGGCTACAGCGACCGCAGTCCAAATTAGAGCGATTAATTCGTGGTGTTATTGTTTTATTAGTTAATGGGTCGAGGATCCAATGCTGCTTTATGCAATTCAGCTCCTCACTTGGTTGCGTGGAAGCCGCTCTTCGTCGGCCACCAGTTGTTCGATCACTTTTTATAGGTAACTTTTCGCAAACCATTAACTGTTACGGGAGCTCCGGACTATCCATTAACACAATAACTGTTACCGATTGTCCTGGACTATCCACCAGCAGACGCATCGTTACCAAAAACCTCTGGAAGACCCACGTGTGCATCTACCGGTCGCTACCAGTACTCTCACCGTTGGTGGTAATCATCGAGTGACCTACTATTTAGCTCGTTCACTGTTCGCCATTAGCATTCTCACCGTTAGCGCCGAAAGTCACCAATATTGTCATCAGTTGAGAGCCACCAATTGTCTAGTCGCACTAAAGCGGTTCTTTCAACGTCTTTGAGAACTGGCGACATCAACCGCCGTCAGTCTCTTCCTACACCAACGTTACCATTCACCGTCTCTCATTGCATATATGGTTCTGGGACCTGTTAAATAGAAGTGGCAGGTGCGACACTGGCAATACTGGCACCGCTTTGATGCGAATTAATGGCTGCAAAATATATCTCCATCCACAAATCCGATGCTCCAGATCGTCATCAAAAGTACTACGTCTCATCCGAGGTGGTATAAACTGTTTATTGCAATTATTCGTGCTGCGGCTTCGTCGAAAGAAGCGTATTCTATAATGTTCCTGCTGCGATACCGCTATAAAATACTACTCCTTGCCAATTCTATATCCAACAGAACTTTCCGTATATGTCACCAGGGTATTGATGATATTTGAAAGCTTCTATTACCTCTGAATATTTTACTTTTTTATACGAATCCTTTTATCTACCTTCTGATAAATACATATTTAACTGCGTTTACTATTTCATCTATTACAAACAGACAGCCGTTTAAGCCCAAGGTAAGAAAAGTACCCTTGACTATTTTGGAACACTCTGTCTGCACCCATTCGTTTTCTTCCGTACGACATCCTTTCGCTGAAAAATACATTTCTGAAATAACAACGTTTCGTGCTTTTTAAGTTCGTACTGTCTTGAGTGTTCTCTGCTATAGAACTGCTATAACACCGTAAACTTTTTTAAATCATTTTTGATCGAATAAGAATACTCCCTTCCACAAATTTTCAATAATATAATTATGATGCATATTTAATATTAAAATTTCAATATTTTAAAGCAGTTCTACGAAAAAATTAATATTTTTTTCCTACAAAATATGGAAACTTCAAAGATCTGGCGTCAACACTAAAAAAAACTACGGTTCTCCTTATTTTCAATATTTCACAGTTCTGGTTCATGGTTAAACTATCCATAAATATATATATCTACTATCTAGTAAGATGACTAGCTATACCCTCGACAGTAAGTATCTCCTTGTTTACATAATTTGAAATTAGTCGCGTAAATTTTAAAATATTTTTAAATAAACACCAAGTATTTATATAATTTTCTGACAGCTTCCACAAACTAAGTAGATACGAGTTTATTTATGTATTGTTTCAACATCCTGCCATTTTCTAGGACATCCTAACGAATATTGAAATGACAACGTCTCCATCACTCTACATCATTTCCGCATAAACTAGCAATTTTCGTGAAATCCTTCTAGCTCCATCTATAATTTTCGTGCTAGTTTTTTTTGCTGCCTTCCTTCATACGCCCACGCTCGCTAAAAATATCTCAATCCCATT
This sequence comes from Rhagoletis pomonella, assembly GCF_013731165.1. Lineage (NCBI taxonomy): Eukaryota > Metazoa > Arthropoda > Insecta > Diptera > Tephritidae > Rhagoletis > Rhagoletis pomonella. The sequence goes on from NW_023458565.1 coordinate 12,474,837, forward strand.
CATCTTGGCCAACTTGGCTGACGCTTTGCATATACATACATACATATATACATATATTTTAATATGCCGCGAGCGCGCACTGGCTTATTTTAGCATAAACCAAGTCACTTCTCAGCTTTCCATCTTACTTATTTATGTACGTATTAACGTACATTTAACGTTTTGTTAAATATATGGCACAATGTACGCCAACCGTATACGTCAACTACAGCGAAACGCCAGCAGCAGCGACACTTTACCCAGTTTCCTAGAAACGAAGTAGCTGGTAGTTGGCATAAAAACGTTTTTCTACTCTTTATTTATTTCTTACTACATATTTTTTATTTTTACTAATAGACAGTTAAAATGTGTATACATACAAGTACATACATGTGAGACAAGCTGTCGCTGGCTTGTGGCATCTGTCATCATTATATGCTTGAAAGCAAATTATGACTTGAGGCCTGATATTATTTTTGAGTGTATGCATTATTCTTCTCTTGTAAATTAAACCAAATTTTTAAATGTAAAATTAGTGCAAATCGACTGAATTAGCTTGAAAGGTAATTACTTATAATTTTATGCATATATCCTATTGATATTTGACTAGTAGAGTACCCGAGGGTGTTCGGGGTAACACATAGCTGATTAAAAATTTTTACGCCTTTGCACTTTGGTCTGGAATCCATTTTTTTTTCATAAATAAAAAAAAAAAAATAAAATTAATTAAATTAAAAAAACGGGGTACGCAGTATTAATGGAGACATCGCAGTGGTCCAAAATATGCAAAAAATAAACTTTATAAGGCAACCCTGTTCTATTTATGAGCTGTCAAAAATGATGTCTCTGAAGCAACAACAAAATTGTGAACAGCTGAGTAAAAGATTGTAAGAAACCAACTGTGTGATAATAGTTAATAAACAGAAAAGCTAATAAATTTGCAATGAAAACCCTCCCTCATGTAGTTTTAAGAATGGAGCCTTTTCAACGCACCTTTTGAAAACCATATTTTAATATTTCAAGTAGCTTTTGTATAATCTAGGATTGTTCTATACCGAAAAAATATAGGTACACCTATTTTTTATTTTTTTTTTAAATCAAAAAATATTTAGAGGTCGCTCAAAGCGCTCAGAGTTTTCCATGCATTTTATATGTGAAAAAATAAAATAAAATAAAAATTTCGTAGAAATCTTATAGAGTTCTTGAAAATCAATATTTTTTCGATCGGAAAACTCTGGTTCTCTTCACGAGACTTCCAATAAAAATACCCAATTGTTTATTTAACAAATTTTAATACTAGCGATTTTTTATGTATGAGGGTCCCCCATTGCGTTTTCAGGGGTTTTTGGCGGACCTAGAAAATATAGTTACAGAAAAAAGCTTCGTTTTGTTTACCAAAACAGTTTAGCCGAGACTTATATGTATTGCCAAACTAGTCTAGACACCTACAGCTCCACCTATTTTCCATGCCCTTGAGGTTTGTAAATATCACGGCTTGGAATACAGAGTCACTTCTACTAACTAGATACACATGAAGTTTATTCCCTTTATCTTCTTTCTGACCACTAGTAAAGATTCGATAAATTTGATGGGCTCAGCCAGCAAGGGATATCAACATTGTAGAATCTACACAGCAAAGGTATGACTGAATTATTATCTTAGGTCACTCAAAATACACATACATGTGTTCAGACTCCAGGTGGTCTTTAAGGCCTCCCAACGTATAAAGGTGCAAAATGGGACTGTCCTTGGATATTTGCAGGCAGAACCTGATTGATTGAAGTTTTGTCAAAGGCTTGTTTACGTAGCCAGAATAGCGCGAAGGCAGTGCAGGACGTATGGGGTTGCAGTTACCTGTGAGCAGACACGCTACAATAATTTTCTCAGGATTTTTCCTCGCCGATGTGCCTTTATTAAAGACGTTTCAGGTTTCTTAATGTTGTACTTTTTGAGAAATTTCGGGTTTTTTACTTCGTACTTTATTTTTCGGGATCTTTTCAGAGTTTTTGTAGCCTTCTCGGATTTATTCAGGATTTTTCGGGGCCTCTCGGGACTTTAACGGGGTCCTTCGGGAGTTTTCAGAAATATTTCGAAAAAATGGCCGGTACAAGAAATAGTGAAAAATTAACATACATTTTTGGCTCCTATAACAAAATGCTTACTTGGTACAGTGTCAGTTGGCTAAATGTGAAATGAAAATTCAACCCTTTTTCGATTTTGATTTTAAGTACTAAAGAAATACCTGCAATTAAGTTTACAGCTCTATCGCCAACAATCATTCGAAAAATATTTCAAACAATTCGCGTGCGACATTCTTTGCAAATCGATGTGAGTGGTGGTCAGTCACTTTAATTCTCTACCTCACTACTCCAATTGCATTCGCTAGCCATTTTGGAATTTTGCATTGCACTGCATGGCTAACTATTTAATATATTTGTGGCTATAGTATGCAGTCTCGGTATTTTATAGTGTCATGTTAATTTGTGCTGGTGGTGTTGCTACTTCAACCACTTGCCGCTGTCAGCCGCCTCGGTAGCCAAAGTTGTCTGTTGTTACTTACTCTAAGGTTTGTTTGCTAATTTTTCACATTATTCTAACCAACACTTGTTACGGCTTGTTGCCGATGTAATTGTTATACCAGCAATTGCATTTGTAAAATTGTTGACAATTTGTTCTCGCCGCCCCGCCATTGTGTCAACTGTGCTCTCTCTTTGCCTTCAACGTCCCCATCCCTGTTTGTGCACTGGAAGTCAACTCACTTTTTAATGCATTCGTACTGTTGCTGCCACCGTCAAGTTTATATTCTTGTTTTTAACATAAAGTCGTTTGGGTGTGTTTGAAGCTGTAGAATGTTTTCTTTTCTCATAATTGTTGTGGTTGGTTAATCAAAAGGAACTGGAATTGAAACACCGTTGGAAGCGTTGAAAGGTGGAGGTGTGTCATTGAGTGGCAGAAATTTGCATTTTCTCAAGGGTTTAGTCAAATGTTGAGTAATTTATTTAGCAAATTATATGTGTACCTACATACACATGTACGTAGGTATGTAACCTGCTGGAGCGTAAAGAATTATGCTCCAGTCTCCATCGATTCTTCAGATGCCATACTACTAAGGACCTTTTTTAGCCGAGGTTAAAAAATTCGGACTACAAGAGCCAAGAGTCTTGTTGTCGGGCTGACTCAAAATATAGCGTCAGTGATTGTCTTCGATTGCTTTGCGCTCAAAACGATTTTTGCTTTGATATGTTTGTAACACATGTGTACTCAGATACAATATTATCAAGCTTTCGCAATAGGCACTATAACTCGCGCTTGCTTTCGCCATGACTGTTAATACTTTGAGCTTATTATTTTTAAAAACAAATACATATAAAAGTATAGATTTTTGATGAAAGCATTGATATTAGGTTTTTTAGAATTTTTTCGTAAATATTCTTCGTGATTTTTGGGATATTTCCGTTTTGTAACTTTTGGCACTCTTCGGATTTATTAGAATCAGACAATTTCTATTTTTTCGGAAACGTTTGATTTTTTCAGAAACGTTTGATTTTTACAGAAACGTTTGATTTTTTCAGAAACGTTTGATTTTTTCGTAAATGTTTGATTTTTTCGGAAACGCTTGCATTTGTTTGGAAACGTTAACATTTTTTTTCTGAAACGCTTGCATTTTTTGGAAATGCTTGCATTTTTTGGAAACGCTTGCATTTTTTGGAAACGTTTGATTTTTTTCGGAACGGTTTGCATTTTTTGGAAACGCTTGCATTTTGTGGAAACGCTTGCATTTTTTGAAAAAAAAAAACGAATTTTTTGGGACATGTTAGAATTTTTTTTGAAACTTTGTTAAAACTTTTCGGAAATATTGGAATTCTTTCTGAAACGTTCGCATTTTTTATAAAAGTTTCGCATTTTTCGGACACGTTTGCATTCTTTCGGATACGTTTGCATTTTTCCGGACACATTCTCATATTTTGTGACATGTCAGAATTTTTTTATGAAATAATGGAACTTTTCGCAAATATTGTAATCTTTTCATATTTTTTAAACAAGCTCAATATTTTCGGAGACATTTTTATTTTGTCGGGAACTTTTGAATTTTTTTCGGCAGCGTTTGCATTTTTCGGAAATGTTTCAATTTTTTCGAAAACGTTTGCATTTTTTCGGTAGCGTTGGCACTTTTCCGAAGCGTTTACATCATTTTGGAAACACTAAATTTTTTTCGGAAACATTGGTATTTTTGGGACCCTCTAGAATTTTTTGGAATACTGGATTTTTTCGGAAACTTTTGAATTTTTTCGAAAACGTTCGCATTTGCGGGACATGTTAGAATTTTTTTTTGAAAACGTTGAAACTTTTCGCAAACATTGTAATTTTTTCTGGCACGTTCGTATTTTTTAAGACAAGCTCGTATTCTTTTCAGCCAAGTTCAAATATTTTCGGAAACATTTTCATTTTATTGGAAACTTTTGCATTTTTTCAGAAACTTTCGCACTTTTGGAAACCTTTTCCGGAAACCTTAAAATTTTTTCGGGCACGCTCGTATTTTTTAAGACATATTCGTATTTTTTTTAAGACAAGTTTAAATATTTTCGGAAAAATTTTCATTTTGTTGGGAACTTTTGCATTTTTTCGGCAACGTTTGTGTTACTTCGGACACGTTTGCAATTTTCGGAAGCTTTTGCATTTTTTCGCAAACATTCCCATATTTGGGACACTTTAGAATTTTTTGAGAAACTTTTAAACTTTTCAGAAATAGTAGAATTTTTCCGAAGACTTTGGAATTTATCGGAAGCGTTCCATTTTGTTTCGGAAACTATGGAATCTTCAGAAATTATTCGATTTTTCAGGAAGTTCGGTTTTTTTTTTTTAGAAATTATTGGATTTATTGGGATGTGATCGAATTTTTTCGTAAATTCTTAAATTTGTTCAGAGGTTTTGGGATGGTTTCGGAAATGCGCCTTTTTCGATTTGTACGGTGTTTTCCGAAAATCTTCCCAAAGTTGTGGAACTGCTAGACTTTTTTGGAAATGCTGGGTTTTCTTTTCAGCACAAGTAGAATGTCTTGGAACTTTGTGAAGTTTTTGGGACCGTTAAGAAGAGAAAATTGTATGAATATAGACGGACAACAACCTGGATGAAAGTACTCGTATTCACATCCATCCTGCAATGGCATCAGAACATATCGACACCTCCAAACCATACCATGCTACGACAATAGAGAGTATGGTTTGGAGGCGTAGATATGTACATACATACATATGTACATGGTTTTAGTAGTATAAACTTATGGGATTTATAGTAACGGGTTTCCTTTGAATTACCAATATTTATTCACATGCTTTTCCTATTGCTTGTGTGTCTTTCTCCACTAAAAATTCTACCAAGATAGCCCACAGAACTTTGCGACAAAAAAATATTTCAAGATTTAAATTATTGCATTTATAAAAAAAAATCTTCCTTTAATCCTTTATGATTTACTAACAAATTTTCATTTTCATTTGGTATTAACCCGTTTAAAAAGCTGTAACCTCTTTTTCAATGCGAATTAATTTTTTTTTTGTCCGCACAAACTTCACATGGGAATTCCAACGAAGCTTGTGAATTTAAATAGATATGTACAAGACACAAACAGCCGCAGTGTGTGACTTAAGTCCATACATACTCGTGCATAGTATACATATGTATGTATGTTTGTAAATATTTACTTGGCTTCTGCTGCGCTTAACTATTTGCATTTAATTAAGAAAAAGGTGTTTTCACAACGACCGAATCTTCTTCACTGGCCAACGGCCGCTCTCCTGTTGCTTTCTTTCTTCATGGCCTGACCTGCCAACACCAACTGGTGGCGTGGCGCGTAAACGTTATTTAAATGCTTCGTTGCAATGACCCATAACATCCAGTAGGTAGTGGCAACAGCGGCAGCAACAGCGACAGCTACAGCAACAACTGCTAAGTGAGTTGCTACTTTTTTATTTCACAACAACAGCACCAAGTATAGCGCTTAATTAAATTTTAGCAATGAGCTATGAAATGAGTTCAAAAACATAATTTTTTTGCGTTGCAGTTTCTTTTTTTTGCTTCGTTGAAACTTTACGGCAGCTTAAGTAGTTGTAAATTTACATTTTCATTATTGAAAACTTTGGAGAGTGCAATTAATTAGAGAGTACATTTTTATAATACATATTTAACGGGGGTTCAATTAAATGTTAGTTGTAAAAGCTTTTCTTCAACTATGTTCAATTCGTGGATCTTTGTTGGCAAAAGTAAATTTAATTCGATTACTTTTATATCCTCACCCGTTTAATTTGTTATTCGGAGTAAGTCTCTCAATTTTTTCTGGTCAAAATCGCAATGTTTTTCGAGTCGAACTTTTTATTCCGAATTTTTAGAAAACTTTTGGCTATGCAGTTTTCAGCACATAAAATTTTAAAGCGGCCGAAAATCGGGTTAATTTTTAATAATTTTTGTTTTATTGGCGGCATTTTCACTTTTGCCATATAAACAAAGATTTATAATGGAATAAAATGCGCAAGACCGTTTCCAACAAAAAAAAAAAAAAAAAAAAAAAAAAAAAAAAAAAAAAAAAAAAAAAGCCAGTTTTTATAAACTCCACTTACAATATATATTCAACAAATCTTAACCGGATATTTCGATTTTATCCGTATATACGAATAACCGAATAGTCCCAGGGGTAGATAGACTTCGAAATTTCAAGGATTTGTTTAATTAAAAAAATTATTTCAAAAATTCAGTGCAATTTAGAATAGCAATATGGGTACCAAATGAAGGAGAAAATTCAGTAGAATTAAAAAAAATTAAATTTTCTTGGCGAGCAAGGACGTGTAGGTATTGAAACTGTCATTTTAAAACTTTATCCATGAAAATGTTTGAAATTTTCCATAGTTATTTTGAAAAAATACCTATTCGGTCTTTGAACCAAAAAATGCATGGATTTTTTGGAACTGTTTGGATTTTGCGGAAATGTTTGGATTCCTTCGGAAATGTTTGGATTTTTCAGAAATGTTTGAATTTAATCCGAAATGTTTGGATTTTGCGGAAATGTTTGGATTTTTTCAGAGCTTTTTTATATTTTTTCGGAAATATTTGTTTTTTTTCGGAAATGTTTCGATTTTCTCGGTAATTTTTGGGATTTTCCGGATATTATTGGGTTTTTCGGAATTCCTTGGATAGTTTCGGAAATGTTTTGATTTTTTCGCAAATATTTGTGTTTTGGGATAATATTTGAAATTTTTTCGGATATGTTTCCGGATATACTTGGATTTTTTCGGAAATGTTTGGATGTTTTCGGATATGTTCTAATTTGCCGGAAACGTTTGGACTTTTTGAAAATGTTTGTTTTTTTTTGCAAATGTTTGAGTTTTTCGGAAGGGTTTGGATTTTTTCGGAAATGTTCGCTAAAAGAATTATGTTTTTTAAATCCACAGAATCTTCTTTTTCGATTGGTACCCACGTTGTTGTTCTAAATTACACTGAAATTTTTAAATAGTTTTTTGAATTCAGCATAACCTTGAAATTTGCGTTTGTATTTTTGTGAGAAGCTGTTTTTCATGGCAGAAATAAACTCGTAGGTTTGGCATTGCCTGCCGAGGGGCGACCGCTGTTAAGAAAAACCTTTTTCTGTATTTTGTTGCCATGCAGCGCGCACTGCTAACCACTACACCACAGCGGCCACCAAAAGATTACATAAAAAAAATCGGAAAAATTAGCGGTTACTTTTAGCCACTTGAAACTTGCACCTTGTTAGGCTAAAATTGAATGGGCTATAATACTGTGCACTCGAAAAAATTCTAAAACGTCTGAGAAAAAATTTTGAAATTTGGGTGAAAATTTGTTGCGTTTTTTTGTAGTTTCTACCAAGTTTTAAACTTGGGTTTATATCGGTTTTGTTGGAGAATGAACTGTTTAATTGAAAATTCCGAAAAATAAATAAATAAACATGTGTATGGTTTATGTTATAGAATGAAATATATTTTTTTAAATAATTAATGAAAAAAATGTTCATGAAAATAATTATGAATATAATAATGGAACCAAGGTGTACACTAACATTTGATATTGACTGTATATTACCAAAAAAAAAAAAAATACAAATACAAAAGTGTCTACAGAAAGCAACGCTGTTTTACTATAGCCGGCCCTTAGTTTCGCGAATATATTGTTTTTTGTGTTTTTTTTTTGGTTTTTGTGGCACGGTGTTATAATACATACGATCTCCAATTCTCACCCATCCACGCATTATGCGGCTAGTTGAAAGTTTTCGGCGCCTGGCACTGCTGTTAATCACAGCATTTTCATAACGCCAATGAAACATAGCTGCCGCACAGATAAGATAATAACGAATTAATCACAAACCTAGAGAATCGTTTTATCTTAACAATTGCGCTGCGCTATTCCTTTTCAACTCTCGGTTATACAAATTAAAAGAAAATGAAACAAAAGTGATTATTTACATACTCGAAACACTGTGTGTGTGCTCACGTTATTCACCCAATGCGTATGACAAGCAGCGCGAAGATATATATGTGCATATTTCAAATCAGTCTCTTCTCGGGAATGCACGGTTACGGTTACAGTATTTAACTAAATAAATTTGATCTGCCACATGCTCGTACAAAAGCGTACATACTTACGTTCATATTTATTGGAGACAAATTCTGCGCTTTATATTTCTTGTTGGTATGCCAGCAAGTATTTGCATTGGCGTTTTGCGACTCGGTTTTTCATTGTTGAAATAAATTTCAGTGTTGTGTTACAGCAAATATCTTAAAAATTTCTATTACCCTACGGCAGATGTGTTTACATTGGAACGCAGGATTTTCCAACGGAAATAAATTGAAAATTCCTACGTCGAAGAAATACTTCTACATATATATTTATGTGCTAAAGTTAGCATTTATCAACAATTATGTATGGAAATTGGCCAGATTCTCAGTTCTAAAGCATGCAGTGAGGATAGCGCTGTCGTTAAGAAAATAGTGGTATGCATGAAACATTTAACTAAAAAACCTTTTTATATTACAAACTTAATACCTTCCTTAATTTTTTATGCGTTTTTAATGACTTCGTTATCGTTCTCATTTTTATCAGCAATGACGTAAATTTACCTGTGTGCTTATTAGAAATGCTTATCTGAATGTTTAAAACTTTATTTATATGTGTGTAACGGCAGGTTTTCATGGAATGATTTGAATGTAAACAAAAAAGCTAACAACCTTCATACATTAGTTGTTTTAAAGGTTTGTAAAAACAACGTTTGTTGGTTTTAACCCCTACGCTCACTAAGGAGGAAAAATAAATAAATTATTCAAATAAAAAGTCTTTAGGGTCCTTAGAGTTCGTTGGAAGTGGGACTTTGTCTGCGCAAAAAATGATATAAATATATTAACGGAGTAAGGAGTAAAACTAGTTAACCCGCATGGCGTTAAAACGCCCTAAAGTTTAATTCAAAACCCAAGAAACTACTGAAAATGTTAGTCAGAGTTATAAGCGATCCGAGTGCCATATTTCATCTAAATCCGTGCAGCCGTTTCCGAGTGGAGATAGGTCGGTTTTTAATATCATCAAACTCCAAATCACCATGTACCGATAAAAAAGTTCTGACTTCAAAAATTAAAATCTTATCGCACATCTAAAGGCCAGGGTCTTTACTTCGACCTCTCAAATTTGTAATTCAAAACAACGGTACAAATCTAATGAGTTTTCTAAGGAAGTTTTCGGAAAATCGGAAAGCTTTTAATACTTTTTCGTAAACTTAAAGGGATTTCCGGAAGCTTTTGGATTTTTTTTTATCTCAAACTGGTGTTTGGAAGCTAGGTATTTTTTACGGAGTTTTCGGAAACTTACAATTTTTTTCGTATTTTCCGGAGATATCTTTTTGGGGTCTTTGCGGAAACTTTAGAACTTTACAACTTTTCTAGAAATTTTATTGATTTTTTCGGGAACTTTCCTATGTTCGAAAACATGATATTTTCATGATATACAACGTTTTGACTCACAATATTTTGCAAATCAAAATCGAAAATTTCTTCCTTTAATTTTTACAGCCAGGACAAAAATACAAAATGTGTCTGAGCTAAAAATGTTTTAAATTTTGACTTAGTTCATAGATATTTTGGAAAGACGAATATAATCGGGTTTTCTCAAGATGTTTCGTGTTTTTTCGAAAAATAAGTTCTGCTCGGAAATTTTTTCGGAAACTTTCAAACTATTCCGCAACTTTTAAAGTGTTCCGAAACTTTTAAAATATTCTGAAACTTAAAATATTTCGAAACTTTTAATACGTTCCGAAATTTTTAAAATATTCCGAAAGTTGTAAAATATTCCGAAACTTGTAAAATATTCCGAAACTTTTAAAATATTCCGAAACTTTTAATACATTCCGAAACATTTAATATATTCCGAAAATCTTAAAATATTCCGAAACTTTTAATATATTCCGAAACTTTTAATATATTCCGAAACTTTTAATATATTCCGAAACTTTTAATATATTCCGAAACTTTCAAAATTTTTCGAAGCTTTCAGAAAATATGTGGAAGCTTTGGGAGTTTTTCGGAAACTTAAAAAAAATCTAGCAACTTTTAAAAAAACTTTCGTAGAAATCCAACAAACATTCGCAAACGTCCAGAAAACTTTCATTGACTGAAAAAACTTTCGGAAACTTTCGAAAAATGTTCGGAAACTCCCAAAAAGCAGTCGTAGGCTTCCATTAAAATTTCGCAAACTATAAAAAACTTTCGAACATTTAAAAAACTTTCGGAACCTTTAAAAAACCTACGGAATTTTCAAAACATTTTTGGAACTTTTCAAAAACTTATGCAACTTGTCCAAAACTTTCGGAACTCTTCAAGACCTTTGCGAAGTTTTCAAAAACTTTCGTAAAATTTTACAAAACTGTTGGAAACTTAAAAAAGTTTTGGAAGCCTTGAGATATTCCCGGAAAATGTCAAACGTTTTTGGGAATTTTTATATAACTTCTAGAAATTTTTATATTTTTTAGAAATTTTTTGGTACCCAAATTTTTGAAAGCTTTAAAGAGATATTAAATATTTTTCAGAAATTTTTCGTAAGTTTTTGAAAATTGATGTGGTTTATTTAATTTTTTTCTTTTGACAATATTATAAAATGTATACCCGGTGGAGTCTCTGTGGCTTACCTTATCAGTTGGAAGTGCTTGCATTTTGATGAGAATATATCTTATGGATATTATTGACCTTCCGGGGGGGTTTTTCTAAAAACTATCTAATTATATGAATTTGTAAATCACATAAACTACTTTCCCAGACGAGTAAACGAGCTATTGTAACCGGTACGCACGTGTGCGTGGGTGCATAAAGTTTAAACTAAAATTTCTTCACTTGCCATCACATATTGTTTTTATTTCTTTCAATCTCTTACATACACTTTCATTTTGTCGCTTCATTTACTTTTGTATTCTTGGACATATTTTTCTTTTATTTTAGTTTCACTTTACTTTGTCTGCATTGTATTACTGAATTCACACATTGCAGCGTGGGTGTGCGGTGTGGGTGCGCATGTAGGTTTTATATGGCAATAACTTTATCAAGAAATTATTGTTTTTATTTACATACAAATCGCGGGTGCGTTTTGGACGAAGTCGTCGCCTCAGTCGACGTCAACGATTGTTAAGTTCTTTCTGTCGCATTTCGCAGTGCTCACCAATTCACACTCAATTGTTGTTTGCGATTTCCTCGGCAGCAGACAAGAGAAAATTAATATAAATGTGTGCAGCACATATACTACAAACATATTGATAACTGATTTCTTTGAATTAAGTATTTTTATTTTTACTTTTTCTTTCATAATTGATCGATATGTTTTTCAGCTTTATATTTTGTATTCGCCCCACGTTATCATATATTTTGCGCAGAAGTTTTTTCTTGTTGTTGCAGTGCTTTTTACATAATTTATTGCCATTATACAATGTAGTAAATTATCACTCAGTTCTCATTCTCTTTTTATCTACACTTTTTTTTTGTTTGTATTCGCATGCACTGTACGGTATTTTTCTCCGAACTTCCCTTACTCATCTCATCTTTCCTCGTCCCAACTGCTCATGGAAGACTCAAAACATTCATTATGAAATCAATTTTCATGTATTGGCCGTTGATAACAATAATGACATGCCCACACACACACACACACACACATACACACACACACACACACACACACACACACACACACACACACACACA
>NW_023458565.1:12487058-12510959 GCF_013731165.1 Rhagoletis pomonella
ACACACACACACACACACACACACACACACACACACACACACACACATACACCCTTTAGTGCAATTAAAAAAGCAAAACTCCATTAATAAAAATAAAACAAAATTTGCAACAAAAAAAAACACTTTTCAACAATGCACGCTCTGCTTGTGCCTTCTTTGTTATCGACCACCGCCTTTAGTCATTCAGTCACACGACGCCGGTGTAGTTCTCCGTTCAATTGGTAGAAGAGTTGTGCCAACGTAGTACTCGTGATGTGAAATGTTTTGAAAATTTGTTAAAAATCAACACCTTCACAAAAAAAAATAATATATAAAAAAAAAATCGCTAACGTTTTTACGCAGCAAGGTGTACGAAAGCGCAATTTCAAGTGGAAGTTTCAATTAGTTTTTTTTCTGCTCTTTATTCCAACTGTGGTCAAAGAATAGCGGAAGTTGCTTTTTTTTTTAAATACGGAATTCGCTATACAAGAAATAAAAGCCAAAAATATTTACATACATACATATACTACATGAAACGTGATCTGTATGTGTTTATTCAAGTCGAAAGTGGAGTGATTTTCGGGTGTCGACAGTTAAAGTGCTGTCATTGAACCGGAAAAAGTTTTCATTACAAATATTTAGTGCCTTCTTTTGTTATTATTTTTCGCATAATTTGACAAATTGTTGTGCTGGTGTGTTTTTAGAAAAATGAAAGTGTACGCAAGCAAAATGGTAATTTTTTTTTAAATCTCTAGAAAACGTAACTTTTAAAATAAAGTGTTTTTTTGTTTGGGCTACATTGGTTTATAGGTTATGTTAGATAAGTTTAGGAAGGCAAGGCGTGTATTACTCGTATTTCCACTCGGAGGCAAACTCGCTCATTGTGAATGGCAATCTACAGCAGGTGCATCCTTCTAACCGAAATAACTCGCTATTGTCAGTACTAGGGCCTGTTAGACCAGCTGTGGAGCTGCGATATTCTCACTTTCATTATCTCCCCCAAACTATCTATTGGAAAAGCGTGATCCCAAATGGTTGAGACGCCTCGTCTGGAGTGCTGGGAATCGACATAGGAAGTGATGAATCGATTCTTCTTCTTCTTCATACCGTCAATTTCTGCAGAGGCTGGCATCTATACGCCTTCGATGGAGCCTTTACAGCATATTTATTGAGCGTCGATAATTCTTCTGTACGACTATTATTGAATCTCGACCATAAGGATCTTGAGATCTCACAGTCGTTACGATTGATGCATAGGTCTATAGTTACGGCTGTGGTGTATTCTTCAACCCTCCTCAGTAGATTGGAAATCGGTGGTAGTAGGGAGTTATCTGCTTCGCTAATTTGCATTTACGCGCCATGTCTAGCCACATCATCGGCTATTTCGTTCTCTCCGATATTTCTATGTCCATGAACCCAGCAGAGAGACTCAGTGTAGCCAGAGATGCACGACATTCCCGAACTACTTTCGATTTTTCTACTTTAGAACCTAACGTTTTCAATGCGCCCCCTGGCTGGCAATGAATATAGTGACGTTCCCCGATAGAGACTTACTATTCTGTATAAAATATACAAAGTTCCCTGTGCTCAAGATCTCCGCCTGAAATTCACTGTAAACACTGCGCTCAGACAGGCAATATGATTGCCTTATCTGCAGGTCCTTGGAGTATATAGAACCGAGAAAACTTCTTTTTCAATCCGTATACCATTGGTGTAAGTGGAAATACCATAATTTATCAATAGTAGCCCGCCTTTCCGATCTTGCCTAGTTGGAAAATGTAATAGGAATCTTAAGACTAAAATCTCAGGATGGTGATACTCTAACAATTTCGATATCTAAGTCGGCGCCTTGATTCCGTTACGCTGTTCACTATTAATTACCCTCAAGACCGCTGCGTGCCCGTAGTTGGCCTGTTCTCGTAATTTTGATCAACTTTGTCTAGGGGCCCCTTTTGCGGCTGTGCCTGTTTCGAAAACTTGTTGTGGATTCAAGTAAAAGATAATTTCCAGCCCTTCTTGTGGTGCGCTGAATAGTTGATAAAATGAAAAATTTATCCTACGTCCATAAAGACTCAATGTTGGGCAGTAGAAAGGAATGTGGTAAGATTTTTGGGCCACAAAATTCGGCTTCTTGCTGTACAAAAATGTTAAGGCTCAGAGGTTTGCTGCTTTTATAGTTCTCAAAACTTAAGTAAAAAAAACTTTTGGCGTGCTTGAACGGTGATGCGAGCAAGCTTCTTCAACCAACCCATTAATCTTTTGAAGAAAACTCATTCTCGGTTGAATTTTCGACTTGCAACGTCCGTCCTGAATCGTCTCTAATTTTAAAATAGTTTGGAATGCAGATTTTGCCACTCTTCACTAGACACTGGTTGTCCTGAGAAGAAGGATGCCAGTATGCGAGTAGCGATTCCTTCAACTCAGAGGCTTTACATCACAGTGAGGTACCTGTTTTCTAGCTTGGATTTCGAAGATCTAAAATCTATGTACGCTATTGCTCCCCCGACTGCAACTCACCTAATGGAAAATTGCTTCATCAAAATCGATCTAGACAGCCCAGCTTGACTCCAGCTTAAATGAAGTTCCTAGATAGTGAATCGTGCTTAATTGAACCGATTGACCCCAGCTTTTGGTCAAATAACTGATCGTCTAGCGATTTCCTAAAGTTTAGGGGTTTAAAAATGTTCGGAGCATACAACAAAACTACGCCAGTAGCTAATCTCTATTGTCGGAAAGTTTCTTGGGTAGTAAGAAAGAAGTAAGACCACAGCTGTTTAAGACTCAAGCTCGCGAAATCCGGCCTCGAACTAGAGATGAGATGTGTAATTTGTTTTGCCTTAAGAGCTCCTTAGGCCGCGTTCGGTCAACCTGCGGTCAGTAGAATGTAGCAATCTTAAATTCCAGGGCTTCCATTCGTCCAGAAGCACACCACATGTAACCAGTGAAGCATCCATCATTTCCGTACTCGCGTTCAATTCCTCAAGTGTTACTGGCTCATCGGTCATGCCTTCAACCTGATGATGGTGATATGATGCGACCGAGAGAGAAATCAGGCATTTCCTGACACTTCTGGACCGTATAGTCAAAGAACCTATGACCCTGATTGACACCTGGCTTTCAGAATATTTGTACATATGCCAACCTCCTACATTTCTAAGCAACCAGACCGCTTCTCTATTTATTACAGCGGCTTTCGCTTGAGAAGCATTACAGTGATTCGGGAGCCTTAAATTGTGGTTGATGGTGAGTTCCTCGGTACTGGCAGCATATTCCAATTAAGCCCAGACACTTAAACCTTTTTATCTCCTTGTGAAAAGAACAACTAACCGGATTTGAGCTCAGGTATCCCTGCCTATGAACTATCGGCGCTATGTCGTACGTATAAGGAACCAACCGTCAGCCGTTTTTTATCGAAGTCTCCAACAACTCGTTGACGACCCAAGGCGATGTTGAGAGAACGCCTTTGTAGCTTATCTCTACTCATTTTTCTCTGAATGCAAGGGCTGCCCAGTTCTACGCACCAGTTCTTCTGCTAACCATTCGAGAAATAAATTAAACAAGGTCGACATAGAGGTTCAGTTTATTTTTGGAGTTCACGATTGCATCGATATCAAAAAAGTCGCCAACCGAGTAGTACTTGTACGAGTGCTCTCTGTAAAGCATAGATGGGCACACCAATACAGTCTCATTTTGTCATGGTATTCGTGAATCGCGCTGAGTAACAGTTGCCACTTTTCTATATTGTACAAAAGTGCGTCGTTTTTTGCGCGTGTTAGAAAACGCTCTTACACATTTATATTTAATTTGTATTATGAACATGAAACGAAAATAATAAAATATAATAAAAAAATAATGAATAAATAATTTCAAATAATGAATTATGAAATTAATTTTTATAAGTACATATGTACGTGCATGAAAAGTTTTTTTAATTTAATTTCATTAAACTAATGTTTTAAAAAATGGTAGTTTATTCAACAACAAAATTCACGAATTTAAAATTTCTAAACTTTGTAAAAAACTCAGTATTCAATAAAGTATACTAAATATATTAAATTGCCGTATCGTACATACATATATACATCAAACCCATTACAAAAAACTTTAAATTGGTTTACACAGTTCGGCAGTTTGACTTTTTTACCATGACAAATAATGTCGCCTTATATTAAAAGAAAGATTCCAAGTAGTCGTATTACCACATAACAAGCATTGGGCATTATTGGCTTTTCTTAAAACCGAAAATTGTAATTGGCACTCATACGCAGCCATTTTGGGCATTGTTACATATATAGGTGGCAACAACGCGGTGAAATTACGAATAAAAATATTCAACGGCGAAGCGTGCTGTCACTCTCATGAAAACTGAAAGCAGACTGAATTGAAATTCGCTGCGTCGTTTCTGTATACGTATAAGCGCCGCGACGCAGACGCTACTCGCGAGTAGCGTTTTGCCCATCATTGCTGTAAAGCTATTTCTGATGATCTGCCGTTGCACTAGGCATGTCGAATTGAAGACAAATGTTTACCCTTCAGGAAACATTTATACTCTTAACCAGATCAAGACCTTTAGTACACTTCGCTATCTAGCTTATTGTAGAAAGTTCCATGGCTCAAAAGGAGCCGTCACCTTTCGGGAGAGGTTTTCTTCTGATCATCTCCGGGCTGAATCCCAGCCAAAAGCGAAACAAATCTAATTATATCAAAGGAACTTCTTAGATTGGCTTCCGCCGATTTCTCTTTGGGTGCTATCTTCCTTGTGACGCATATTTTTCCACCATTGGAACCATTTTTTCTCTTCGTTGGTATTTAAGATTGAGTTTGACTTTTATTACACAGATTTTAAATAACCGGAAAATTTGATTGGTATTCAAACTAACTTCTATCTTTCTCTACTTTTTTCCATCTCATTACAGACGACTCTCAAAGCACTATTGAACGCACCTCTTCAACGCCAAAATGGAGAAATCCATACATTCGACGCCAGCTGGTAAAGTTTCGCAAATTGCGAATCTTTTCCAGCGTAAACCTATCGAAATACAGCCGGTGGAACAGTTAAGCGCCGCTGCAGCTGCTGCTGCCGCTGCCGCCGCCGCCGCCGCAGCAGTTAATCAGCAACAACAAGCCATTGGTGTTGGAATACCGGCTACAGTTGTACGCACCGAATCTCATTCCGCTCGTTTCAATAATGCACGCGCGCTTTTCGAAAAGCTCGGCGTGGAGAACAATTCGAATTCGAATGTGAAAATGTCACGTTCCGGCTCGCGTGACGATAATCTTTGTGAGGGCAATAGCTCGGATCGTTCATCGTCGCGTTCCTCAGATCGTTCGATATCGCCACCGAAACGTCGTTCACCCTTTCCACCAGGTTGCAATGTAGCCGCTTCATTGGCGAACAATAATAATTGTGCACTGCAAGTTAATGGCGGTTTAGCGCTGAGTAATAGTAAGTTTATCGTAGAACCGGTTACGAAGCTACATCACAATATTGCACGTCACAAATCCGAAGACGGTGTGCTAAGCAGCTCATCAGTGGTTGGCGGTGTTAGTGCCATACTATCGGCTGGTGGTGGTAGTGTCGACAAGCCGGAGAAACCGGAACGTAAATTCAATTCACGCGAGCTAATTGAGAAACAAAAGAAATGGACTTCACATTTTACGAAAACAAAATCAAATCGAACGCATAGCGACCAAAATCGTTGTGACATCATCCGAACTGTGCCAGGCACAACGCTCTTTTCCGGTTCGGCCATACAAATGAAGGATAAGGAAAAGGAGAGAGAGAAAGAGAAAGACAGGGAGCGTGAAAGAGAGCGGGAGAAAGAGAATGCCAATATTGCCGTTACCGTTGCCACCGCCTCACCAAACGTCAATCACAAGCCAACCGCTGCCAATGCGGCTGTAACCAGCATGGAACAGCTACGTTCACCCATTTTGGCTGCTGCACAACAGCATCAGCAAGCACAGGATCATCCACCCAGTCCACCGGTACGTCACACTGTCGTACCGCCTGAGATAAAACCGCGTAGTACTAATAAAATTGGTAGTCCCATCAAATCGCCACCATTGCCACCCATACCAGCTGCCAAACCGAAGAACCTAAGTCCAATTAAGTTTAACCCAGAACGTGTACGTTCGCCCACAAAACTGGCTGATGCAACGCAGCCACCTCCACCACCTGCCAAATCGGCTGCTGTTACGGCAGCTCTACAGCGTTCACTTGATGAGCAACAACAAGCCGCAGCCGCAGCCGCAGCCGCTGCCTTGACAACTGCACCTGTGCCACCAGAAAAGCCACGCAAAAAATCTATTGATCTCATTGAGGGTGAGGATAGGCTAACGCCATCTTCGCCCACTTCAGCGACATTCCAGTATGTGGCCATAGCCACAAAGCGTGGTTCGGTGGATAGTTTGGGTGGTGGCGCTAATGGCCTAAGCGGTAGCATTAATTCGGCTACATCATCTTCGCCAGCCGCCAGCGCTTCGTCGGGTCCTTGTTCACCTGTCTACACCGAAGACGAGAAGCAAGAGAATGAATCGACTGAGAAATCAGAAATGCAGCAGTATTACAACAGTATGCCACGTTCGCGTCGCAGCGATAACGAAGGTGAGTGCAGCGCTAGTTTTTGTTGTTGTTTATACTACATGTAGGATCATATGTAATTGTGGAGATTGTGTGGCTCCTTACAATAGTATTCGGAATACCAGTTTATCGACGAGATAATATGTATAGTGAATCATCCACAATCCCTTAACACTTACGGCGACCATCCGTACTTGATTGCTAAGAACAGTCCTCTTTTGCGGTTCTTTATCTTGGATGTGGCTTTTTCTTTTTGGTACTCCGTAAAATTTATTCTTATTGCGCATTAAGGAGCGTTTACATTTTTAGATTTGAGTTAAAAGTGTTTTTTTTTTTTGAAATTTTCTTCTGTTTCCATAACCGCTTGGAGTATACTTTGTCGAAGCATGTGCATTCATCGCTCTTATTGAAATATGATGGAAAATAGATCAGAAGAATATAGAAAATCAAGGTTTTGCATAGCTCATTTTGTTTCACCCCTAAGAGTTCGCGGCAGGGATTCATCATTGGTCACCGGAAAGGACCACCCTCTTTATCTTTAGATGCGTAGAAGGCCGTGAATGTTCCTCGTTCTTCAGTTCAACACTTTCTTCCATGCATTCCATTAAGCAGTGGTGATAAAGACTCAGATCTGTTTCCATTAAGTGTCGGCCTGGTTTTCTTGCTCACCAGTGGGTTCTCTGGCCCATTTGGGGTTGGCCGGTTCAATAAAAACCGATCTGAGACATATTCGTCTGAAGATAGAAGATAATGTATTATCCGCATTTTGGGTAGAATTGATCGTTAGTACAGTTTCCCCAAAATATTTTTGTGTCCAATAGAAATTTGTATAGAACAGCAATTAACCGGTTATTTTTCTAGTAATAAATAAATAAAAAACTGCATTCTTTGAGCATCGCATGGTCAAATTGTTTAGAACAGTTCTCAATACATTTGCTACTTCCCAAAAGATTTTATTGCACTGAAGAGAGTAGACCGTGGTCAAGAAACCTGCCACATGGGAGCCTGAGTGCGGTAGTACGGTAGACGCAGGATTACGATTCGTATTAGTTCTTTTGATGGGTGCCAGACTATTATTATTCACCTTCGAGCCTTCGGTGAAGATCGTAATGACTCTGGAATTTGACACTGGAATCTAGATCATTTACATTTTCTCATTCGTTCACTCGATTTTTTGTCGAAAAGTTATTATCAAGAAAGAAACGTCCGGTAGGCTCTTGGTATATTATCTAGACTGACCGAATCTAGATTCCTTCCAGGGCAGGTATACTTAATTGTATTACAGTTTACCTGAAGGTGGTCATAAAGGTCTATTATTGTTTCAGGCATTTGTGGTAAACATAGCTGCTGACCTGTGTATCCTTTCTTGTAGGCTCTTAGCCGTGGTTTTGTAAAGCGTCGGCCACTATATTGTTATCCCAAAGTGAACAATGGCTTTTACTACAACAGCTCTTTTATATATATGTAGGAGCCTTGTTTGTATAAAGGGCACGGAAAGCTTTTCTAGTTCATTATTCAATATTACGGTTTCTGTTAAGCTTTCTATCCCGTGTATGAATAAACAATGAATCAATGAATTTCTTAATTAATTTTTACTTCAATAATATGGTTGCGTAGGGGCCAACAGTCGAAGACCTGACAACGTTTTTTGTTTGATATCAAACGAAAGTTTGGGTGTCAGATCCAAAAAACCGTTGCATGCTATAAGTTCCTAAAAATTAAATGGAACTAAAAAACTGTTTTTCTTTTTAAAACAATAAAATCTAAAAATGATAAGAAAATTGAATAAAAATTATTAAAAATTAAAAAATAAAAGATAAAAAAATACAAAAAATATAAAAAATGCAAAAATATAAAAAATACGAAAAATATAAAAATGTAAAAAAAATAAAAAATATAAAAAATTTAAAAAAATATATAAAAATATAAAAAATATATAAAATATAAAAAATTTAAAAAAATATATAAAAAATATAAAAAATAAAAAAAATTATTAATAAATAAAAATAAAAAAAAACAATAAAAAATTATAAAAATAAAAAGAAATAAATAAATAAAAATTAGGAATTAAATAAAAAAGGTTTCTAAAAATTAAGTGAAATTAAAAAACATTTTTTCTCTTTAAAACAATAAAATCTAAATATTAAAAGAAAGTTAAATAAGCTAATAGTAAACACAAATCTATTTGAAGCAAGCTTTCTAAATATGAACGAAATCGGGCCATAAATACTGACATACCAAATATATCCAAATATAACCCATCGGCATAATTGTGAAATTTCAAGTCTAGGTCACGGGAGTTGGTCAAAAATTTATTGGAAGATTTGGCCTTAAAAATAAAAGCTTGTAAAAAGAAAAAAATATAAAGTTCCTAAAAATTCAATTAAACAATTAAACAAGTACTTTTTAACGCAAAAACAAAACCGACTTCAATTCTCATTTAAAAATTTAAGATTATCGTTAATTTCTTCATGATCCAATGATCAGGCATTTCATAATATTCTCGTTTTAAGCAACCAACAGATTTTCAGGGCAACCTTCTCCCCTGACAAAGCTTCAAAGGGCAGAGAATGTGCCTTTTTTTTGCCTTACAAGAGTGTGACATTTTAAGAAACGAATACAAATACATTTCTCACCCTTTGCCTTTAATTTAGAATCAAACACGAAAAAAAGAAAGCGAAAATCAAAAAGCAACATTTTTTGGTAGAAACGAAATCACCATTAGCCAGAATCGCCCTGTTAGATAATTTGTAGAATTGCTGACCTACCACCTTTCATGGTAAAAAATCCTAACTATGAGCGGAATGCATTAATGCCTCAGTAAATTTTTACGATTTTTATTCTCTTCGTAACTAGTTTTTATCTTCCATCTTCTGAAAATTGAAATGGCTATTGTAGTATGAATAGATTTGAAAAGTTCATTCTCAGCAATTCCGCTCACGGTTTGAATACAAATATTTGAAATCTAACTCTTTTTGTTTTTTTTTTTTTGAGGAAGTAATGCCATTGCTCTGCTGCAGCTAAAACATCTGCGACGTCCGTGTCTAAAAATACACACACAGCTCAGCCCTTTATGACACAAAAGTAAACCGCTAACCAGCACACTTTTTTCATATTCATATTCATATTCATACTCTCATATCCATTGAGTTCAAGCACCTTGCGACCACACGGTTACCGGCTAAAATATTGTCACTAAGCTGGCGGCTTTTGGCGCTCTTCAACGCTTACTGCCCTTACCCAACCACTTATTTGCAAACAATTGGTTGGTACTATTCTGCTGTTGACATAGAAAAAGGTAATTCATTGTAATTCAAAGCACCTTTACCCCCCAAACCACCCCATTACAATAACAGCACCAGCAAAAGCACCTATTCGGCGCAACATTATACATCCGTTCGTTTGGCTCAGCCCATTTTGGCGAATGCAAACTGTGGCTGCCGAAAGGCGTGGAAAGCGAGAGGGGGAGTGTGCTGCTGTGGGGTAGGCAAAACCGGCAGACAAATTCCAATATGGGTCAAACATCATATCAACAGCAGCGACATAAACACAAACACAAATAATAACAACAACAACAATAACAAAAACAACAACAGCCCAAAGCGAGAACATAGCAAAATAGCAATAAAGCGAGCACCAGTAGACACAAAAAAGCGACAACAATGACAACAATACAATCAACACATTCAACACATTTCAAATGCAGCCATCGACGGCGGTGCATCTGGTACATATTTTCCATGTATTCTAGTTTATTTTATTTATTTATTTTGTTGTTGTTGTTGTTGTTGTTTTGCATATTTGTAGCGCTTGCATTTGTTGTCCGCATTGTACACTACTGTCTGCAATGGAACATTCAAGTCGCCCTCCTCTCCCCACCCTCATCATAACCGCACTTTTCCATTCACCTCATCTCTACTCCACCTCCACCAACTGCCGTTTGTCCCTTACTTCTGATTAAGCATTCGCCGCTTATTTGGACTGCACTTTGCAAGCTCAGCTTCAAACCCTGCCCCCTGCCCCTCTCTCCCACTCTGTTTCTGCCAGCTTGCGTTTGGCTGGTCTCGTGTTGGTTATGGCATCGTTTTGTTATTTTGTGTTGTGTGTTGAATGTGTGTGTGTGTGTGTGTGTGTGTGTGTGTGTGTGTGTGTGTGTGTATGTGTAAATAGGCTTGTTGAGGCACCTTCTTCACCGCATTTGCAGCGGCTCGTATCGCCTCGGTATCTCGTTGAAAATTGTATTAATGCCAGATTAAGAATTCCGCTTGCAATGATGCGTTTCTGATTAAGCATTCGTTCGCGCTTTTGTTTATACAACAGCGTGCATTGCACTGTACACTGAGAAAAGTTGAAGGTTGAACTTAATTCATTGTATGTATGTATACATACATATGTAATGCGCATATTACTTGTTGCTAAAGTTAAATATACCTTCATATGAGAAGAGCATGAAGAATATTGGAAAACCTACAAAACTAGCGATTATGTAAAAATTGGTGCAAAAATTTCGCGCAGGGAATTCCAAGAAAAAAAAATTTGGGGGAAACATGTTGAAAATTCCATGCTAACCGAATTACGACAGCGATCAAAAATTGATTTCTAAGAAAGTTTTTTTTTTATTCCGTTGACTTGGAATCTTCCATGTAGTATGTATGTATGTATATTATGGTGGTCCTTAAGAATAACATCACCGGACATCCTTTTATTTTGTTCTACGTAAAAAATAAAGACATCTATGAAAAGTTCTAAGTTAAAAAAAAAAAAAAATTCTTTAAATCGCAAAAATTCGATTTTGAGCAGCTATATTTATATGAATAAACTTTAAAAATGTGTCAAATTTATAATACTTTAATTAAAAATTTTGTAGAATTTTTTACGATTTAAAAAAAAAATAAATTTTTTCAAAGTATACATGCTTTCTCAATACCCCATATGAAAGTTCCATAAAAAAGTGTACATTTACGGAAAATTCTAAGTCAACGGAATAAAAAAAAACTTAAGAAACCGATTTTCGACGATTTTTCATCATTCCTCATCTTCTCCTTATATAGATATATTTAATTTAAGAAAAAAGTCATATACTAATAAAGTATTAGGGTGTATCACCAAAAAAATGCGGGGTTTCCTCCGGAATTATGTATAAAACTGATTATATTTTAAGACGTCCACCAAAATATTTGGGAAAAATTTTAAATTTACGTGAGCTAGACCGATTTGAATATACCTCCAAAAATGATATAAATCTGTTACTGACTTTTATTTTTTAACACGTACGTATAAAATTCTTGATCAGTTTTCGCAGTTAATAAGCTGTTGGAGAACAAAAGTTTACCAAAACTATTACAAATGATTTTTATAAAAAAAAAAAAAAATAAGTCATTATTGATGACTTTTAAAAGTAAAATTTTTGTTGATGATAAAAGTCTTCAATAACTGTTATCTAAGACATATATATAATATAAAAATCAAAAATAACTGTTATTTGCAGATTATTTAGATACAAATCAGAAATAACTCGTATTTAAAGAGTAATTAAATAAACGTCAAAATATAATTGTTAAAGATCGATTTTTATGATAAAAGTTGGTAACTGTTACGGTTCCTGTGCAAATGTACTATTAACCTCATCCAACGACTCTTTTTTTCGCTTTAGGGTTTTTCTTTTTGAATGAAACCATTTGTTCAAAAACCCATAAAACCCTTTCTGAATAATTATGATTCAAACTTTCATAAATAGCTAACATACATATGAAGTTTAATTTTTACAAAAATTGTGTCGTAAGTGTTCAATTAGCCAGCAAGTTAGTTACTACTTTACTTGTGTAAATAATGAAGTAAAAATTGGTTAGACATCGGCGATTCATATGTATACATATGCGTTAAATTACTTACTTGCACTTTAATAAAATTTGATTGTCAGAACTTTTCTCTTGTAACTTTAGTTTCAAACTCATAAAATTATTTTATTCATTTGCCATCGAAAACCAAATGGTATAAGTACATGTTTTATGTAAATGCAAACATCGCAGACATAATAATCTTTTTTATGCATAAAACTTAATGATATTTGTTTGAATTTGTTATTATACATACTAGAGACCTGCACGAGTGATTTCGGCATCGTATGAATACGAGTACTAGTAATCATTTTATGAGTACAGCGATGCTTTTTTGGAATCGTATAATCGCTCACACGATGCCGATTCTGCCGATGACACATCGTAGCATCAGACGATTACTATTCAGGCATCGCCGTGAGCGCGTTATTAGGGAAATATATTAAGCGAAATGCAACAAATGCATATCGAGCTCTAATCGCCAAAATAACGTAAGCGAAATTTTTTACAAAATTTGGTTTTTGATGCAGAAATATTCTTACAGCATTTATATGCATTTCTGCAACAAAAAGGAAATGTTAAAAAAAAATGTCGCTTACGTTATTTTGGCGGTTAGAGCTCGATATGTTTTAGACATCGCCATTAAGAATAAAATTAATCAAAAGTTTTAATAACTTTCCGGCCAAAGAAACAAAAAAAATGAATTAATTGTAAAAACAACATTTGTTGAACTTTTTATTCAAAATTATAATTGTGTTGAGAACGTAAAGTAAAATTGCATCCCACTTTAACTTTCTGAATTGGTTCTTCTGCGCTTTGTACAACTCTTTCAGATGTGCCGGGATTTATAATTTGTTTAAAGCTTTTCCATACGTCACTGGAGCCAGTTGCTCCAATCGCGAAATATTCGTGCGATTTTATTTTATTCAGCACTCCTGTTTTTACGTACAATTTCGCTTTCAAATGCTTACACGCTTCAATGGATTTTTAAGTTTGGTCGCTTGTCGTTTTGTAAAAGTCTCATATGAAAATAATGATATGAAAAAAATTATCTCTTTGCTCCCACATAAAACGATGCTTTGCCCACGACGTCAAATTTAAATTAAAGTATTCGCATCGTTGCTATCCATACTCGGCGATTATTATTAACTTGTTATATTTTTACCTACTCGTGCAGGTCTCTAATACATACATATGTGCATAATTATGTACGCATCATTTATTATCTAAATATGAAATCTAACATCTATACATATGTAGAAACGACTTTGGTGTACTGTTTATAAAAGGATAATACTCGACAATGACGGTTTTGGCTGTTGATGATAACTATTCTACCAACAGTACATACAGTTGTCCACAAAATAATAGGAGTGGGATATTTTAACCTGTTTTGGCTATTTGTCTTTAGTTTATTTAATGTTTCGTATTTTTTTGTAAAAGCCTAGCTGGTAATACAACAAACACCATATAAATTTACATTTTCTAGTTTGTACAAAAATTATAAAAATTCTGCAAATTTTCACCAAAATTTCAAACTATTTAACCAGAATCTTTAGAAAATATGTTGGTATGCAGTTTTGTAGCCCATTCAATTCTAGTCTGAAGAAGTGCAAGTTTCAAGCTGCTAAAAAATTCCGTTGATTTTTGAGAATTTTTTCGGTTGAAGGTGTTTCACGTTTTTTCCATACAAAGTATGTTCGACAATTTTCTTTTATATGGGGACAGTGCCAGCAAAAAAAATTGCCAAAAATCAACGGAATTTTTTAGCAGCTTGAAACTTGCACTTCTTTAGACTAGAATTGAATGAGCTATAAAACTGCATACCAGAATTTTCTCTGAAGATTCTGATTAAAAAGGTTGATATTTTGGTGAAAATTTACAGAATTTTAATAATTTTTGTACAAAGGTTGAAATGTGAATTTATTCGTTGTGTGTTGTATACCCAGCTTGACTTTTGTATAAAAATAATAAACATTAAATAAACAAAAGGCAAATAGCAAAAACTGACCGAAATAACGCACTCCTATTATTTTGTGGACCACTGTATGTATATGTACAAATGTATGTATGTTGTCGTGCTCATTTAAATAGTGTCTACGTTTGGCTAACGCCTAGATGAGAGTATGGTTGTGCATGGCTTATATGCTGTTCTGTTGGTTCGAAGTTTATGGGCTAAGAGTATTTTCGTTTGAATTCAAAACTACATGTCCCGCCACATGTTGTGAAATAAACTCGGCCTGAACCTGTCTATAGCCTTGTATGCGAAATTGTTATTTCAATTTTCATGTTTAGAATCATTTGAGCTTTATTATGGGAACGAATGTGTGTATGAAATAATGTATATTGTACATATGCACGTACAGCAACGTGGGTGGTGAAATAAATGTGAAAGCAAACGCGATTTAAAAAAAAATTTAGAAGGCGTTACCCCAGACTTTTGGCGTGGTTGTTCAGTAAGAACCGCTCTAGTTTTCGCAACGCTAAAATTAGGGTTTTCTTACTAAGTTTTGCATTATTTTTGGGGTTGCATATGGGAACAAATTTGCCTGTACATATATTGTTCCGATTACCCGTAACATCCGGTCCTCAATTGAGAACAATTTGCAAGTAGCTTTTCGGCAGCTTAATTTCAGAGATCACCCGGAACCATATAGATACCAAACAGCCCTTTTCCCATCATCATTAACATTATTCATAGTATGACTATTGTCATAATTACTGCGCCTAAACATTGTTGCATCATTTCGCGCACTCAGTCGGTCATAACAATAACAATGACAGTTGTCATCATTAGAGCGCTTAAAATCGTTTTGCGGCATAGTTTTAGGCGCAGTGGTAAAGACAATAGTCACCGCTGAATGCGTGGAAATAGGGCTATAAATCCACTTCGAAGTGACGTAACTTTATACAAAAGAGTTTGCACTCCTTAATTAGCTTTGACTTTATTGCAAAGGTCGCCTGAGCCTTAATCATCGCCCGGCTGTCCGAAAAAATGGCGCCTCGCTCTCCTTTGATCACAAAGTCTTTTACGTACTCATAAACGGGTTCAAATATATTATGCGAGTCGTGAAAAGTTAAAAGACAAGTTACCTACAAATATGTCGCTAGCGATATAAGATTTGATATTACTGACTGGTCTCTGACGATGATCTCTCTACCTCGTTTAAGCTATAAGAAGTATTAATGCCAAAGGGACCTACATGCAAAGGGGATCTTGCATGTCTTGTATGCTATCCCCGAAGGGTCAGCTAGAGTTTGACCGCAACTAGAGACGCACATCGCTAAAGACTGCCTAGATCGACAAGGTTAGATCTATTTCGGTGTCTTTTTTGTTGATCGAATCGTGGTAGTCTGAGTTGCTTTACCAGGTAAGCGCCTCAGAC
Source organism: Rhagoletis pomonella (assembly GCF_013731165.1). NCBI lineage: Eukaryota > Metazoa > Arthropoda > Insecta > Diptera > Tephritidae > Rhagoletis > Rhagoletis pomonella. Next base: position 12,502,844 of record NW_023458565.1, read on the forward strand.
ACGAAATACAAGTGGGGAAAGTCCAGGGTACCAGATTCTATTCAGATTTTTCGACTATCCGGATAATCCGGATTTTCGAAATGAACGGATATTAACCGGATATACGCCGATATTCGTATCTTATTCGTATACACGAATATTCGGATATTGAAATATGCGGATAGCATCGACTTGAAGTTGTAAGTTTTTGTTAAGAACTTGAAATACCCATCGGTACAACAATTCCTTGCGCACCCGAGTCTCGAGTAGCTACTAACAGCAGGTGGACTAATCTGAACACATGTAGATTATCGCGGCTGAGCGGAACATAAATCTTCTAACGGAAATAAGTTCTAGCAATTTTAATCGCCTATTGGCCACATGGCCGTCAGGTTCGGAGCCAGGTATAGCAACCGGTGTAGAAGTTTTGAAGAGAGAAAGATTCAGAATCCGTTGACTACTTCTTGTGGGTACTACGAAGAAAGCGCTAATAAAAGTGCCTGCGGCATGCGCTGTCGTTTGACTTGTGGCGCTTTACGAAAATGATATCAGTTTCTATCGAAAGCGTCTATGTACTATATAGCAGTAACCGAGGTGAGGTACTTATCGAGCGACACGCGTATTTGTAGGAGGGCAGTACTGTATCCTTTAGCATTCGATTTTTTAATGTGCGCCTACATCCATGGACATTTTCACATATAATACATAGATATTAGAGGGCTGCATGAATGCATTCAAAACGGCTTTTGAATTATTCATATACAAAACGGATGAATGATTTTGGCTTCAAATTTTTTTGAGTTTGAGTGAAGAGCTGTTCTGATATTTGTGTGCTGAGTGTTTTGTATGTGAAGTAAACTATTCAAATCTACTGTACTCTGTTTGGCTAGAAGTTTGAATGAATTCATGCAGCCCTCTAATAGATACTATACATATGTATGTAGTACAAGCGGGGCTTTTGCGCTTGAAAGAAAGTCTATTCATGTTCATATTGTTGGTATGCATGTGGACGCGAGTATTTACTGTAAGCTGATGTTTTTAAAAGTTTTTGCTTTTATAAATGCGCCTTGCACACATACTCACATACATCTATATGAACACATATGTGTGTAGTATGTATATGTACATGTTCAATATAATCTTAGAGTATCCCTACCGCACGGACGTCGTGGATGGATGGAGCGAAGTAAAAGTTTGTGAAAGGAAATTAATTTTTATAAACAATGGTAGCAACAACGTTTTTTTTTTGTATCATACAGCAAATCCGTAAGAGTTTGTCTGACATTTAACTCAATTTATGTATGCAATAATACGTACATCCATAAATACATACACTGCCGGCAAAAAGTATTGGCACAGCAAATTTTTCACAATATATGCAACGATTTTTTTTTCTAATATTTTTCCGTAAATTTTTTATAAAAATATGGTTTATTCTACAATAAAAAACATAAAAAGGAAATTCTTAAACTTAGTGCAAAAGTCACGAAAATTCAGCAAATTTTCAACTTTTTAATCAGTTTTAGGTAGCAAGGAATTACCGTTGATTTTTGGCAATTTTTTTCCAGCAGTCTCTTCCATACAAACAAATTTTTTCGAAAATACTTTATATGAAAAGAATGCAAAACACCTACAACAAAAAAAATCTCAAAAATCAATGCAATTTTTGACTTTCTTTGAACTTGCATTTTTTTACTAGAATTAAATGGGCTGCAACTCAAAAAAATTCTAAAAATTCTGATTAAAAAGTTGAAAATTTGCTGAATTTTCGCGAGTTTTGCACAAAGTTTAGGAATGAATATTTAAAATACATATTCAAAATTGGCTGAAAAGTATTAGAATAAAAATTGTTGCATATATGTATTGTGAAAAGTTTGGTGAGCCAATACTTTGTTCCGGCAGTGTATGTATGTAGTATGTCTATGAAGCAGCAATCCATGTCAAATCGACCAATGGTTGGAATCGACGATTTTTCATTTGCATGATTTTTTCTTAGAACTTTTCTTTTATCATATAACGAAGTTCTGTCAAAGAAAAAATATGTTTTTAAATTTTTTTTCGAAAGTTGAAAATTTCACAATTTCCCGGGTTTTGCACGTGTATGTTTTGAATATCTCAAAAACTGTGAATTGTATAGTTACTAAACAAATATATTAAAATAATCGAAAAATAAGTAATTAAAAAAAAAAACGACTTCAATGCTCACATGAAAATTTTGGAGTACCGTTAGTTTCTTCATGATCCAATGACGGTCACTAAACCAAATTAGCATGGGGTCACCATCGGGATGCCCCTTATCCGATAAAAAAAAAAAAAAAAAAAAAAAAAAAAACGGTTCCTTTGGTCTAAAGTTATGCAACCTTAAAATTTTTTGTACATTCGTTGTTTTACATACATATATGCATATGTATATGCCTAGCTTTGAAATGAAGCGAGAATCTTAAGACAACAGCAAACAAAGTAGGTACATAACAGAATTGTGATAAATTTTGCACTTTCGGAAAAAGCTTCGATAAGATAAAATGTTGCTGATACATAGTTGCCACGTTACATTTGTGAACTTGCGATAAAACCACATATGTTTGTGATTTTAGAAGTTTTGATTTTATTAAAAAAATAATAATTTATTTTCCTACAGAAAACGTACACTTTTATTTACTGTTTATTAAAATTACATCTTAAAAAACTAGTTAATGACTGAAATATTGGTTTGGAATATGGAAATAGATTGTTTTGCCAAAAATTACCAAAAATTTCCAAAATTCGAGATAACTTATTTTCCTGGATATAGAGAAATAGTTGCCACTTTTCACTTGGCTGGCCGAGATTTCTTAATTTTTACAAAAAAAAAAGTCGATTTTATATGACTAGACGATTCTCGAAAAGTCAAAATATTGCCTCAGAAGATCTTATATGTATTCAATTTGCAATTATCAAATCGATTTCACGCAAATATGTATTCATATCTTCGGCAAGCAAGCAAATGTACAAAAACCCGCTCCTTTCCCCCTCTCCCGCTTGTTTGTCAACACTTGTCGTTCTGACTGCCATTTTTATTTTAGTTTTTGTTTTGATCCGACACAAGCACGCGCCTGCCTCCGCAAGCACCCCTTCTGCTGTTTCTTTTTCTCTTTTCGTTTTCGTTCTTATTATTTTTCATTTTGCTTTAAACTATGGTAAATTCCGGCTGGCGAGTGGTAGAATTGAAAATCTTTGGTGTGGTGACAACGAGCATTCTGGCGCGATGTGGTAAATTCTGGCACAGAACGTTTATAAACGTTCTCTGAATGCGCCTTCTCATTTATAAACGTTCTCTGCTCTGGTATAACAGTTGTAAGTTTTTGAGCTTTTCAAGTTATTTGTTACATTACCAGTAGATGGCGCGCTTACAGTTTTCGTATTTTGAGTTAGTGTCGGTTATTATAACAGATGTCGCCCTCATCGATATGCGCTGAAATAACTAAAATTTAAAAAATACGGGCAATTTTAATTACCAGTATTTTTTTACCAATAAAAAATAATAATTTATTAAATAAACCCCAATCACATTTATGTACGTGGGTTTCTTATAACTCTCACTGGTATTGGACTTCAAAAGTTTGTTTGGACTCTACGGCATATTACTTGAAGTTCCTTGGCTTTTCAACCATCTGTGTACATAGCATGTAACCTACTTAAATTTCAATTTGAGTGTTTGTTTATTCTCAAAAAAAAAAAAAAAACCGTGTTGAATATTATAAAAAATCAACAAACTTTCGCAAAAATTTAAAGCTTTTTAATTTGATTTCTTAGAAAGATTTTGAGTATGCAGTTTTGTAATTTTAGTATAATAAAGTACAGGTTTGACATAGCTAGGACCTACCGCAGATTTTTGGAATTTTTTTCCATACAAAGGTCGCGTCCCACTTTATATTCGACGATTTTTTCTAATGAAAGAAAATGAGTAACACATTTTTTGTGTTTTTCATAAATTAAAAAAAAAAAATGAAATTTTATTACTTTAGCAAAAAATGTCTTATATTTGATTTTTAATATTTTTTTTTTGGGAGGAAAACTAAAAAGCAAAGTTTTCCTGATATGTATGTATCGATTATTGACCAAAAACCGATTGGATTGCTTTTCCATCAATTTTTTAAGCATTGAATAATGAAACAAATGGAACGTTTACGCCTTTCCGGCAGTTTTCGTTTTTTTCGGAACCGTTGGGTATGTTTTCTTGGGTATGTTTTCCGAACTGCTCAGATTATTTTCGGGACTGTTAAAGAATTTTTTGGGATTGCTAAGTAGTTTTTCGGGTTAATGAGTTTTTATAAGAATTTTGCGGAATTGTTGAGGAATTTTCCGGAACAGTTAGGGGTTTTCGAACCGTTACATATGTATTAGGGACTATAATAGGATTTCTTAGGGACAGGCAAGGATTTTTTGGTGAACTTTTTCGTGTTTTATTTTTCGGTATTTTCAAGGTCTTACTCGGGTTTTAGTGACTTATTCCGGCTTTTTCATGACTTTTCGGCCTTCTTCTTGTTTTGGCTCCTTGTGGATTTTTTCGAGATATGTTGGACCTTTTGGGTCTTTTTTGACAGGTTCACGAGTTAAGATTTAAGTATGAATCTTAATTTTAACTTGTTTAAATGCCTAAAAAATAAAGAAAATATTACCAATTAATATCTGCCCAAAAATACCAGTCACAAGTATTTTGCCTAAAACAATCGTTGAAAAGCCGATAAAATTATTTACAAAAAAAGGTGCTTAACTATTTGAATAACTTCCAAAAGAAGCTTAGTAAATTGAGCGCCACATGAATTAAAGAGTGCAATTTTTAATCAAGTTTCGCCTCTGAAAAATGACAAAATCAAGACATGTTTTCATATAAATGATATCAAATGATGGAACTTGATTCGTGGATCAAATTAGTTCGGAAGAAACACCGTGGTTGAAGTTTGAAAAAGATTCACCAACAATAGTGCTACTGCCAACAGCTACCTAGTAAAGGGGCGTGAAATTAAATGTGGAACTATTTTTAATTTTCGACATATACTGGCTCTTGTCTTACTAGATTTTCTAGATCTTTCATAAAGTTTATTAATACCATAAGAAAGTTGTTCATGTAGACCTTAAAAATAGGCAAAACTAGCTGACTTTCCTTCCCCATCGCCTACAATTGTGTCTTCACTCAAAGCCGGTTTTTAATTTTTCGGGAATAGTTAAAAAACAATACCCCTACGCTAATCAACTTCTGCCTTTCCTCGAACTTGTTGAACTTTCCTTGTAAAGCGTTGATCAATCGAAAACCTCATCACTATCCTGGTGGAACACAGACAATTTAAAGATCTGTGCGAAAAAGATAGGGAGCTCGGCTGCCTCTGCGCGAGCCTTCTCCCATCTGACTACCATTCCTTTCAGTCTCTGAAAGGTCATCGACCTAAATGACACGAATATATGTACATAGATATGCATGTATGTATATCAAAAGTGTCTGAAATTTGTATGACCAAATTCTCAACCCAACCCTCTCTTTCCTGTTTCTGTCCGCATTTCTTTAAAACATAAAATATGTATGTTCAAAAAATAATAAATAGTATACATATGTATTTTAGGAAAGACGCATATTTTTAGGGTGGGTCGAAAATCCGATTTTTTTTTTAGAATCTTAATTGGTAATAGCAAAAATATTATCCATTATGTTTTAAAAAATTAGATAATAATTTCGGCGATCGATATCTTAGGCTCGCCAAAGTCAATGAAAGCAAAGTGTTAGAATTTTTTTTTCTTAACTAACTTCCAAAGTAATTTTAATTGTCTACTAAAAATTTTTTTATTAGCACAGTAACTGCAGTCATTACCAATTAGCATTTAAGTAATAAGACTTGAAATTCGATGTGTATTTTTTTCAAAGAAAAGTGAGTGAAATTGAATTTTGTATATCATTAGTTAGTAATTTATAATTTTTTTTCACCCATAAATATTTCCTGGCAGAAATACCGTATTTCTAACAGAAGAAGAAAAATAATACATATGTACATAAATGCACCAAATTTAAATTTTTTTTGATTAAAATTGCAATTATTTTCGAAACTATTAGCTCTGGGCAATTTTGTACTAGGACCTTTTTTTGTAGTAAATTTTGCGATCGAAGTAAGCTGGAAATTTTTTTTAGCACTGAGGGCGCCTAATTATTGACTGCAAATTTTCTTCTTTCGCACAGAGTTTTTAGAGCATAATGAACCATATTTTTGCAATTAACAATACAATTTCTAAAAAGTCGGATTCCCAGCCCACCCTAATAAGCATATATATGCAAGTTCCTACCTAAGTAAAAAAAAAACAACAATGGAAATTTCTAAAATTCGACAAATTTTCCTTTACTAAGCACTAAACTCTAGTCTCCGCGCACGTCGGGATAAATGATGGATGTATAGCAGACGCTCTTATCGCGAGAATGAACGAACACTGCCGCTCCACATTTTTTGATGATTATGACAAATTTTTAAATGGCAAATGAGACTTTGAGTGAATGTCGTCGTCTATGCTTTCGTAGTTCTTAATATTATTTTCAGTTTTTTTTTTTATTTTGTTGCTGAAGAGGTTCATTTATATTACTTATATTGTCCTCTTTCCAGTGGGCAATCATTATAAGAACAAAATTTTGTCAGCTGACGCCAAAATTATCTCTAATTTCGCGGTATTCATCATATATTCGCCGTCTGCCTATGTATGTACATGTAGACTGACGTCAAAAATAATTGCTTGCTGTTTTTATTTTTTGCAAAAATATTATACACGTGCATTTTTACATGAGCATTGACATTAGACCGAACCATCTTACAAGCAAAAAAAAAAAATGAAAAAAATCGCTTTACTCCTGAGTCTAAAATATGTATTTTTGCAAGGCAACTTTGGTGATGTCGGTACGCAATACTTGCTACGAACAAAGGCGCGATCTCAAAAATTGACCGCGAAAAAAGACGCATAAAAAAACTTCAGCGAAGAAAGACGCGTTAACTTATTTTCGCGGTCAACTATGTTTGCGGATGTAATAGTATATAAATTCACCAAAGGTTTTTTGGGGAATGATGCTGAAGTGTATCCTAAGACCTATGTAGGTGGCGTCCTGGTCTGATTTCCAAGCTCCTCTCTAAAACACGGCCAGTGCCATTTTTTCAAGTTTCGCGTTGGCGCATAGCAAATAGCGCCCGCGCCAAGTTGAAACTCGATGTATCTGTGATCCGAGAGCGAATCTTCCCTCAGGACTCTCCAGTTTAGGACCGACCACCCTAATCGAGAGTTATATAGAGTAAGATCAATCACTTTCTCTCTTCTGAGCGTATAAAATGTCGGCTTAGTGTCCACGCTCAAGATACTCCCCACGAGTTGCATTTACTGCTGCCCCAGATTTTGTTCTAGGCATTAGCATCGCAACAAAGGATCAAACCGACGCTTCGGTTCTCACATTATTCCACACGACTAGCCGCCTTCCCCGGAGATGGCAGGAAGAGAGAGTCGTATAGAAAGTACGCAGAGGCTATACTGAAGTGTTTCCACTCGTTTTGGCCCTTGAAGCTCAACCTCGCTGCCACCAAGTTCTGACAGCGGAACTGCGCAAGCGTGGTGACAGTGAAGTGAGAAGACTCTCTAAGACATGCTCTCGGTCTGACCCAGCTTTCGTCGTTTGGCACCATGTAACCCACTCAGTCCACAGGGTTTTTGTTTGTACACCCCGAGCTCCTAAATGGCTGTTATCTAGGGTTTTGTCTGCAGCAGCGTTAGCCTTCTACTTATAAGAGAAGTAGCGGCCTCAGAGTCCTTCAAATTTATTTGAGTAACCGTCACTGGACGGTAGGACGAATCACTTTAATCACTCATTTAGTATCAATTATGAAAGAAATTGTCCCGAAAAATAGAGACTCAAGTGATTTCCGTACCTCCTTGATCCGAGGGTATCCACAGAGCCCTGGTCCATCTTCAAAACCAGAGTAGCAAATTCTCTACCTTCCCGGTTGTTACCCTTTTTGTATGAGATTACACGCCAGTTCTTCGTGTCAATCCCCTGATTTTGGGCACGGAAGCAGGAGAGCACGTCCGCCGTTTTCACATCGGGATCTGGAATCCAGCAGGGCGCTTTCCTGAGAGGGGAACA
>NW_023458565.1:12530959-12554665 GCF_013731165.1 Rhagoletis pomonella
TCATCACCAATTTGAAAACCTTTATTAATATATATATATATATATATATAGTCAAACCCTACAAGGAGTGCGATGATGGAAAATCAAGTCCTGGTAATGATAACTGCGATCAACAGCTGGGTAGCTGCTGCTTCAGTAACGATGGTGGTGGCGGCAGTTTCAATGGCGCTCGTGTCAGTATCGGCAGTAGTCGTGTTGGTGTTCGTTTTGGCGGTGGTAGTACCACAGGCGAGCTTATGCGCTGCGGTCCAGAGGTGCACTTCAGTCCCGACATTCAATGTGATTCGGATATGGGCATGAAACCTACAACGGGCAATATTTTTAACAAATATGTGCTAGGTGAAATTACTGCACCTAGCGCCTTTAATTCGTTTGCATCGAACTATGGCGCATCGTGTGACTCGTGTAAGGAATACGATCCATATTGGCAGGCGAAGCAGACAATCCGGCAAGATGCGGCCACCTTATTGGAGGCAATTCGCGCAGAGCTGCGTGGCGAAGTCGGCAGCAATTGCAATGATTATTTGGAAAGTGAGCTGGTGCGTTATAAGAATTTCATAATGAATTTCTCGAGTATTGCTTTCGTTCTCGATACGCTGAAATCGTTACCAGCATTGCGTACATTTCTATTGATAAATTTGCAAAATGATTTAATCAAATTAATTACAGACAATTGCCGTTGAGGTGGGGGAGCGCTGAGCGTATGTTATGCCTGCATATGTGATGCTGAGATAAATTTGTGTGCGTATCTGCTTGTTGTATGTCGCTTTAGCCATGGCTAGCGCTTTTGTAGTCTGCTCTTTGATTTATGTTCGAAATAAAGTTGTGATTTTAAATATTAATTATACGATGCTGTCAGTGTGAAAAGCTGAAATCCATGTGTTCCCGATTTTAGCTCGCAAACCAGACAGCTCTTAGAGAAAGGATTTAGTCCTCAGAAGAAGGAGAGACTGCTATCTGAAAGATCCTTGTATACCAACTTAGCATTCGCAAAAAAAAAACACTTTTTCGGAGAACAAATTCCAATGACAATGAGACTATTGAAGAAACCATTGCATACAAATATTCTCCCTTGAACGACCACTACGTAAGATTATTAGAAAAACGCTATAAGCTCGAAATGAAGTTCAGTAGAGCTGATTATTTTAATACAATTCTAGCTTAGCGAAAAAAGGCCAGCGGAGAAGAAAGTGCTCCTCTCTGTTCTCCAAACAGCTCGGGATATACATTGACTAGTGATCTAGTAGCACCAAGAGATAGCGGATGGTCTGTTGATGAAGCTTCTTTGACCGCCTAGTTGTATCACCGGGCAGCAAAACTTTACAACTTTACATGCCGGGGTTGTCGCACCAGCTCTCGCTGAGCGGACTAAATGCCTAGCTGTCGAGGGTTAGGTTGCAGGAACCCTTTCTGTTCAGAAAAATTGCTTCGAGGTTGTCCTGTCTAGCTAATTAATCAGCCTTACATTTACCTGCAATGTCGCTATGTCTTTGGAAACTGAACCGAGCCTGGTTTGATGGTATTACTAAGTTTCCTTAAGGGTGATCAGATCATTCCGAATTAGTATCGATCGCACCGTATGCGCTCCCAAAAGCTCTGATTACTGCTTAGAAGAAAAAGGTCTACTACATAAATAAATTAGTTTCAGTAAGGAATCAAAATTTTAGATGAAGCTTTTCTTTTGAGGTTCATATATGTACAATATAATTACTAGGTGATCTTAGAACGAAAAACCGGAGAACGCGAAAGTATGCTTTGCTTAAATTTTGATACTTCAAAACTTTTAACGTGTTCATCGCCTTTTCGAGGAATACCCCTACTATAAATATTGTACCTACCACAAAAATCTCGGCGTATTGCATAAATTTTTCGATGTGTAGCACCATTGGCTTCTTGAGATATGGATATCAAATGATGCCGGTAACAATAATTGTAGCTATCAATATCTATGCATATGTCGAGAAATATCGATAACGAAAAAAATATATTGACCATGGTATATGTATCTACCTATTAAATTTATTTGCATACTTCGATATATGTAGATAATAGTAGAAAAAATATCGATAAATTATCGAAAACGCTAACGGAATAATGTAACGACATGTATGTATTGCATATAACGGTATCAAATGAAGCCGATGACAATAATTGTAGCTATCGATATTGAAAAGAACAACGACAAAGATAAAAGATGGTATATTTTACGATGAAGTTTATCGACTTCGATACCGATCAATGTAGAAAAAAATTTCGATTAAGTTATCGATAACATTATGGATATTGATAAAACAATAAAATTATTGATAATGATAACCATATAAATTGTAAATACATCGATATGTTTTATATTACATTTACATTGGACCAAAATGCGTGATTTGAAATCAGTCATTTGAAGGTGTTTACACTGCTTGATCCGCATTTGCTTTGACTTCTCATCAAATGAAAAGGGAAGACAAAAACAAAATGTATGTAAACAAACACTACATTTATTATATTGTTAACGCTTTTTGGACACAAAAAGGCAATTATTCTTTGATTAAACTAAAAATGTGTAAAGCTCTTGTATAAATTAACAATTTTTACACACAAATTTCAAAGATTTATTTATTTCGTTGTGTTTGTTTTGTGTTTGAAAAATTCCAATTGTCAAAGACAAACCAAAGCTTTTGTGGAACTTTTGTTTCTGAGTGCGTTCAATAAAATAGTACGGCAATTGGAACGCATTTGTTTCGTGATTTTGTGTAAATGCGTCGAAATGCGTCATTCTGGAAATGTGAATTTGTATGGAGAAATGCGTGATTTGGCCTCGCATTTGAGGTTTCTCGCCCAAATGACGCATTTGGGCTCAATGTAAATGTAATATTAAAGTATGTTTTACGTATGGTCGTTAGATGTACAGTAGACGGTACCAAAAAAAAAAAAGTTCGCCGTATTTTTGTAAGGCCATGTTTTTCGGCACTTACAGTAGGGTCTTAAAGTGTAATACATATACCGCTGTTCTTGTCTCCTATAAATAATTTTTAACCGTCTTCAAAAAAAAGAGGAGGTTATCAATTCGTCGGAATATTTTTTAATTTTTTTTTGTATCTATCTTACCGCATAACTTTAGACCACGTTAACCGATATCTTTTTTATTTAAGGCAAGGTGGTCCCATACTAATTTGGGTTAGATCTGATCGTTGGATCATAAAGAAGTTAACGGTACTCTTAAATTTGTATATGAGAATTGAAGTCGGTTTTGTTTTTTGCTCAAAAATTACTTGTTTTGTTCCGAAATTACGCAAACGTCAAGCTGTGAAGCTGTGTTTTTCTGTGATCTATTTAAATTTTGTGTTTGATAAAGCTGTTTACGCTTATTAAAGTAAAAAATTAAAAAAAGTGTTAATAAACTTCTGGTGCACAATTTAAAGATAAGTAAAACATCAAAATTTTCCGTAGATTTGATTAATTTAACTTGATATTCTTAATTGCATGTGCCGAGTATTTTGTTTCATATAATATATTGTTGTTGTACAATTGTTTTTGTTTGTGCACATTGATTTTGCTCTTTTTGTCTTTTTGTCATTTCTGCTATTTCATCTTTGTCACAGCTGTTTGCGTTGTGTTTATTAGGTGTCTAATATACAGTGCATTTAAAACTGTTCGCTAACTGATATTTACCAGCTGATTGGTTCACTGATTAATACATCGTTTTCAAAACTGTTTTTGCTTCTAAAACCTAAAAATAAATATAATTTTAAACATGTCGTGTATCTACACCAATTGCCACGTTAAAAGCGACTCCTATGTGCCATGCTGGCTCTGCGATGGGATTGCCCATATAAAATGTGCTGGTTTGAGCGGTAGAGTATTAGACGCTATTAACGAGGGTAAGGGTCTTCGTTGGTCTTGTCAAAAATGTAGATCAACCGAAGTTGATTTATTTAAATTCTTCAGGCAGTCCAGAAATGGTTTTTCTGAGATCGGGAAGGATCTGTCGGCGCTTGTTGAGAAATTTAAGCATTACGAAAAAATGTTTAGATCTTTCACTTGTCTCGACGACCCTCCACACTCTGAAGATAGCCGTGAAAATAAAGGTGGGCATGTTATTAGTCCACCTAAAAAGACAGCCACGGATTCTAGTAAAAAAAAATCCTCCATCCCAGTCCTTAGAACTTATTAATTTATCTTCTCCATGCCCTCAGGCATTGGAGCCTCCGATTTCTAAAGCCATATCCACTAGGTCTACTTCAAAAAATAGTCAAACCGTTGATTTAACAGTGTTGCCATCAACATCTCAAGCTCCACTGTCTAACTTAGTTCCTCCGAATAATTCGGAGCCCCGCACATCAGACATCATTACCAAAAAGTTGGTTGTAATTCCTCCGAGAAGATCAATCTTTGTCTCTAGATTTGCTAAAGATACTTCTTCGGATGATATAAAGTCATACATATCGACTAAAATTAGAACTAAAGATGTATTTATTCGTAAATTTAATTTTAAATACGATCGCGATATTTCATCTTTTAAAATTGATGTAGCTTCCGAAGATTTTGATTCACTACTAAATAGTTCATTTTGGCCGACCGGGGCGTTTGTTCGCGAGTTTGAGTATAAACCTAATAAAAGTAATAATAACGTAGCTAAAATTTCTAATCTTAATTCTGATTCAAAAAACTAACTCGCAAGTCTAATTTAAGTATTTACTATCAAAACGTTAGAGGTTTGAATACCAAATTAACTGACTTATACTTAAAAGGTTTTGACTGCAATTATAATATTATTTCCTTGACCGAAACATGGCTCAAACCTCATATTTTTAATTCCGAAATTCTTCCAAATGAATATCAAATATACAGGAGTGACCGCGTGGGCAGAATCGGCGGTGGTGTTCTTTTTGCGGTGCATTCATCGATACCATCCGAGGAAGTTAGTCTTCCTGTCATTGAATATACCGAATTTAAATGTATACGTGTACAGGCTGGAAAGACTTATATTTATTTAGCTCTTTGCTACATCCCTCCTAATTCTGCCGTATCGGTATATATGCAGCTAGTTTCTTTACTTGAGACCGTAAATGCAATGCTTACGGCATCCGATTCTATGATTGTTTTGGGCGATTTAAATCTGCCACATATTTCATGGAACATCATTGACACCGACGTTGTACCAGTTTCATCTAGAGATAGTTACAATGTATTTCTGGAGGAAATGGCTGAACTATGTCTCAAACAAATAAATATATGTCCAAATAAGTTTGGAAAGGTCTTGGATCTCGTTTACGTTGATGATGTTCCGAAGGCCTCTATTAATCGGTGTGATCCCCTAGTTTTGCCGGAAGATGCATACCATCCTGCTCTTGAGTTAAACTACGAAATCATAAATGAAATACATAATAATAAGTCAAGTTCAAGTACTAGATATGTTTTTGCGAAAGCAAATTTCAGGAAAATTAACAAAGAACTTTCAAAGTTATCTTGGCCAATATATAGAGATGACGTGGAGCGTAGCGTTGAGCACTTTAATGATACTGTTTTCAATTTGTTTCGAAAGTATGTGCCAATACGTAATATTGTTCATGAAGAACCAATACAATTATGGTTCACTAAAGAGCTTAAAAAATTGAAAAATAAAAAGTCGCACTCTTTTAAACTGTATAAAAGAACGGGCTTACACAGTGATTACCTAAGGTACTCAGTTTTGCGGCATAGCTACTTTGCATTAAATAAGAAATGTTATAATTCATATTTATGTAAAATTAAGAAGAATTTAATTAACAATCCTAAATCATTTTATGGTTTCGTAAATTCAAAGCGTAAGGCACATGGTTTTCCGTCCGCTATGCATTATCGCAACACTGTATCTACCGACAGCCAACTCATTGCCAACATGTTTGCTCGGTTCTTTAGGTCCAATTATTCTGTAGACTTCCCTATAAGTGGAGACTATCCGTACGAGCTTTGTCCAATCAACTCTGCTTATATTCCAGTAATATCTGCCGATGAAGTTTTACACTCTTTAAAAACCTTAAAAGCGTCATTTAGGCCTGGACCTGATCATATTCCGACCTGTTTTCTTAAAAACTGCGCTGAGAACATCTGCGAGCCTTTAACAACTCTATTCAATTTGTCACTTAAACATGGCGTTTTTCCGTCAGCCTGGAAGGAGTCTTTCATAATACCACTTCACAAAAACGGCAGCAGGTCGTCTATAGAAAACTATCGAGGCATAGCGAAACTCTCCGCTATCCCCAAATTATTCGAAGCAATTATTGTTAACCAGCTGACATATTCTATATCTTCTTCAATTACACAATCTCAACACGGGTTTTCTAAAGGAAAATCTACTATTACTAATTTATTGGAGTTTACAACTCATGTCTCAAACGGTTTTAGAGAAAATGCTCATACCGACGTAATTTACACCGATTTCAGTAAAGCTTTTGACAAAGTATGTCACTCGTTACTCATCCGTAAACTCGACCTAATCGGCTTTCAGCCCAGTCTCCTTCAATGGATCTCATCTTACCTCTCTGATAGAACACAAAGAGTTATTGTTAATAATTGTTCTTCCAACATCATTAAAGTTTCTTCAGGAGTTCCTCAGGGAAGCCACCTTGGTCCGATTCTGTTCCTGATATTCATTAATGATATTTCTTCTGTAATAAAACATTCAAAAATTTTAATGTATGCCGATGATGTGAAACTTTTTAAAACATTGTCCTCTATCGAAGAAAGGTCTTTGTTACAAGCGGATCTGAACAACGTGGTTAGTTGGTGTAATACAAACTATATGCCACTAAACCTTCAAAAATGTAAAGTTATGTGTTTCTCTCGGAGGGCTGTTCAACCAGCTGTTTATTCAATATCAAATTATAATCTGGAGCAGGTATCCAATTTTGTCGATCTTGGTATCACAATGGATTCCAAACTCAATTTCAACCATCATATTAATGTTACAGTCAATAAGGCCAAAGGCGTTTTTGCATTTGTAAGGCGATGGTCAAAAGAGTTCAAAGATCCTTATGTTACAAAAGCTCTTTTTACCAGTTTAGTTAGACCTATACTAGAATACGGATCTATTGTTTGGAATCCCCGCTACCAAGTTCATTCAGAAAGGATTGAATCAATTCAAAAACAATTCTTGCTTTTTGCATTGCGTAATTTTAACTGGGATTCAGATTACAATCTCCCCCCTTACACAAGTCGTCTAAAGCTCATAAATTTGCCTACACTCGCAAGTCGTAGAGAAATGCTGGGTATAATATTTATCGTAAAATTAATGACAGGCTTGATTAATAGCCCGGCCCTCCTGGCTGAGGTAAATTTTAATGTTCCTTCTCGAGTGTCAAGACACTTTCGACCTCTATTTTTAAAGCCATGCAAAACTAATTTTGAACTAAACGAATCATTCCGTGGTTTATGTCAAGATTTTAACTGTCATTCCAGCACGTTTGACGTATCGGACTCGATTTTTACTATAAAGAAAGCTATTATTTCCACTCTCAATAATTGAAATACTATCTGTAGCATATCCAATCAGCTGATGAATTTGATTCTGTAGCTGAATAGTTTTAGATCTCGACACTTAACAAACTCCTGTTTCCACTACTCGGCACGAAAAAAAAAAAAAAAAAAAAAAAGTTTCCGTACGTCATGCGGACTGCGCCCCTCGTGTCGGTTGGGCGGGAATGGAGGGTAAAAAGCCGTTGGGATTTATTTATTTTTTTATTTTCATTGACGTCAAGTACATAACATGTTCTGGTACTTACCCACCAGATCTCAGTTATTATTCTATTGTACCACCCTAATGCTAGTAAAATAAAAAATCAGCAAAAATCATAAATCTGTTGCTAAGCAAGTATTTCGTTTAAACCAGTAGAACTTTTTAAATTTTTTTTCGAAATTAAACTTTTTTTAATTAGCACCTTCAGCCAAACATTTGCACCGGCTTTTGTAAAACGATTTTTTTTTTCAAAATAATACCAAAAAATTTCTATTCAACAACTAGTGAAAAATACTTTATATTTATTTATAAATGAACAAAAAAGAAATTGAGCACAAAGCATGAAATGTGATGAAAGAAAAATTTGCATAATCTATAAAGTGGTACAGCTGCAAAAGGAAGAGACGCCAATTGAAAGTGCCGCAAAAGCTGATCGAAAGAAAGGCTTCAACAAAGTGTTCAACATGTGCCTGAGTTTAAGGAATCTATGTAATACATGCAGAGGTTTGTAGCACAAAATATGTATTAAATGCATAAATTTATTAATGGACATTAGGATGCATCACTCGCAAAAAAAAAACAAATAAATAAATAAAAAAAAGGTACTTATTTCATTGGAAGATTTACGTGAGCTGGACACATTTGAAAATACCAAAAAATCCATTTTTTTTAATAAATAAAAAAAAAAATTATTTTTTCTAAAAATTAACGTCAGATGATAGAAGAGTTTAAGATTTAAAGGTCTACATAAAACTATTTAAAAAATTGTATCAACGGAATCAAAATAATGAGATTTTTTGAAGGTTTTTTCAAATCGGTCCGGCACGCGTAAACCGAAATATTTTGCGGAATTCTTAAACCATAATAAATTTTATAATTCCGGTGGAAAAGCCGCATCCTAGTGTACATACATGTTGTATGTAATTAAAAAAAAAAACTTTAAATTTAAGAAATGCTAATACATATATACAGCTACGTCTTGCGAAATAACCAATTGCTTCTAATAAACACATATTTTATTTGCCAAATTAGCAATCTAATCAAATCTGTCGAGCCTCTTATTTTTATTATTTATTTTCTCGTATATTTTTGAAAATAATTTGTGCCCTCAGTAAAGTCACAAATCGCTTGGGCGTGTTTTTCTTCTTCTTATGTAGACTCACAGACGACCACGAGGAATTTTTTTTTCGATTCTAAAAATAAATGCCTTTAATGCTTTGCTATTCACACTGTCACGTTGCTACTTATTTACTTATGTCGTCGTCTGCTTTCTGCAGCCTAATACGTACTTACACTCGCCTAACAACAGTTGAAGAAAGTGCCAGTGCCAATTCAGTCTGAAAGTCTGAAAACATTTCGTTTTCCAGTTTTCTATTGCGAAATTTTGCGATTTTTTTTTTCCAAAATTTTCTCTTAGAAATTTTGTCTACCATGCTTGCTTCCATTTTCTTTTGTCGCTATGCACTTTCTTCTGCCAACATCGCTGCTTGAACGCAATTTTGAGCAAACGCCAAAAATTTGTTTAACGAAACTATTTTTATTGTTCGGATATTTTAAAATTGTAGTCATTCCATTTGCTTGAATTCCAAACACTTTCTGTACATACATACTAGGTATTTAGTATGAAGACGATTTTTCTTTATAATAATGAATTTTTACGATATTTGAATATTTTTATTTTTATATTTTTTTTATTTTGTGCTCATAAATTATTAAATTAATTTAAAAATGACCCAAATACTTAGTTGAAACGTGCACATATACAACCTACATACATATGTAGCTCGTAGCGCCGTACACCCCTGAGACTTAAGTATTTTTGCAGGGCAATTAAAAAAAAATTGTTTGTCATATCTTCAGTATTTACCAGGGCTGCAAACCACTCCAAAAATCGTTGTGGTTCGGCTCAGTGGTTCGAACCACTCGGTTCGGTTCAAATGGTTAAAAAACAAACGTATAATTTTTATCAGTTTCTTCATGCTCGCACCTACGGCTTTTATGTGTCTGGCAAGATTAACGAACTATCGAAACGGTCTGGCAAGTGAGGAAACATCTTTTGATAGTTCCCCAAGTGACATATATAAAAATCCGCTTTTATACTATCACGAAAGTATAATTAAAATTTATCATGGTTTTAGGGTGTCTGGCAGGTGGTAGGAACCAGCTAAGTGTCTGGCAATGAACGACGTAGTTTCTAATATTATTACGATTAAAATATATAAAAACTGATCTTTATACTATAACGAATTTTAGGTGCTATTTTATACACCTTCACCACCTGCTACCAGCCAAAGCCACCACTATCCAAATTTCATAGTCTGGGTTCGATATTACTTGTGTTGGGGGCATACATATGTAGTTAAGCTTTCAGCCTTTATAAAATAACGAAGGTGTGGCCGTCGCTGGCTCTTGGGCTATCTCTGGAGTAGACAGACCTATGGAACTTTATTTGAAGCACCCAAATCCTTTACCCTATAAGATCCATACTTTCCCTAGCCGATTTCGTGTTTTCAACAGCCGACTTGGAAAAATATTCCACTTCCTACGAAATAACTACCAATGCAACCCAGCGATTGAATAGAAAATAGGTAAAAAAAGAAAACTCAGATAATATTAAATGTCACGTAGAAGTCAAAAACAAGTTTTGTTTTTCAACTACGCAGAGATTGTCAAAATCGGGAAACAAATTCTTCGTTTCCCAATTGCAATTGGAAAACTGAAATTTGACAAACTACAACGAGTTACAACGAATTCCTCACTCAAGTTTGACATAAACTCCGTCAAGTTAATCAAATTAAAAATACACGTTCACTTATCAAAATTCAGCGTAAATCATGAATTCACAAGAAGATATCAATTACCAGTTAAAGGAAAACTTTATATTTTTTCTGGATATTTTGAAGCAACCCGAAGAAGTGTTCGATTGTCGCTCACGTGAATACAAATTGGTCAGGGCGTGGCTGGATAAATTGGCAATGGGCTCATTTGAAACGACCGATGAGCTGCGACAGCGTAACATTTGTATGAGTCATCTTTTGGTTTGTTTGAACAATGGCAAGCTGACGGGACCGTTCCTTGCTCCACCAAAACAGGAACAATTTCTTGATATCGATTTCGAAGGTAAAGCGAAGCAAAAACGCGTCTGTCCGCGGCCACTGACTGGTATGAAAGCGCCTGAAAAGGCCTGCCTCGTAGCGGAGACACGCGCACCATGTGAATGTGACTTTGTGTGTTGCGATGGAGACGATGATCGGCGGAATGAGAAGAAAGACTGCAGCAACACCACCGGATCGTCATTCGATCTCATTTGTGGCTATATGACGCAATATGTGAATATACCCGCTTGCCTAAAGGAAAGCCTAAATGCAAGCTTGCCTTCTACATTGCAGCTGCATAGAGCGCCATATCACCCAAAGGAGGGAGCTACTGCTACTGCTGCTGGCTGCAAGACGACGACAACAGAGCCATCAATGTTCAATTATGGTAAAGTTGTAGATTCGTATGAAAAATGTACGGACTGCTGTGCTGGCAGCCGCCTACACATGGGTAGCGGTAAGAGTGTTGGCGACAATAGCACCGCACGTACGCTCTGCAATCAACAAGTGGAATCTGATCAGCAAGAAATGTATGGATGCATAGCGACACTCCTGAAGGCCATTGCGTCCGAGCTCCGTGGTGAGCAGACACCTGGTAGCAATGATTTCCTCGAATATGAACTGGCGCGCTATAAGAACTTCATAAAGAACTACTCACATTTGGCTGGCAACATGTTTAAGCTGCAAGACCGGCCGATATTGCGTCCGTTTTTGTTGCTGAACTTGCAAAACGATTTGGTAAAGTTGCTCCCAGCGAATATGAAGCGGGCTTTCGGTTTCGGTTGAGCATACTTGTTGGAGTGTGGGTTTAAGTGGTCGCCATCGCTCAGCCAGCTGAGTATTTCGTGCAATTCTTCAAGCTATGTGTGTTTTATGTGTATATGTTTGTGTTAGTTTTTTTCAGATCACAGTTTAAGTTTGTAAATAACAAGAAACGTACAGCTATTAACATAAAATGTTTCTAACTTCTATTTCGGTCTTCATTTTGTTCAAGTTAAGTGGAACTTACCACAGCGGTTAGTAGCCACTCCACGCTACTAGAAGATATAGAGGCTTCCTCTCTCCCACAGAGGCTCAAACGGTGGTCGGGTCCTTTCCCCGCTACTGTTTAACTTTTATATTTCAAAGCTCCCTCAACCACCAGAGGGAGTCTCGATTGTCTCTTACGCCGACGATTGCTCGATCATGGCGACTGGGAATGGAATTGATTACTTGTGTTCGAAAGTAAACGGGTCTCTCCGAGCTTTCTCGCTTCTTCACTACAAAGAGCCTAGCCCTCTCCCCTGCGAAATCCTCTGCGACCTTGTTCACCATCTGGGCGAAGGAGGTCAGGCTACGACTGGGAATTCACGTCGATGATACAACAATTCAGACGGTGAATAATCCCAAAATACTCGGAGTGACCGCTATTGTCAACAAAGTAAAGAGCCGAAACAAGATCCTCAAGTCGCTAGCCGGCAGTACTTGGGGCAAAGACAAAGAAACGTTGCTGCCAACAAACAAGGCAATAGGCCGGCCGGTTTTAAATTACGCAGCACCAGTGTGGTCGCCGGGGACTAGCAGGACCCAGGGGATGAAGCTACAGACGACACAAAACACTGCACTTAGGACAGCGACTGGATGCCCTCTGATGTCGCCAGAATACCACCTGCACGAAGAGGCGAAAATGCTGCCCGTTAAGGAGCATAACAATGCTCTGCAAGCAGTTTCTGGTTGGGAGCCATAGACGTGGCCACCCAAATAGACAGCTGCTTGCAGAGGAGCCCTCGCCGAGGCACGTCAGGAGGCATCTATATGAACTGACGGACGAAGTCCAGAGATTCATTAAGCAACCTCTGGACCCGTCAGCTCATAGACAGGCCCTGAACGGCATTCACAGGGAGTCAGTCTTGAGTTGTGTAGACTCCAGACCTGTGAATGCCGGTCTAGGCGCACAACCACCGCACATTTACGAGACGAAGCTTCATCTGCCTCACGAGACAAGAACCACAATAGCCCAACTTCGCTCTGGCTACTGCAGCAGGTTAAACTCATACCTGAGCAGACTAGACGCAGATGTGCCAAGTGAGTGTCCGGCATGCAGAGAGACCCTTATAAATCGAAACATCTCTTCGTATGCCCGGAAAAGCCAACAACCCTAACGCCTTTGTCCCTGTGGACCGACCCTATTGAGGCTGCACGCTTCTTAGGGCTGCCGTTAGCGGAACTTGACTACAACGACTGAGATATTAACCGATCTGGGCGAGGTTATTGTAGCCGCTACAACAGCAACAACAACAACCGACTTTAAACCATTCTTAGGCAAGATAATGTTTTTATTGCGATTGTCACAAACAGGTAGATTCTTTAAAAAATTATCTAACCCTGACAGTTCTTCTGGCGGAACTAGACCATTATGCAACGGTCAAATCCATTCAGGTTCTAGCTCATCCAGCTAATACATATCAATACCTTAACCGAGAAAGGCCCTAACTCATTTTCTTTTGAAACCCAGCGTTCTAGAAATGTCCGCAGATTACTAACTAACTCAGCTCATCTACAATCAGGGTTGGGTGCCTTTTAGTTTAGTTTGTCGCAGGAGTCTGACGCGAATAAATCTGCCTGATTTTGCTATTACGTGCTAGTGCTAGTAAAGGCCTCGGCCAAACATGCTTCTAGGTTATCCAGAGGCAAATTTGTACCTTACACGCACACCCTGTGATGTTGAGGCTGTGAAAAAATTCGTGCGGATTCGATCGTGGGGTGATCACTAGAGCTGCAAAAATATCGAAGTCAGTATCAATATATCGAGTATTTGGTTTTCGTTTGCTGTCATAGATTTTTTCGATATCGATTATGGCACCTCCATTTTCTCATTACTTATTTTAGCGGCAAACACCATTACTGAATCGGAATTTGTAGAAAAAATGTTGGTCCAACGATTTGTAGCCAACTTTATGTTTATTATTTGTATAGGTCTTTAAAGGTGCTATTTTATTTTAATCCCTTATTATAGAAAAGAAATCCTACTTCTCTGAGAAAATATCTTCAGTCTGCGGAATGAGCTTGAAAAATTGAAATTAAGCGTGGTAATATAAATTTTTTAAATTTTTACAAAGACTTGTGTAGACCAAATTCGGACCTTGTTTCCTATTATATTTTAATCAATAATTAGTGCGAAGCTCAAAATAAAGACTAATTGATTAAAATATTAATGCCACTTACTTTTAATTTTGCCAATTTATTTTTGTATGATTTTATTGGTCGCATTCGAAGTAGAAAAATGCCTGAAACTTCGATTAAAATCGCATCAAATGAAGTGAAAAGACTGTGCACTGCTTCTGGAGAAATGCTTGGTACCATTTTAGAAGGTGGCACAGTGGTGCTTTTTAGCAGGATAACTCTCATATCAATGCCAGCCTAGGATAAGACTTTCATCAAATTCTAAAATTTTTTCAAAATATTTTAGTTTTTGTACTTGTAGTTTAAAAATGTGAAAAATCTAAAATTTTGATCCACGCGTTTGCACAGTGGTCGGAGAAGCGACAAATTAGAAGGGCTGCCGGATCGTAGTATTTTTGTTATACCATGCCCGAAAACGCCATAAAATTTATAGTTTGAAAGTTGACAGCTGTCAAATCAACTGCCAATTTCTCTAGAAATAAAAAAAATATTTTTGAAAATACCACTGATTAGGTTTTTATGCACGCTAGACACGAGTTTTGCCGAATTAAAACTTTGACAGTTGACAGGTGTCAAATGGACTGTAAATTTTTGTAAAAATAAGGCAATCTTAAAAAAACGCTGATTAGGTTTTTAGTCATCCTGATCACGAATTTTATGTCAAGTTAAAATATTTATTTTTCTAAAAATAAGAAAAAATTTTCAAAAATGTTGCTTTAGACACGCTAGTCTCGAATTTTATGTCAAATTAAAACCTTGAGAGTTGACAGCTGTCGAATGGGCTATCAATTTATCTAGAAATAAGGAAATAATATCCCAAGAATTAAAACTACTAGGTCTTAACGCGCACTGATCTCGATCACACTCAAACTTTCATATATGTATTACGATTTATTGTATTCGAATCGAATTAAAATGAATTTATGATCAAGTTATGAAATAATAACAGTAATTATATTTGTAAATGGGGGATTGTTCGGGCCGTCTGCTATCTGTTCAGCCCAAACAATTTGAAGAATTTTTGTCTGTCTGTCTGTATGTATGTTTGTACGCGCATCACTCGAAAACTAAGGCATGGAATTAAATACAGTTTCAACCGATGTATTGCTAGAGGTCTAACTTAAAATATAGAACAAAAAATTAGAGAGTTGCCACCTGTTTGAAATTTGTAGTTTAAGTAAATTGGTAAGATAAAGTAAATATTGTAATATGGCTGCCGAAAAAGAGGTTTAAGAAAGCTTACAGGCGAAAATATTTTTGTGAAAAGTTGCCACCCGTTTGAAATTTTTAATTTAATTTAATAGATAAAATAAATTTAATATTGCAATATGGGTATCAAGCAGAAAAGGTTTAGGAAAGTTTACTACCGAAAACATTTTAGAGGATCTTTGCCACCTGTTTGAAAAATTTTATTCAATTAAATTGATAAAATAAATGGAATATTACAATACGGGTATCGAACAACCCATAAATACTTTTAAGGCGCAGTGAAGCACGCCGGGTATTTGCTAGTTTTTAAATAAAGTTATTCAGGTTAGAATTTTCGGAAATTACGAATTTCTTATAAAATTAAAAAAAAAACTTAAAAAACCATGGGTGCTACACTATATTGAATTTATATGTTTATTATTGATTTCATCATTTACTCCTTCTGGCGACTCTATTCATAATTATACAAAAAGCAATAAAGTTTTTTAGTGTGCATTTTATTTCATGCCCCTATGTGAATAATTCTTATAATCTACTATTTTAAATTGTGATAGATGGCAACCCTATTTCAAAATGTGTTAGTTTAAAGCTTTTTCCAACATTATTCTTATGCTATAAATAGTGTTGGTATTTAAACGTTAAAAAATATTAATTTTTTCTCTGGGTGGCAACTCTCTCATAAATTTTCAATTGAAACCGGCTTGAATACTTTCAGTTTTATAAATTACACTTTTTATTACACTGGGAAAACAATTGGATTTGTTTTTTTTTTAAAGAATTTTTCAAGATTTTTTTTTTCGCTTTTTGGACTGTATGATTTTCATGACCCTTCTGGTCATCCCTGTGTGTCAAAGGATACTGGGTTATTGTATCATAAGTTCCTACATAAATTTTATTGAAATAAAATGATCATCGAACTGTCCCACTTGCAGCTAGTAAATTAATTTTCCTTCTTTCATTCGCCTATTTACAGGACGCTCCAACAAATCCGAACGTCAGGATGTCACCGATGTCATGATGAAAAATCAGCAGCAGCAGCAGCAGCAGCAAATTCAAGTCCAAAATCATTCCAATGCCATGTCACCACAACGTTCATTATCCGCAGCTGCATCTTCCGCATCGTCGTCTGCGTCGACAGCAGCATCCACAAAACGTATCTCCTCAAGTATCTCCGTGCAATTGCCAGCCGCTGGCTTAGGCTCACGCCCACCCAGCATCATTTCTACAAGCACCAGTCTCGACGAGGGCGGCTTCAATGAACCCTCACCCGAGATCAAAGCCAAACTAAAGCCCGCATATGACTTTGAAACAGTCAATGGACGAGCGGTGAGTGGCGTTAGTGCCGACGTCGACGAATGCGACCGCAGTCAGCCAACAGCGAATGAGGAGGCAGAGAAGCCCAGTTTGAATTATGTTGATGTGGGCTATCGCCTCAACCCGGATGGTAGTGAATCGCATGAGGTTTTTGGCGAATCCGAGCTGTACGACACGGCTAAAGTGACTGAAATGCACAAGAAATTCCATGCCAACGGATTTGCGCAAGAAACAACGACTGTTTATGCGACCATAAAAACTGAGGTAACAACAGCTGCCGTTGAGCTGTACTACCCAGGTGGGAAGCTAGCTAAGGAGAGAGAACGAGTTGGAGCTAGCTTATTGCATTCGCCCACAAAATCTATTGGCAGCGGTAGTGCCGGCCTCAGTGGTTCACCGGTGAAATCGGCGGCGATCTCGTCACCGCCAGTTGGTGTGGTTTCGCCCATACGCCGACGCAGCTCAGATGTGAGTGTGAAGTCAACACCGCCCATCTCGCCAACATCAATCGGCAGCGGTAGTGGCAGCTGCAGCGGCACCGGCACCGCAAATTCGACATCGACCAGCAATACGCGCTCAATTGCGTCGATTGCTGTGGCAGTGGCGGGCAAGGGGGTGGTGACACCCATCGCCTCGCTGGCTGCACAGGAGGAGGAGTTCGATAGCTCTGAGTTGCCGGCATTGCCTGAGCGACCACCACCATTGAGTGCAGTACAACACGCAACTATAGCGACTGCAGTCGGCGTTGGTGTTGGGCCATGTAGCGCTTTAGATATGCAGGATCTGGAGTATGCAGACAGCAGTGCTGGGGAAGATGAAGATGATTTGATGCGCGCAATTGGGGACGACGATGACGACGATGAAGACGAAGTGCTGCAAGTGGAGGTGAGCGAAGCAACGCTGACGACAGTAGCCGAGGAGGGTGAGGAGGAGACGATTGTTGTGGCAGCGGCCGGTGCGGTGGCGGCAGATGTAGCAATACCGCGCGAGGACAGTCTACCGGATGACATGACTGCCGACGAAGCTGAGCGACTGTTGAGCTCGAGGTGAGTGTAAATTGAAAATGAAAATGAAAATAAGTGCATTTTTGGCATGCTTAAAGGTACGCAGAGATAGTGAATAGAATTTTGAAAAGTAGTTAAAAATTTATTTATTTAATTAAAGACAATTATTTGTAGCTAATATATTTATTAATGCATACAGTGTAGTCTGGCTGGAATGAACCACCGCAGCGCCTAACGTTCCGAAAGAGTAAACGTTAATGTGTCTACTGCTCTGGCTAGTGAACAATTGTTAGTTGGCGTAGAGGAAGTCAATTTTACAGTGCTATTTCGATAAAAGATATTGTGAAATTGCCTTGCCAAAATTAGTTCACTTTACCCAGACTAAACTGTACTTATATATTGACTATTAACGTAGTCAGCATTTGAGCAACCTTTTTTTAGAGTATTTTAGTCTTATCAATTACTTGTATCTCTTCCGCTGTTTGAGCCTTTTTTCGATACGACCAGAGAGTTATTTCGAAAAGGAAGCAAAAAAGTATCGAGTATTTTTGTGGATCGAGTTCTTTGGTATCGATACTTTTCAGGATCGGGTATTTTTCAGAGTACTGAGTACTTTCTTTAAATATACACATGTTGGTAACATTTCAATGTAGAAATCTCACAAGCTGGCAATATTTTATTCAAATTAATATATGAATCCCAAATTAGGTCAAATGAATGGCTAACTGTACTGGGTACAAGTATTGCACTTGAAAATTATTGAAACTGCAAATTGAGTACAATCATTTCTGAATACCGTTAAATGTAAATAAGTAAAAAAAACTCAGTACTTTTTAAGTCTATTCGACACATAACACTGAGTACTTTGAATTGATCCTGAGTACATGTGTCACAGCGATTTTTGGAACAGAGTATTTTGAGTTCTGAGTACTTTCGAGTTCTTTTAAGTTCTGAGTACTTTCGAGCTCGTTTGTGAGTACTAAGTTCTTTGGATTACTCAGTATAAATACTTCTAAAAATCGGGTGCTGTCGATCCTTTTGAGAATCGAGTTCTCTGAGTACTTTGGGATCGATACTGCCCAACACTAAAAAAGTCAACGCCAGTTTTCCCTTTAAAAAGCGAATTAAATGACAAAAACAAAAACAAAAAAAAAAAAAAACGAAAAAGCCATCAGCAAAAAAATGTGATTTTTTAGCCGCTCAAAACTTGCATTAACTTTACTAAAATTTTATAATCCTGTTAAAAAGCTCGAAATTTAGAAAAAAATTATGGAATTTTTCTAAATTCTGTATAAAGTTCGAAAGTGAAAAGTATATGGGTTTTGTTAAAACATGAACCATATCCTTATAAAAATTTAGCTAGAAAAACATTGCGATTAACTATTTGCGACCACCACTGTATGTTCAAAGATTTAATTTAGCAATGGCGCCTAATCTTATACGTTCCGAGAGCCCCAGCTTTTCCAAACATGCATTTAATTTAACAGATATCAACGGATAGACGTATGTATGTACACTAGGGTGGTAAAAAAAAAAGAAGTAAAATCGGAATTTTAATGCTCTCAGCCCCTAGGATAGATAGTTCAAGACCGAAAAACATTATACCCCTGTTTGTTTTTTATTTTGAAATCAAAAAATGTTTAGAGGTCACACAAAGCGCTCAAAATTTTCCTTGTATTTTATATGGGGTTTTCCCCATTTTCGTAGAAAATTTATAGAATTTTTGAAACTCAATATTTTTCGATCGGAAAACTTTGTTTCTGTTCAGGATACTTCCAGTTACTATACCCTATTATTTATTTGACCAATTTCTCATAGTAACTATTTTTTATAGGACCTCTAAAAACCTGAAAAAATGAAAGGGGTAAAAATCGGTAGTTTTAAAAAATTGTATAATAAACAATAGGGTATTATTATCGGCAGTCTCATGAAGAGACACAAAAATATTGATTTTCAAGAATTCTATACCATTTCTCCGAAAAGTTGTTTTCTTCCCATATAAAAATACATACAAAATTTTGAGCGCTTTGGGCGACCTTTAATATTTTTTTTTGATTTCAAATAAAAAAGCATGGGGTATAATTTTTTCAGTATATGGATAATCTTAGGGTGTGCGATCATTAAAATTCCGACTTTGCTTTATTTTGGGTCACCCTAATTTACACAAATAATCATTTGCATGTATTCGCATATGTTGGCTGCCACTGAATGCATGTGCTTAGAATTCACGTTTAAGTTATCTACTTGCATATGTGGTACTTGCATACATATATCTCATAATGAATTAACCTTTTAAATAGCGTTTAAAACTTTTACCAAAATGATTTTATGCAACCCCTCAATGGATATGCGAGTGTGTACATATATGTATGTATGTATGGAGTTGTCCAAACGTACATGTGTAGAAATAAATATCTGGGTAAATACTTAGGTATGGACGAGTATATCCGCTTCTATGCTGAGGCTGAAAAAAAGTGCATAATTCAAGACAGATTGAGAATTAATGATTTGTGGTAGGAAGGTGAATGCACATACATACATACATAGAAACTACATATGTGTTTGTATTTTTCAAATATGTACAGATTTACCTACTCATAAGGCTCTCAAAAGCAAGCATATGTATATATGCATGTAATATTCTTAGCGTTGCATTTAGATAATACCATTTGAATAATTTATGTGCCGCATTTTGTTCAAAAGGTGAAACGAGACATTTTATGCGCTCAGTAATGGTAGTACACGAGTGTTTGTTCTTGAGCCGCTAAGAGTGCATTGATAGAAGCATACTTAAGGGCGCTTCAACAACGCTCGTACACTTTGTGCTAATGAATGGAAATTCGCTGAATGTGTTTTTTTGTTTGGTTTTTAGGTGTCGTGTTGTGAAAATGAATTCTTAATTTTGCGAAATTGTGAATCTTTTAACTGAACTTTGAATGAAAAGTACCAAAATATCGGCAATTTTAAGCTGCCCCCGAAAGGCAGTTGGTTTTTTGGAGAAGTAGGCCATGATTAAATTAAAACTGACCGGAAGTTAATTTTTTTTTTAAGACGATATACATGTTTTTACCACAAGTTCGTATTCTGCGCATAAAAATACGTAATTTTTGTTTGAAACTTTTTTTTTTAACGGAAGTATCTTTTTCAACCTCTAAATGACCTTCGAACTTTAGCTCGTCCTGGACTGCTAAAATGGACGAAAATGTTTTTATTGGAAAACGAAGAAATAAAAATCACCAAGTCGGGAATGCTCTATCTTTTGGTCGTATTACCGTCTACCGGTTACGACCGGAAGTGGGCTTAACAGACCGGAAGTCATTTCCGACAAAAGTGGTGTGTTTTTTTGGCAGAATCTGAATCTGTGGTAAAAGCATTTACTTCCCATTAAAAGAAAATGCACTTGCGATCAGTTTGAATCACTTCCGGTCGAAATCCAAAATCGGTAATACACCCAAAAGATAGAGCATCCCTGACTTGGTGATTCGCATTTTTCGATTTCCAATAAAAAAAATTTAGTCCATTTTAGAAGGGGTGGACGGGTGGAGTGGTGGTCCGGGACACCCTTTATAGTGCTTATCATAACTATACGATATCCACATATTAACCAGTTTTGATATTTTTTTCCATTATTTAATTTTAATTATTTTTTTTTTTATAAAAACTTTGTTCAATCCATAACAAAAACCATATAAATCCAAGTTTCCAACTTAGGATCGTGCCAGTATTTGTTAACTTTCTGAAGGTACGAGGTTCGAATACCGTCAGGCGCTTCCTTATTTTTTATTTATTTTATTTTTTTTTTGGTTTTTGTTTTCGAACCATGAAAAGGCGCATCTGTGAAGAGCAGAAGAAAAGCGCGCTGAACGAAAAATTAAAAAAAAAAAACAGTCAAAAACGTATCCGATTCAAAATAATTTGCGGTTGTTTTCTGTACATTGTTTCTGCCCCACAATTCTTTTTGCTTTTTCGGGTCCATTTTCACATTTTTTTTTTCGCTGGCTGGGTTAATATCAGCAATTTTATTTACAAGACAAAATACATTGGGATCATATTAAAAAGAATATTTAAAAAAAAAAAAAACCGGTTAATATGCGCGTAATTAAATTGAATATTTACCAATATACAGTACTTTCGTTGACATTTATAGTAATATCAATTACGTTTCTGATTGATTTTAATATTTTTTCCCCCTTAGTGTAGTGTTTTCTTTTCTCCATAAATTGGTTTTAGTTTCAAACTTTTAGAACCATATCGATCGTTAGCCCTTACGAAGCTTTTTCTTTTACATCCAGTGCACAACTACTTATGCAATTCAAAATTACCCAATTTAGTGCAGCATTTCGTTTTCATCTACTTAAATTTAATGCAACCATAAATGCAATGAAATTTCCCCAATCTTATTACATTTGTGCCATACACTTTGACGCCTTTTTAACGGTTATGCGGTCATTTACATCGGTCGTGCGGTTGCAGAATAATCAGCTGCTTTTCAGAGTGCGGCTGCAGTTAGAAAAAAAAAACGAAAAAAAAAAATGCAACCCACACACATAAATAGTATGCATGTCTACATTATATTCGTTGCCAATACATGGGCAACCGGCACTGCTTTATTCAACAGTTGATGTTAGATTTGTTGCTTTTTTTCGTCGGTATTTTTTTTTAATTCGAATTTCGCAGGGCTTATTCAAAGAAATTCCGTTTGCGTATTTAATTTTGTCAATGACAAAATAACTATGTTAAAATGCTTCGTCATTATGGCAATGTAGTCTGTAGGGAAGTATGTATGTTTACATTAATGTATGAGTGTTGCGTACACACCCTCAACTATGTTGTGTCGCATGAAAAGCTTGTTTTGTGTTGGTACTATGCACATTGTGCCTTTCAATTGCTTTATATTCTCTGAGTTCCTTGACACTTTATGAATGACTGCTAGCATACCTACATACATATACACACATTCACTTACTTGGTCCATATGTATCTGTGTTTACACATACTCGTAAGTACCTGCATTTCATAATGCATAGTAGTTTCTGTAGTAGGTACTGTCTGACCGAGTGACTGACTGACTGAGTAACCGAGGCGATCTCATCAAAGTATACATCAGCTCATTTAGGTTCCGCTTTCTCCGTTGTGCTTACTTTACATACTTACATACATACATATGTAGTACATTCATTCTCTGCACGATGGAATTTATTTTTCTAAAGCCATAGAAAATATACCGGCAAAAAGTATACAAAATACTAATTTAAATGATATGTTTGAAAATTAAAGGAGAAACCGTATTTTTGGTTTGATAGATGAGCATGGTTTCCTACCAATTGGTGACATATGTAATGACGAGCGCATGAGAATTACATACCTTTTAGAGAGACAGACCACGTAAGAGGCTTGCATAACAATACATAGTAAATATGTGTATGTGTGGCCTTACAATGAGGAATTCAATCAAGTTTACCGTTTTAGTGCACTCTACATTGCAGAAATATATGAGGGATTCACAACGGTGTCATAAGTGTCGTATTGTTATATGTCGTAAACTTTAAAGGCTTTAATAAATGTTTAGAGAACTTGAAACCACAACCAGCTATTTTTAACACTGCTAAAATTCATAATTAGGGGATTCACAAGACGTGTTAACCGTCGTAAAATCTTAAGGTTAACATCTTTTTTAATTAAAATGGTTTTAGGGGATTTCTAACTAAACCGAAATTCTTTTAAACTGATAAAGAATATATAATTAGCCAACCCCCCCAACCATTTTAACCGCTATTTTACATAAACAAGTGTTAAGCTTAAGATTTTACGACGGTTAACACGTCTTGTGAATCCCCTAATTATGTCTTTGATATTACTTTGCGAACCCCCTTAATATATTTTTTAGGCGTTTAAAGCTTACGACATAGAACAATACGACACTTACGACACCGTTGTGAATACCCCAATAGAGAATATATTTTTAAATTTCTGTTGTAAAAAGCCTCATCGATATTATTTTTGTTATCCATATAATTTTTTATTGATACTTTTATAATAGATATCAGTTTTGTTATCGACACTTGTTTTTTCGATGTTTTTGTTGTTTTCTATATCTTTGTTTTACTTGATTCTTTTGTTGTTTTCGATATATTTATTCTCTATATTTTCGTTTTCGATACTTCTGTTGTTTTCGATAATTTTGTTGTTTTCGATAATTTTGTTGTTTTCG
>NW_023458565.1:12554675-12626488 GCF_013731165.1 Rhagoletis pomonella
TTTCGATAATTTTGTTGTTTTCGATAATTTTGTTGTTTTCGATAATTATGTTGTTTTCGATAATTTTGTTGTTTCGATAATTTTGTTGTTTTCGATATCGGTTTAATGAACAGTGTTATAGTTGTTAGTATTATAATCGATATTGCCATTGTTATCTCTACATTATATCGATATCGGCACAATTTTTGCTGTCGATATTTTTGCTACCGATATTTTTTTATTATCCGTATTATTCTTGCTGGTGATATTAGATACTTTTTATATATTCTGGGCCGTTATTTTTTCCTTATCGATACTGCTTTTGTTACCTATCTCATTGTTGCTATCTAAATTATTATTTTCGTTATTGTCCCGTTATCACTATTATCATATTATTGTATACGCAATAAATATATTGTTGTAAAGAACCCAACTGTAAGCCGTAGGGTGCAGACAGAAAAACCAGCGGTCACTTCAACTTAATCCCGGCTTAAAAACTTTCAATCGCTGGAGGCTTTAATGCAAATATTTCATCGAAATAATAAGGATAGAAAAAAGGTCAGCTTTTGATTGGTGCATAGAATAGAGGAAAGTAAAGCAACCAAAGTATCAGTTTGTTCCAATTTTTTTTTCCAATCGCCTATGTTAATTCAGTAGCTTTGCGCTTTAAAATTGATGGAAATGCCTTCAACGCCAAACATATGTTGAATGCCGTGCCACTAAGTTCAACAACAATACCCCAATGCAATAATGAGTTTATCGAAAGCTTTTTCGTATCGCTTCCTGGCCATAGCGCACGTACTTTTGTTTGTATGTATACACATATACATTCGTTCATTTATTTTAAATGTTTCGGGACATCCTTACTACACTCCTCACACTCTCATACATACATACAGTGTACCTGAATGTACCATACCCTTTTATAGATTTGTACATTTTCGCTTTCAACTTTTTCAACATTGGCCAGAAATGACAGAAAGACAGTTAAAATTAAACTTTATGAGAGAGTGTGCGTGTTTGCGGTTTTTGTGGCAAATTGACTATTCATTGATTTACGATCGCCTATAGGTGTCTTGCACACATCCAAACATGCTTACATGTATAAGCATGCTCGATTTTTTTTTTTTAATGTAAGGACATACAATGGTGGCCATTTAATTAGGGATGCGACTTCTTTACAAATTTGGACAGTTTATTTTTTCTTTAATTTCAATAATTTTTTTTTTTGCAAAAATACTTCAAAACTTGTATAAGCTTGATAAAAATTCGATAATTTTCGACAAATGTTCATCAAAAAAAAATTTATCAGAAATTCCAGAAAAAAATCGGGTATGCAGTTTTATAACCCAGCACATTCAGTATTAGTTTCATGTTTTTATATGGCAGAAAACGCGCAACACCGTCAGCAGATTTGCACAATATATATAATGGGGTATAAAATAACATATCGGAATTTTTTCCAAAATTTCTTATTAAAAAATTTAAAATTTTAGAGTCATATGATTTTTGTTTTAGTACGAAAATAAATTGTAAAGAAGTTGTGTCCCTAATTATGTGGCCACCACTATACGTACATATGTATGTATGTATATTAGTTCATGCATCAACAGTTGTATGCAATTATGCTTGTTGGTATATGCATTTATTTGTGTGTATGTATACATACATACATATACCTATGCATTCCAGCAAACGTATGTCATGGCTGTACTATCACTTTATTTCATGGTATTGGAAATCACATTGAACCATGTGGTTTTTACCGCACACTCGCCCAAAGTCCAACTAATTTTTTATTTGTGGCTTTAACCATACGTATATACATACATACATATGTACATATGTATGGTGCCTCTGCAAGTGTGTCGGACTTACACCGAATTTGAGTAAAACTTGTCTACCAACGACTGCTGCCAAAAAGTGCTTTCCAACAAAAACTCTCAACTGAGCATATTCAGGTGGTGGTAGCATTATTGTTTGCACACCTATAAACGGGTAGTGTGGAACTGGTCCTTTCTAAAATTCTTAGAACCCATTAAAGTCTGCATAAAGCAAAGATCGTAGCAAAAAAATAAATTATACTAGCATAGGTTAGATTAGCTTGGTTGTAACCTATAAGGTTCTACCGGGATCTAACCTATACCGTTATTGTTCCTAAGAAAGTGGAGCCCTAGCCTTAAACATTCGTTATGCTGAACCTTTTAGCGAATTTTATATTATCTTTAGTCACAATAAGTTCAGCTCCATTCAGCTCGCTAAAAAATTTTCCAAACAACACCACTATGTATAGAGCTAAAATAAAATCTGTACAAATGTACCAATCGTGTGATTTGACCTTTCAAAGTGAGCATTTGAAAGCGCACTTGCATCTTGAGGTTGTAGCTGATAGTGCAGAGATGCTTGCTACTATTAATTGTTGCCCGAAGTATTCGGGTTCAAATCCCATTAGTTAAGCCCCAATATAAATCTATTGGCGCAAAATCATATTTATTTTAGCTTGAACCAAAGAGGATATGGTAAATTTTTTTTCTCCTACAATCTAGTTTATTGGGAGATTTTAGCATCAATTCGGAATTCACAACAAATTCAGCCCTTAAGCACAATTTCAGTTTAGACTTATTGCTAGCATTTAAGATGAATTTTGAGCTTTGGTGTGTTTAGGCATATATGTACAGTATCGGCCATATCTATAGCACGCCATTTCAAAGTGATATTGTGTGCCACTTATGTTTATTTATTAATTTTTAAGAATTTTCAATTAAAATATAGTTCATTCTCAGAAAAACCCGATACAAACCCAAGCTTAATAATTTGTAGAAAGCTACAAAAAAGTACAACAAATTTTCACATAAATTTCAAACTTTTTTCTCGAAAGTGTTAGAATTTGTTTGAGTACACAGTTTTTTAGTCTCTTCAATTTTAGTCTGATAATGTGGCTACGAATTACCGTTTATTTTTATATATTTTTTTTTGTCGCATTGGCTTCCATATAATGAATAAACTCAATTTATTTGTATATGAAAGAAATCCGCAACACCTTTGGCGAAAAAAATTCTAAAAAATCAACGGTAACTTTTAGCTACTTGATACTTGCACATTATCAGACTAAAATTGGTTGGGCTAAAAAACTGTGTACTCAAAAAAATTCTTGCACTTCCGAGAAAAAAGTTTGAAATTTAGGTGAAAATCTGTTGCACTTTTTTGTAGTTTTCTACAAATTGTTACACTTGGGTTTATATGGGGTTTGTCTGAGAATGAACTGTATTTTAATTGAAAATTCTTAAAAAT
Source organism: Rhagoletis pomonella (assembly GCF_013731165.1). Taxonomy (NCBI): domain Eukaryota; kingdom Metazoa; phylum Arthropoda; class Insecta; order Diptera; family Tephritidae; genus Rhagoletis; species Rhagoletis pomonella. Next base: position 12,557,946 of record NW_023458565.1, read on the forward strand.
AAATAAATAAAGATAAGTGACACACAATATCACTTTGAAATGGCGTGCTATAGATATGACCGATAATGTATATAGTAGAATTTGCTGACAAAATGTTTTCGAAACATTTCAACCCGTTATGTCTCTGTTTTATGTGTATTTCTAAAAAAGGGACAAAAACGGTCCAGCTATTGAGAAGTTAAATATTCCATAGAATGGCCTCCGGCGCGAATTTCCCATAAAAAAGTGCAAAAGGCGGAAACTTTTTGATGCTTTATCAGCTCGAACTAGTCTAATTGAAAGCCGTAAATAGTTACTATAAAACCAATGCAGAAGGTTGTGCAGTTGCACATAAATAGGCTTACAGGCATTCGGTGGCATTTCGCACTAACTCGCAGAAGACAGGTGAAATCGGCAGCTGCTTTCCTGCCAGCCCAAACAAGATATATGCATACGATTCGCATACCTATGTATGTACATATGTAGTATGGGTGTGTCTACAAATGTGACTTTGTCGCTGGCACTTTCAAAGATTTATGTACACACATATATGCAAAGCCAAAAAAATTTGTTTGCAATTGCAGGTGCACCTACAAAAAATGTTGGAATTTGTGTTTTTTTTTATACAGACAAATATATATTTTTTTCTGTCGACTGCTATGTCCATATGCATATTTCCAATATCATTTGCCATTTCGTAGAAGCCATCAGCTGACGCTTACGGCTGACATTAATACCCTGTCGACATGCAAACTGCATATTTACTTTGAATCCTGTTGGCGTGTAAAATATGCTATGTGGTTTTATGTTATTTGTTGATTTGTTGATTTGTTGTGGCAGTTGTCGTTCTCTGCTACTCCATACTTATGAAAGGCCTGCATTCTCAACTCAAACGCGGGCTTGAGTTAGCTTTCGCACTCACATCACTCTCCTGACTCAACTTGGAAATGAGTTTTCGCTTTATCAACTTGAATTTTCTGTATTCTCTTTCACTCTTCATTCATTTCGCTCTCAATTGCAATCTCTACAATGCAGTTTTGTTATGTTTGGCACAAATTCACTGTTGTCATTGTGCCTGTGCTGTGCAGCTGCTAGCTGTTGGTCGGTCGAGTGTGTTAGTTATGGCAGCAAATGCGCCTTTTTCACTGACTCAGTGACTCATTCTTCGTCAATAGGGCAATGTGTACACTTGATGTTGCACCATTTCGCGGATATCCGGATTATTACGAAGCCATTTTGGTGTGGCGTTGCTAATGTGTAGTGGTGTGAACTTGAACGTTTATTTTGCCTTATTCTATGCTGTGCTACATATAAGTGAGTGATACTACATAGTGTGTTACGTATACGCCCCCAATGCACCTCGCATAGGCACAAGTGCAAGTGGTTTATAACCGCGTGCTTAACTTAAATGCGCACTTACGATTGATAATTATTCTTAATTTAATCCATTTTTGATATTGGAATGGAATTCAAGTGTGAATTGTGTTAAAGTGTAGTGGATTTCGTGCAGCGTAAGTTAATGCCAATGACTGCATTGGAAGTTGCTCATACGCCCAGGCATACATACTGCCATTCAAGTGGTTAATTGTGGTAAGCGGATCGTAATTTAAAGTAAAGGTTGTTAGAAATGTAAAAAATGCGAAGCAACAAGATTTTTATTTTAAATTTTCAGGTTATTAGCCTAGATGATTCAAAACTTCAAAAAAAAAAAGAAAAAACTGTTTGTATCGATAATACAGATTTTAATAAGATTTTTTTCTTTTTATATTAAAAAGGTTTTTATCTTAAAAAAAAAACACGGTTGAAAATTTCAAAATTTCGTCACGTGTTTTCATTTGTTTGAATAATGGAGTATGTGCTATAATTACTCCATGTTCGGGATGCTGTTAACAGCAGAAGAGCAAGGCCTCCTCTGCAATGGAAATACCAGATGGAGCAGGTTTATATCCTTGGCACACTTTCAGTGGTTGTCAGTTGACAAAAAAAAAAAAAAAACGACTGGCGGGCTTTGTTGGACTCGGCCAGCATCGCTGAGGCGGTTACAGTGATCAGTGGCTGGGGCGACCCGATTTAACTGTTACTTCTCTGTTTGCTGTAACCCTTGTTTTTAATCCGTAACTTTTGAAACACGAAAGTACTATGTTCCGCGTCGTGGCTAAGTCGTTTGATCTCTTTCCGTAGACACTGGTTTAATCCTTCATTGGCCTCTGGTTTATTCTGTATGTCAATCAGTATGGATCCACTTTTTATAAAAACTCATATTTTGATACAGGAGGCTAGATAAATTTAAAATGCATCGTTTCGAAAAGGATCAAGGTACTTGTTTTATTTTTTCTCGTTTATATTCAATGAAAGGAAAATTTGCTAAGTCCAAAAGAAGCATCGAAAATCCGATAAGGCCAAAATAGTAAGAAATCTTTTAATAAAGTTCGAATCCCTTTGATTCGTTTAGAGTTCGGCTTTGCTACAAACAGGAAAAATGTTGTATTCCAAGTTTTGCGAAATACTTGGAGAAAATGACCTTACCATTTTTTTTCCTCTCCTGTAAAATTTTTAAAATAGGACTTACAACTTTCCACTCAAGATGACTTGTTTTATTTGTTGATGGATTGGAACTTATTGCCATATTATTGACAAGTCATACAATTCTGGATAATTCCGTAGCAACACAACTAGTTTTTCAACTTCTGCTTAGATTAAGCTGATGTTAACCATGGCTGAAGTCTTCGATAACTATACCAAAATCGTTAAAAAATATAGGTTTTATCAATGAAAAAAAAAAAAAAACAACATAATTTAAGATTTTGATCTATATCGGTTAAAATATCGATTATAACTTATTTATGTACATATATCAAAACCCACCACGCGGATCGATTTCGATAATTCTTCATCGGAAAGGCACTTCCTCAAAGGTGGTCCCGTAGTAATTTGGTTTAGATCCTATCATTGGATCATAAAGAAATTACTGCTAAATTTGTATATGAGAATTGAACTCGGCTGAATTTTTTGCTTGAAATTTAATTGTTATTTTAACTATATATTTTTTTTGATTAAAAATAATCATTTGGGATTTTAGTTTCTTTCGATTATTGCTAACCATTATGATAGAGGCGGTGTTTTTATGACCGATTTAAATTTCTTATGATCTAAAAATTTAAATCTGAAAATAACGGTAATATTATGATCAAAAAAGTTAAAATCAAATATAACGTTAAAAAATTTATCAAAAAAATCAAAATAAAAAAAAAAAACGATTATTCTTGAACAAAAGATAAAAATTTAATAAAATAGTAGAAACCCAATTTTAACGGTGAATTGTGATGTTTATTATAAAGATCAAAACCGTTACGGTCCCCAAAAAAATAAGTTACTTCAACGACAGCATCAATAGAATATCGTTAAATGTACTTTTCGATAACAATACCGACAGTTGTATCGAAAAAATCGATACATTTCCATTTCGATAACTATGGCGATAAGTGACATATATCGAAGATAAGTATATTTTTTAATCGATAACTTTATTGGTAATAGTAAAGTATGCAGAATATTTTTATTTTAAAATATATATTTTTATTTTTATTAGGCTTTATTTCCTTTCTCTTCTCTCTTTTTCATGTAAGAAAATTGAACTATTTTACGTACATAACAATGGTTGTTCTTTATTTGCATGACGATGCAGTTGCTTGTTTTAACATTGTAATCAAGTCGCATGTTATTGCAAGAAAATCTCATGCTGCCCCACCAACTCGACATCAGCGCTCGTAGAATGCTCTCATATGTTTGGATTGGAGTACATACAAACATTGCTGACAATTTAATAATGAGAGATATTGTTTGTCGTACTAACAGTACTGAACGTCCGCTTTCATACATGTTTATATATATATATATTCATACTTACACCTGCGTTCAACTAATTAGAAACGGAATTCAAAATGATATTGTTTGCAAATTATGTTTACTTTTTTTTAATAATTTGCGTTTAAAATATAATTTAATCTGTAACAGAAACCACAATAATAAAAGTTTCAAAGCTCGCGAAAATTGCAAAGAAATTAATCAAACTTCAAAAAATGTTCAGCTAAATTTAAAGTGCAATTCTTTTTTGTGGAGGGTATGGCGCATTTTCTTCCATATAACACGTGATCAAATTTTTTTTTATATGAAAAAAAAATCCACAACACATCACAAAAAAAAAATTCTAAAAAATCAACGACAATTTTTAACGACTTGAGACTAGCACTTTCTTAGACTAAAATTGAATGGGCTACAGAAGTACATACCCGAAAATTTTCTAAAAATTCTGATTAAAAAGTTTTGAAATTTAGATAAAATTTTTTTTGAAGTTTGCTAATTTTTTTTTGCAATTTTTGCAAGCTTTTAAACTTTTATTATTGTGGTTTCTGTTACACATTGAATAATATTTTAAATGAAAATTATTCAAAATAAAAAAATAAACATATTTAGCAAACAATAACATTTTGAACCTCGTTTCTAATTAGCTGAACGCAGTTGTATGCAATTTTGCATCTACAAGCGTATCTAGCAATGAAAAATATGCTATCGGATTACATACGGAAAAATGGCGCCACACACAGTTTAAAGGAGCAGGAGCTGTGTAAATGTTATCCGAGCTGTGCGCTACGCTGAGCATAATTTTCATTATTATTATGACTTGTTGTAATTTGAACTCTTTATAAGCATAAATAACTTTGCTTGAGCAGTCAGTTATTTGGATTAAAGCTATGTGTGTATGTACATCATAAAAATGCATCCTTGTTTTTAAGTTTGTTTTACAGGTCTTCTGAATTTTGCCAATTTTCACAAGCAGCTTAATAAACTGCACAAGCGTTCGCTTGTTAAGCTTAAAAGTAAATTATTGCTGCATGATTAAGTATTGCTTACGCTTCTTCCAGATACATACATACATTGCAGTAATTGCAGTTAAAAGAGAATTCATATTGCTTATTTACTTTAGATGCATCAGCGTTATTACGATATGAACTAAGTAATATCGATTCACGCTTAAGTTACTCAATTGCAATTCATTAATTTTTGCAAGAATTATTTTTTAGTTTTTATTCTTCCTTTGAAGTTGAATATTTTTGCAAAATTGCAAAACTGTAAAATTGCAGTCTAAGCAAATTCATACGCCATGGCGTACTCGACATTTGCAAAACATTAATCGTGCGAGCTAAATATGTATGTAAGTGTGTGCTAAAGTATGTATGCATTACTTTGAGATGGACGGTGTTGCAGAGTGTGGCGCGATGTACCAAGAAAAGTACACACTGCTGTATGAAACTTAAACTTAAAATAAGTTAAGTACAGCGCACTATCTAACAAAAACCATGTAAGTCTGTATTTCACACATTTTGATTAGATTTTCAAAATTCAAAATTGCCAATTCAATATGGGGCACGACTTTTTTTGTTTTAAATTATGGATTGTTAGAAAATTTGGTATCAAGGGGTTTTCGGGTTCACTGATCACGATTTCCATATCAGATTTTGAAAATCTAAAATAGCTGAAAACTTAAAAAAATTACGAGTTTTTATGAAATTTGGTTTCAGGGAATTAAAAAAAAAATCACGGATTGGTAACAGGGATTCTCGAGATCTTTTATTGTGAATTTAATATTAGATTTTCAAAATAGCAGAGATACATATTGCACACATTTTGACTATGTTTAGTATTTCACTACTTCTTTATAGCAAATAATTTAAATAAAGTATTAAATTTGTTTTTCAACGTGAAAAATCAGTATTTGCTCCACTGTTCCCTTTACAGCAATGACTTTTTTGATATCGCCGTTTGCCCAAGCATGGGCGTTAGTGGGTTAAAGCACAAACCTAAGAAATCAAATTATCTATTTAATGAATAAGAAACGTGGGCATGAAATCTTGAAATTTTTTTTATTAAAAACCACTAATGTGCAAATTAATTGAAATAAATGTAAACATCAATTGGATTTCTGTGTTTTCTTTTTAATTCATCAATTACTTTAAAAGTAATTGGTATTGTTTTGTGCACTAATTTCATCGTGCCCAAACCTTAGAAGTTATAGCTGGTATTTCGGAGATAACCACATTGCCTCATCAGAGTTGACTGGGATTCCAACCAGGGACTCCAGCTTACAAAGGCAGCGGTCTACTCACTGCGCTAAGTTCGCTTTATAAACTGTTGTGCTTTTTCACAAAAACGGCCTCAAGCTCGATAAAAATTCTTTAATATGATTTATTAGGCTAATAAATAACAAAGAAACAAAGTTTTCATCGAATTGAAAAAAATGTATGATATTGCTCCTCAATTCGTCGGCATTTTTTGTATTTATGTTACCGGATATCTCTGAAAACCTTTTTAGAAATTTTTTATTTTTTTTTTTATCGGAAAGAGTGGTCCCACACTAATTTCATTTGTGCTGATTGACGATGGTTATGTAGAACATACATATGTATAAAGTGCAATATTGAGTACTTAAAAAACAATTTCCATTTTTGTCCTCCTAGATTTTAGATTCGTCCCACTGTGCAGCGGCCCCTATGAAATTTTAGATCGGACTATAGCTTTGGCTTTAATACCCATGCTTTGCTTCGTATTCCTTTGGCTGACTAGAGGGCCATTGATGCCTTCTTTGCTCGCTCCTCAATGTTCGGCATCCCTTAGATTTAGTTGATATTTTTGTCTTATTTACGCAGAGCATCAGGCCAATTTTCTCCGGACTCTCACACTAGGACAACCATTTATAACCGAAAGAAATTCACCCGACCCGGCATTGTGTGGACTACAGTGCGTATGAGCAATTTCCTTTGGAAGTTCAAGCTCAGATTCAATTTGCATGAGGCCAGTCCCAGTCTGCTTTGTTGTAAGAGAAGATTTGAAAAAAATGACTACAAATTAAAAGCTTCGGTTTTTTTTTAATTTTATAACCTCATAAATAATTCTTCCCCATTCAATTGATAGTGCTAGCTCCTCCCACTTGCTTGCCTTCCCTTTAATGTGTATGACATCATTGAATATAATCTAAAATAAACTATTGACTGTCTGTTAGATATCCAGTTGGCTACGCTAATACACATTATTGGTTGAATTTCACGCTTTTTGCTTGCATGCCATCCTTTACGGTGACTTAAGTATTCCCTTTGGTGGTACTACTGTCCATCACTTTTGTTAAAATTGTTTGTGATCGTCATTTGTATCTGTGTACTCTAAGCGTCATCAATCGCTGTGTGCTTAAATGCATCACCAATATGTGCGGCCATAATAGGCAGCGGGGCATAGCTAGCCAGCAAATAGGTTTAAAAACGCGTTGAACAGAATAACTCATTGGACTTTAATAGCTTCTAGTATGGTTTCACAGTGGCAATGAGTTGAATTCGTTGAAAAAAATCGAGTATCTGTAGCATGCCAACACAAACGCTGCAAGCAATAAAAGCACAATAGCCATGTTAACGTAGATATTTATTGACAGCGCTGTCAGGCCGGCCACATTGGATTGATGCTAACAGACATGTTGGGCGCTTGATTGGTATGATGTGGTGCCGCAAAAGCTTGTGGGTAGGGATATGAATACGGGGTGTATTACACCGTATGACAGTAAATTTTGCACACGCACAAAAATCGATAAACCCGAGAAAATAGGGCCCAAATAAAGTAAAATTGCGCGGATTTTTCACCGAGCGATTGAAAGTTAGATCAGTGATGAAGTACTCATGTTAGAAGATCGCATCACGAATACTTCCATTAAACACCAACTCATCCGTCTAATTGGTTGATAGGTTTAGATAAACTTGGGTTAGATCACAAAGGGTGCTTAGAAATACACCCTTAACCATAAGAACGTGTCGCGTTGGTAATTACCCTGGATCCACTCTTATCCCGATTATCTAGCAAAGCGCCTCAGATAATCTTGTAGTTGAGTCTTATGAGAAGCTTGTGAAATTCTCAACGTTTCTGCAAGCTCCTTTTACATTTGGCAAGGATCTACTTACGTCTGTAATACTTTTTGGGCTTCCCTCGTGCGCTTTGACCTTTCAAGTTGATTTCGAAACGAATTTTATTTTCATAACCACCTTCAGTCGACATTTTTTGATTTTTTCCTTGAGTGCGACATCATCGCATACAAAAGTATTTTGTCCGTAGTAAAAATTTAAAATAAATATGTTTACAGAATTTGAAAAAATTAAAAGCGTAAAAGCAAAAACTTATAAAATTTTTAGGTAATTTTATTTATTTTTTATTTAATACCGCACCAACCCTTAAAAGATCCTGAAATTTTTAAGGTGTTTTTGTTTTTTTTTGCAAACTCGAAATAAAATTATGTTAAAAAATGTTTACATAATTAAAATTAATTTTAAATTTTTTTCAAAGTTAAAAATTATCATCATTAAAAAATACCTTGAAAATTTCAGAATCTTTTAAGCTAAGAAGTTAGAGGTTTTTAAAAAAATGCTGCCAAAAATTTCTCTTTGCTCTTACGATTTTCAAAATTATGTGTTTTTTATTTTCCGATTTTTTACAAGCTTTTATTTATTTGGTAATTTTTTGCCGCACTATGGTCTTAAAAGATCCAGAAAATTTTAAGGTGTTTTTTTTTAAGATATAAATGTTTGAAATTTGAATTTTTTTTTTGCAAACCCGGAATAAAGTTATGTTAAATATTTTTTAATTTAAATTTATTTGTAATTTGAGGTGCAAAAAATTTTTTCAATGTTAAAAATTGTTTCAAAGTTTAAAAAACAGCTTGATCATTTCAGGAGCTTTTAAGCTCAGTTAGTGGTCTTGAAAAAAATGTTTTTGCTTTTACGATTTTTAAATCTTTTTTTTTTGGAAATCTTTTAAATACATTTTTTTATATTTTTTTATAACTAAAATAGTTTTTGAGTTGTGTATTCAAAAAATAAACTTGAAAAATTCGGTAAATTGTGAAATGAACTTTCGATGTTGTTTTATTGTTTTTTTTTTTGCCTTTAATTTTTGCATTCGTTTAGCAATGGTTTTGCGTTACATACATACATATATGATTGTAGTACATATACATATACATGCATATGCACATATATTGTATGTAAAAGAAACGATGGAATTGATGACATTTTTGAGGTGAAATTTAAAATTCCTTTTATCGTTGCATTAATGCATTATTTATATACCTACACATACAAATGTACGAGTAGTTTATATAAAACACTTAGTGTGCCACCTTTGGTTGTAAGTTTACTTAGGGTCAAGTAATGCATGTTTAAAAAATTAATGCAATACGTTTAAATATAGGCTTTAAACTCTTCGTATATATGACCGATTTAAATTTTTTTCTGTGAATATATTTTCAGTTGAAATACTTAAAAGCAGCGCTTTGAGTGCATGTCGAACTTTGTGCTATTTTCTTCTTGCCATTATTCATTTATACGTACGTAGGCATCTACAGCAGTCTTCAAAGTCTTCAAAGGCACTTGCAAGCGTTTAAACCCGCCTGTTGTTTCTATGCTGCTGGCTGGAATACGTTTTTGCTTTTACTGCCACTTCTCACTGCCCCCAAAAATTTGATTTCAAAGCCTTTTGGCACCACTACCACGAAAAGGATTGACGATGGCCGACGACGATGGCATTTATAGTTTTCATTTTATATATTCATACATATATACATGCATACATACATACAAACAGGCACTTAGCATAGTGCCTAGTACATAGTGTGCAATGAATCTAAAGTACTTGCCAAAATTCATACAAATGTGCCAAATTTCGTTTGCTTGCCTACTGCCTGCCAGCGTTGTTCTGCTCGTTCACACGTACCCAACCTAAATGGCTTATGTGTTTGTGAGACTGTGTAGTGTATGTATGTGTGCATGGCTTGCCCAACTTTTGACTTTCAACAAATGTCCTTGACATGTTGCATTTTAACGCCGCTTGCCGTTGGCTACTCCCAACATTTGCAGCCCATCTATTTAAGCTAGTTGGTATAGTCAACCAGATTTTGGTGTTAGTTTACGGATTATGCACAAATTAATTATTAAAATGCTGGCGAAATTTGAAAAGTAAATATGTATGTGTAGATATGTATTAGCTAAAAAGGCAAAATTAACGGGCATGTTCCGTAAATTCGTATGATTTGAAACCGGTACGATAAAAGCTATTGAAGCAACATTCATAGGCCGTAACGGTTACAACTTAAAAAAAAAAAAAAAAAAAATTATATTAACTTAAGCTTTAACTTGTCCCGAACTGTTTGGGTGAGTGTGTTTTTGTTGTTGCCCTTATTTCTCTCTCTCTCTCTCTCTCTCTCTCTCTCTCTTTTAATTCCACCTGCCAAGTGGCGTTAAACCGTCCTCTTTCTATCCACTCATTCGAATAAGATTTATTTAAAAAAAATATATATAAACTCGGAAAATAAAGACTATTTTACAAGCAGTAAATAAAAGAAAAAAACAAATATTTGCTGAGCCATAAGTGAAATTCAAAAAATAATTATTAACTAATTTTGTTTAATAAAGCTACAAAAAAACAAAAAAAAAACAGTACCGCTAATGGTAGTCCGAGTAACAAGAGTATGTTGGTTTACTCCTTATTAGTGATGTGCGGTTCCTAGTATTTAAGGAACCGGTTTTGTCAAGCCGGGAATTCGGGCTGGTTCCGGTTCTCAAAAAAGTGGTAATGGCCCTATCGAAATAGCTTAACCAGCCGGCAGCGATTTGACTGCGTCAAAGATCAGGCCAACAACTACCACCAACATTAAATGCGAAGAAAAAAGGTTTGTAGGTCAACTCAGGTCGAATTTCAAGTTGATAGCAACAACAACAAATAAGTTGATTGGTAGGCCAACTCAGAACTCTACAATACATATCTAAACCGAATTTAGGGTTTATACTTTATGCCAAAAAATAAACTTTTTACCCACAGTGCAATGTGCGCTTCGTGACCGAGTTTCGGTAATTGAGTTTCTGTTATCGGTTCTGTAGGATCCGTTTTCGGTTCTTTTGGAACGAGTTTCCAGAACTTTTTACTTATTTTTTCGGTTATTCTGACAACATTTTGTGGTTCTTCTGGAATCATTTTTTCGGGTGTTTTGGACTCGAGTTTCGTTTCTTGCGGAACCGTGTTTTGAGTCCATTAGAAACTGTTAGTCGGTTCTTTTAGAATCAAGAACCAAACTTCCAGAATCGTTTTTCAGTTCTTGTAAGAACCGGGCCGGTCGGTTCTCTAAAGGACCCGGTTCTTCGGATACGGTTCATCGGTTCTATGCATCACTACTCTTTATGTTCGCAGCGTTTCTCCTTGTGCATGATTTTTTGAGTAAAAAAAAAAATAAAATTGATGTTCTATAAGCCAATTCAATACGAAATTCTGAATTTTCTGATTAAAAATCTATCAAAATATTTCCGAAACCGTACCGATTTTAAATTCAGTTCCTAGAATTTTAAAAGGTGACAACCGACGCAATTGTAATAAAAATATGTATGATGGCAGTCGGTCCTAGCAGCGACTCCAGAGCCTCAAGTTGGGCAAGTTCTCCCATTGGTACAGTGCCGGTCAGATTTGCCAACCTTTACTGTTTATTGAGATGTTATATGGAAGTATTAAGAAGCGTAATGCTAGGAGTTTACTGCCATTGTAAAAGTGAATAATTTCAACATAATTTCCCCGTACTTATGATTTTTTTTTTATCGCCCAAAAAGTTATTAATTTTCAGTGTCATTTTAAAACCTATGAAGTAGTTCTTTATTGTTTACTCGAGTCCCATTTAAGCTATTGCACTCTCAGTTGCACCATTTTTTCTTTTTTACATCAAAACACTATTTTTTACATGCAATTTCCCTTTGTTTCATTTCATTTCACTCGCTTAATTTCCATAAACTACTACATACACGCTTTCAGTCTACGCAATGAACAACGGCGCCAGTTTTATATCGTATTTTTGTAGCCCATCTACATATGTATGTACATATGTATGCATGTATATATCTACTGGTGTGCAGTTTTGTGCGTTCCTCTTCTACTTTGTATTTTAGTATTGCAGTGCTTCGTTGTTTTGGCGATATTTTTGGTTTTTGATATCCTTTTGTTTTTCTTACGTATTTTTATGTTTTCATTTGCGTTATTGTGTATTTTCGTTATTCTTTCAGTTTGCTTTGGTCTTTTGAATTTTTTAGCTTGTTTGCTTTAGCTTTTGCTTTGACACGTTATGAATTTCAAGTGCCTTTGTTAGGGTAGTCGATTGTGTTTTTTCGCAAACCTTTTTTGAGGTGTTGATGTCAGAGGTGATAGATAGTTTTGTGTTTCCCCATATTCTGTTTGAATGAAAATGCGGTGTGTGGTGTATGGTACTCTTTGAGAAAAAAATACAAAAATCGAAAACACCTTTCCACTACCCTGGATATTCCCCTACCGTGGAATCACTTTGGCTTTACTTCGGAATGGGGAATCCAAGATGCACCCATGTTGGGTGAGATTAAACTCGCCCTGCGTCGAGGGCCGCCACATTTGAAGTCAACATCAAGCTATTGACTCCTCTTGTCTTTTTCTAATTGCGAATACCGCTTTCTACCTTAGCAGCCACGTTTTGGTCTCCTCTGCTTTCTGTCTTTTCATTGTCCAGATCACTTTTTTTGTGTGATCTCGGTGAAAGTCGCGACCATGATTTTTGATCAGTCAGCATTTTAGAGACGATCATTTCGGTTGTAACCGGGCCGGGTTTTCTCTCCAGTCGCCGCTTTTTGGCATCCCAGCGCTCGCAGAAAAATAGTGGATGCTCTGTAAACAGTACACGCAGTGTGTCCTCGCCACCTCTCCCATTTTGTGCAAGTACGCTCTAAGTATCCGTGGACGGTCGAGAACTGAGTGAGGAAATAACCCACCTCTCCGTGTGAGCGGCCTAGCCAGCAGTCCAGATGCGGAACTAGTTTCGCTGTCCAACTCCCCGTTTGAGCATTCTGCCATCTGCTCAGAAATCTTCTTTTGGCAACCATTGCCGCCTGCGTTTTCCCAATTCGTTATTTTGCCTGCCATGTCTCTTTATCTAAAAAGTACGAGCACCACTGCCTCCGATAATACGGTGCGATATGCTCCTTGTTGTTGTTGAATGAATCGCTAAAGCTCCAGCCCATACTTCCTGCTCCGTGTAGCAAAATTGACTCCGTTGTCTTCATCAAAAGGCTGCGTAAACATGGTTTGCGTCCATTTAGGTTTGCCAATAGTCGGCTCAGCAGTTATACATTGCTGGCTTTTTCGACGCTCTTTTCGACACACTCTGAATGTGGTCCCAGAATGTGAGCTTACTATCCAGTATAAACGCGAGGTATTTGACACATCGTAAGGTCGAGTTTTCTTCTTGTTCGACGAATAATGGGACGATTCTCTCTTCTTACTCCTAGTCAGCAGAACCATCCCCATTTTCCAGTAAGCTAATGTGAGGCTGTGGCCCTACATTCAAGTTTTAATTCTTCACATAGCCTGGTTTAGCTTCCACTGAGCCGTCGCGAGATCGCGAATCGCGCTCTTTTCCATTGTTTGAACAATGCCCCAGATTTCAAGCGGTAGTTATAAATTGCTTGCATTGCTTCTGGACAGATTTTGGCTGCTAATCTGAGGGCTTCCGTTGGTATGCCGTTAGGCCCGGGAGCTTTCCTGATTTCTAAGGGAGTCCACTCCGCTATGCAACTGTTCCTCGGTGAGCAGAGGTACGACGTTGTTTGTGTGGCTCCAATCGACTGATGCCCTCTCTTCACGGTGTGGGAATAGTTCGTTCACGATTCCTAGCTTAGTCTCAGCATCCTGCATACCGTTTGGTTGGTTGCGCAGTCTCTGGGTAACTACCTAATATCCAAGCCTCGGGGGGTTTAATCGATATCCCTGATTAGTTCCTTGAATCGAAATGTTTTGCTTTTCTTGATTGCATTTCGAAGGTTCTGCTTGCGGCTTGGAATCCTTTGAATTCCCTTAGTAGCCTGCTGGTCAATGCTTCTCCCCTGGCTCTTTGGGCTATTCGTCTTAGTTTCTCGTTTAAGGAATGAGTTACCCTGACCAAGCTTTCAATCCTCGTATTATATGGCCGCTGAGTCAACGGACCAGTAACTTCAAAGCTGGGCGCTGGCTTTTCGGCAATGTTCTTTCCTATCACATTAAGTCAACTGGATACAGTGCTTCTGTTATACATAAGCAGCATAAAAGAAGCTATTATAGGCCATACTACAGCTGAGTAGACCCAATCGGATAGATGGGGAGATCCTTTGGTACCATATCTTACCGAGAGAGTTCTTGCACGCGCATAAGGCACTGGAAGCTTTCTTAATCTTTTCGTCTGGGTATTTCGTGGATCATTTAGTAGTAAGCGTTATTTTGCCTAGTTTATGGGGAAGCTAAGGCGGTATCTTGTCTTTCTTTGAGAATATTACTGAGTCCGTTATTGTCAGGTTTTACCGCCAGTCCCACCTTTTTTGCTCACTTGTAGATTTTTTTCGATGAATTCCTCATAAAATTTATAAAAAAATTTAAATGTTTGCAACAAATTTGCACTAATCAATTTTAATTGGGCCCAACGTAAGGCGTCTAGGCGTCACATTATGCCACCTCTCCGTTACGCAGACAGAATTGCTATCGAAAAACGCAAATTAACAAATATTTATTTTTCAATATTCCATTTGTAGCCATGAATGTCTGTCAGTTTGTTATTCCTTTTTATTTTGTTTGCGTGGTGTGTGTGTTTGCGCAAACTTTCTTTCTGCCCCAATGAAATCGACACAGTTCACGAAAGTTTTCGCTACTTTGTTTTACGAATTTTGTTGTTGTTTCTGTTTGTTTTTTTTCGCAAGTTTTAGTTTAACAATTTTTGCCTGCAATAGTTTTTTAACATTTTATTTGCTATAACCCCTTCCTTCCGGCATGGCATACTCAGCGTTAACCATTTTTTCCCGTTGCCACTTCCGTTAGTTTGTTGGCCTTTTATTAGATTTTCAGTTTTTATTGCTTTGCTCTCTCTCTCTCTCTCCCTCAAGAGTAGCAAGAAAAAGTTGTTCGCTATTGCTACGCATGAATGGTTTGGTGGCAGTTGCGGTTTTAATTTTTCGAAAAAACTTGAAATAAAAGAAGAGTTCATAAATACTCGCAAAAGGGAACACTTAAAAAATTTAGTTAGCAGTTTGTTAGTGAGAGTTACTTTGTTACTGTTTCTGTGTCTTTTTGGCAGCAGAAGTTTAGAAAATGCAATACTTAGATTTGCATATATAATTTCTTTGCAGAAAATACCGCTTAATATATATATATATATTTATTAATTCTAAGCCACTTCCTTATCTTTTGGCGGTTTTACTCAGCTCTTGTCGATGGTATGCTAAGATGACCTAGGTCCCTCCAACATCTTATACGCAGTATTCACTCGTTCAGTTTCAGCCAAATTCTGAAACTTTTTATACTGGCTAATTTTATAAATAAAACTGCTTTTTTCCTGTTATTTTTATTTTTTTCTTTAGCGCAATATATTTAAAAAATATCAATAACACTTAAAAGTCCAAGGCCATTTTCTCAAGTAGGTTTTTAAATTTATCTGTCCTTGAAACACATTTTTTCAGAACAAAATTTATGTTTAAAGGGCAGATAAATTTTAAATCCTACTTGAGAAAACGGCCCCAAGTATTTACTGATAAGAAAGTCTTCCGTCAGGGTTGGAAGATCACGTAACTACTTATGTTGGAACAAATTTCCGTCCTTCCTTCTAAAATTTGGTTCAGAGACCTGCCTCGTTTCGAACAGAAAGAATCTGTAATAATATAGCTAGTAAAATTATCAATGATATCGATAACTAATTTGATGAATATGTCGATAAGTGTGTCCATGACGTAAATCTTTTTTATTTTTTTTTTAAATGCTAATTTACGAATAGATCTTGCAAAATATTCAGTTTGACATCGAAAATAATTTTGATGAATTTATCGATAGTTATGTATGCATATCGGTAAATGTGTCGATATCAATAATTTACTGAAAAATCGAACGGAACGTAAGCGAGACTAAAGATGGTTCAATCTCGGTAATAAACTTGATGAATGTATCAATAATTATATCGGTTAATGTGTCAATATCGATATAAAATCTGTTCCAAAATACATTAAAGAGAATATTATTCAAAATATTTTAAATAAAATAATTTTTCCAGTTTTGGAATAAGTAGAATGTGGATAATATGTTGGTACTAATATTGATAATACTGCGAACAGTAATATCGATATCGATAACAAATTTGATAAATATTTCGATAGTGATGCCGATAAATGTGTCGATATCGATAAATTATCCAAACACAGAAAAAACAAAAATAATAATTAAGAAGATGAGACGGCGCCGAATTTGCCCAGGGTGTTAAAGGAAATTTATTCCAAAATACATCAAGAAAAATAGTTCTAATAATCTGAAGTGAAGAAAATTTTTTCAGATGACGAGTAGAATATGACGGTAATAATATCTACAACAATTCGAAAATAATAATATCGATATCAATTCGATAACAATTCGAATATCGATATCGACAAAAATTAATTTGTTCGATAAATTTTTCAATGTCGATAAATTCCTGAAAACTATGACGATAATATTATCTGCAATAATGTAGTTACCCAATTATATCGGTTTTTTGTTTGGAAAAATCGATAGCAACAAAGAATGCCAGTACCACGATAAGTATTAAAAACTGGAAAAATCGATATATTTATAGTGAAGCTTATAGAATTTTATGTATATAAGCTTCCTAGCTGAGTCGGTACTTAATGATGGCCTCCCTAATTCAAAGCGATTCTAGTTATCATGTCACGCTTCAAGCGCTTTGTAGTGTCTTACCTACCATTTGTTTATAAGGACCCGCATCTTCAATATTTCATCTGCCACTTGCAACGCAGCCTCTTCAGTTTAATTATTTTTTTTTTTGCAAATTTCCGCCGCTACTATTCTGACCCTCTCAACAAGTTGGATGCTAGAGCGCTGTCACTCTGCTTGAGTTGATCTTAAATATAAGCCTCATTGTTGTTGCTTATTTGTTTTTTTTTGTAGTGAAAAGGGGTAAATGCGAGCTAAAAAGTTTATTGACGCTGCCAAATGATGAAATGCAACGAAACTTGTTTATAGTTTAATAGTTTCATTTTTTTTTTTATTTATGCGTTAGCGTCGTTTTCGACTTTCCCAATTTAGTAGCTGCTGGTATTCTCTTAATATGCTCCTATTCTTGCTCCTTTTTCTGCTCCTCTTCCTGCTTCTTCCACCTTAACCGACATTCATTTAGAATCCTTTTTTTTTGCCAACTTTCCCAGCTGAGCAGTTTTATGTGGGTTTGGTGCTCATTACCGTAATTGTGATCTAGTTGCTTCTTTTCGGTATTCCTTTCCGTTTGTATCTTTTGCTTTACCATACCGGTATTGCGGGTGCATGAGTACTATTTATTTTAATTTTCTCAAGTTGAAATTGTAGTTTTGTTTTGTGCGCTCGAAAAGTATTACCACTCGTATCGTTTCAATCCTTAATTCCGTTTCGCTTTCAGTTGAAAAAAAAAATACGGTTTAAAAACTTAAGCGTTGTGTGCGATTTGTGTATGCATGTATAAGAGTATATATGTATGTGTGTATGCATGTGTGGGGATACCATTTTTTTTTATACATATAAGGATGTGTGTTCGCATATTTGTTTTTGTACTTTTTGAGTTTTTCAACACGCCCACCTCAGCCTGCATTGGTAGTTTGTCGCGTTGGCTATAAATATCTCACTGCTGTTGTTGTTGTTGGTGCTTCTGTATTTTGAAACGAATTCCATGATCCCTTATAAATTTTTTTTGACGCGAATTGTGTAGAACTGAAGATGTCATCGGTTTGTCGCCAAATCAAGATTGGATCTAGTGGAACAGCATTTGCCAGTGCTTGCTTCTCTTCGTGCAGAAGTCACATCTCAGTGGAAGCCAGGACCCCTGGGGCAGTCTGGTATTCTGAATTTTGACTTTCTTTCGAGCATCACCAGCTAGACTTTTATAAAAAATAAATAAACAAAAGACAAATAGCCAAAACTGGTCAAAATATCGCACCCCCATTATTTTTTGTACAACTGTATGGACGTGTTTTTAATTTTATTTCATTTTAAAAATTTGTTTTGTTTATTTTTTTTTTTACTCTTTTTAAATATTGTTTTTGGATTTTATTGTTTAAATTTTTTTTTATTTATTTAATTTAATTTTTCTTTCTTTTTAACTATTTTTTTTTTTCGTTTATTAATAATTTTTTTCCTTTTTTAATTATTATTATTTTTCTTGTTTTAATTTAATTTTCTTTTAATATTTTTGTTATTATTGTTTTAAAAATAATTTTATATTTTTTGTATCTAATTCAATTTTTAGAAAATTTATTTCTAAAAGACAATTAGCTTAGGCCCTTAGTTAGGATATCTTTCAATTAGACTTTCGCAATACATAAAAGAGCTCTCAAGTTAGTTGCCGAAATTGGCAGTTTTATTACGAAAATGTTTGTCTTTCCAAAGACTGAGGTGAGTTGAAAGAAGGTTGCCGGAATTTGCCTGTTAACCTCTTTTGGGTTCCTGGTCACAAGGATATGGAGGTTAACTTATATGGGGGACAAACTTTTAAGGGGAGCTCGAAAAAGCAGAAGAGAAAAACCTTCATCTTCTCTATTGCTGTCCTCTACTTTCACGGAACAGGTTAACACTTTTTTCGACGACCTAAATGAAGTTGAGTATAAAAATTTCCATATCAAGTGCCAGACTTTCATTTATTGTTTACTCTGCTTTGATATCAACTCAAGTGACAAACCTCTTTCAAAAACCGTTTAACACTAAATAAAATTCTCAAATGCATAAGCCACTCGAAGAACTTTCTAAGCGGATTTTTATTATTATTTGTTCTTTTGTAGAAAATATTTATTTGTGCTTTTTTAATTACTTATTGTTTGTTCTCAGTTTTGTATTTTTATTTTACGCGATTTTCGCTGCGCTGCACGTGTACATACATACGTATATATAATATATTACATTAGGGTGGTTCAAAAAGAGTAAAGTCGGAATTTTAATGCTAGGATTGTTCTATATCGAAAAAATTATACTCCTTTTTATTTTGAAATCAAAAAATATTTAGAGGTCGCTCAAAGCGCTCAAAGTTTTCCATGTATTTTTATATGAGGAAAAAAAAACTTTTGTAGAATGGTATGGAATCCCGGAAAGTCAATATTTTTCGATCGGAAAACTCAGGTTCTCTTCCGGAGACTTTCAATAGTTATACTCAATTATTTATTTAATCATTTTTTAATACTAACGATTTTTTATTGGTCCACCCATTGCATTATTCGGGGTTTTTGGCGGACCTATAAATTATAGTTACTGTGAAAAAATGGTTAAATAAACAATTGGTTATTATTATTGGGAATCTCCTGCAGAGAAACAGAGTTTTCCTACAGAAAAATATTGATTTTCAAGAATTCTATACCAATTCTAGGAAAAGTTGTTTTTTTTCATATAAAATACATGGAAAGCTTCGGGCGCTTTCGGCGACCTGTATAAACTTTTCGATTTCAAAATAAAAAATAAGGGTTTATTTTTTCGGTACAGAAGAATCCTAGGTGGTGAGTGCATAAAAATTAAGACTTCACTTTTTCCCGCATGCATTTGTGGACCACCCTAATATACATACATACATATACAAAGCTATATAAACTGCATTTATTCGCTTTCTAATTTACATAACTACATACATATATAAGTACGTATGCACCTATGTAGGTATAATATGGATTCTTGCAGCCACTAACTTTTGAGGACGTGAGTTAAGTGGGCCAACTAACACTTTTCATTAATAACACTCTTTCCGTAAGTTTAGGGGCGCTTTTCGTGTTAACCCAGTTCATGCTTTGCGGTTATCGCTTTTATTTTTGCTATTTGTATTGTTTTTACTTTTTTTTTACTTTTTAGCGTGGTTATTTTTTGCTGTTAAAATATTTACTATGTATGTATGTATTTCTATTGCGATTTGTTCGCTCAACCCACACAAATGGCGCACAACTGAACAGCAAAAGCATTGAATTAAGCAGCCATGCACTTGGCTGGTGCTCATAACAAGAAGTGCTATAAGTCGTTTTTGTTTTTTGTTGTTTGCATTTGATTGTTTGAAAGAGTTTGCTTATACCAAAGACAGAGTGCGACAGAGAGAGATAGAGTAGGTAGAGTAGTAGCACCTAAAGCAGCGGGCCATGGAAAAAAGTTTTTAAAAGAATTAAACGAAAATAAAAACTTAATTTCGTTCATCTTTTGCTAACTGCTGCACTTGAACGCATAAGTTTTCGTATAGTCATTGTTGCTGTTGGTGTTGAATCTGATGCTGTTGGTTGCCAACTTTCTTCTTTGCTTGCGGTTTGTGTATGCCTTTTTTTGTTTCTAGGTCGGGGGGTTTTTTTTTTTTTGGTATTGGTCTACTATTTGCCTTGGATAAAGGCTAGTTTAGATTAGGCGAGCAGCTCTGAACAGAGGTATCAATTCCTAGGCCAGAAAGGCCCATTCCGATGTCTAAGAGGGTTACCCCGTGGCTATCGCTACATGTCTTTAAACCATCCTGATTCTCTGACGAATTTTAGTTGACACTCCAATTTAGTTTTCCCTTAGCTGCCTAGGCTTTCGTAGAAATGCTCCACCAGACATTTTTGTGTCGTTTTTACCACAGGGTAGGTTACTCGCAAAGGAAGTTATGGACGGATTCTATCCATCCTTCATCTCCAGTGGTTCAGAGTCCGGTTAGTATAACAGCGAGAAGGCTCACGTTTGGTTTTGAGAGACATAGAGAACTCCCTGTTCTTCGTTCAGGTGCGCAAATTATTCCACCTGCTGTTGATGGCTGCCTGGGTCGGCTTATCAACTTCTGAAGACAGGAATTGCTCGCAGGGAACGTGTCCGCTTCCTCCTTTCCCGGAATACCACACTGTCCCGGGACCCATGTAGATTGATATGATGATATGTTGTTGAAGAGCTTGTAAAAATCTTTGAAAAATTACTTTTCTATATACAGTCTAAACTTTTCCTAAAACTTGGTTTAATCAATTCCCCTCAAATTTTATTAAAGTACCTAGGATAAACATTTTCGGATAACTTTTTTGAAATTTCACTATGAAATAAATATTATTCGCTATATGAGCTTACTTGTGCCGTACTACCGCCTGGTAGACCCATCTCAGTATTTTTGAGGAGCATCACCAGCTCTATGAACGTCATAAACGATCTTCGCTTGTCTTTGCAGTTTCCTCCTAATGTGTTTGCCAGACTAATTTTCCGATTTGTAAGATAATAATTTAATCTCGATTTAAACCATTTAAAAATTGCATCCCGATGTACTATACATTTTCTTAATCACACCAAAGCTTACGTTGTTGTCATTTATCGTATTATTACACTTATGTGAACCTCCTTAAGTAGGAGAATTGAAGAAATTTATTTTTGGCTGCTTTGACTGTCGATTAAGGTGACTCATGCCCGGTTGCACCAATCAATTTTAAAGTACCAGGTCGACCGAGCTTTGCCCGTAATGCATATCCTTTTTAAAGCGTTCAAGGTTTGGATATCAAATACTGGTCATTTGGATAAGCTTTAAAAAATATTTTTTGGAAATAAAAAAAAATTGGATTTCGATATCTATTAAGTCAATTTTTTACTCAAAAACTTAGGTGGCAACCCTATTCCAAAAAACGCTGGAATGAATAGCACATATCTTGAGCGTATATGTACTGCGTATAAATAAAAAACAAATGCTTATGGAAATTAACAAAATAAAAATTTTTTCGGACCAAAGTCCTTAACAATACCTTTCGTTTGATATCCATATTGCGATGTTTTAAATAAATTGTGTAGAATCGAAAATAAGTGGCAACCTTACACTACTATCCTAAGGGATAGCATTTTGTATACAGGAAAAGCATTTAAGAACCTTCTCTTGGTACCCATGAATAGTAATATTTTACCTTTTGTTTCTAAACAAAAAATGAAATAAATATGCGATTTAAAATAGGTGACAACCCTATAAATATATTTTTGAATTAGGGACCTTTAAAATATCTTCCACGTGATGCCCATATTACGATGTTTTAATTAATTTGTAACTAATTTCGAATAGGTGGCAACAAAAACAAATCGGTTTAATAGTTTTCCAAATATCTCGAGAATGCGGCGAGGAAAAAAATCGAAAAAAATCAACATACACACATCAAAATTCTCTATGAAAAGAAATATTAAAAAATTTTTTTTTCTTGAAAATTTTTTCACATACAAATTTTTTGATAAAAAAGACTAGTTTTTGAAAATATGCCAGCTCAAAAAAAGATTGACAAAAAAAATCACAATGGTAGCTCTGAGTATTGTGCAATATTTAAGTATAGTATTATGGGGTGCACTCTACAATCATTTGAGTTATGAATTTGTTTTACACCGAAGTTGAGTAAAATGAGTACATTACAAATTTACACATTTTTTTGCATCATTTTTTTTTGCAGCATTTTTTTGAGTATGCAGTTTTTGTAGCCCATTACATTTTAGTATAATAAAGTGCAAGTTTTAAACTACTGCAAAATTGCGTTGATTTTTTATATTTTTTATGCCGACGGCTTTTTGCACTTTTTTCTTATGGAAGAAAATGTTCAAAACCGTTTTCAAAAAAAAAAATTAAAAAATTAAATAAAATTAACTCCAGTTTTGCAATCGCTTAAAACTTGCACTTTGTTATACTAAAATTTACTGGGCTACAAAACTGCATACTCAAAAACATGCTGAATGTCGTCAGGACTATGAAACTAACACCCGATTTACATGATTCAAGTACTTGAAAGCAATTCTTGCTCATTCTCTTTTGTGTTTTCTATTTGCTTTTACACGTTTCAATTCTGTTGAATTCAAGTTTTTGGTTCTTTAAATGGGAAGCAACGAAAATGCCAAAAGCAAAGCAAGAAAGTTGAAACGACTTGACGGTACACACGCATGCGTACTCGTCCCTTTTCTTCTCAACCCCTCTCATCCACATGCGAGCAGAATTGAATTCAATACTTGAACTGTGTAAAAGCAGTCTAAGTATTACTACTTTTCCACGCATAGACTGATTGCTTTAAAACAACTCAATGCGTTACCGAAAAATGTCGCTGCTGACAATGCAAGTTATCTACCTTCGGTAGCGATGCCATGGCGTATACGTGATTTACCATTGAATGTTACGTATACGCCGTGGTCTTGGAGGCGGTTAATGTATCAACTTACTTGCCCATTCGTATGCACACTTACACATGTTTATTTTGAATATTTGCGAAATAAGTATGCGAGATATTTTCAGTGGCACATAACGAAAAATAACGAGGCAAATAGAAAGGCTGTAGCATACTGTGGCAGTAGTTGAGGTATGCAGATGACTAAAGTAATTTTTATGTTTTATTTTTTTTTTGTTTGCTTTATCCCAATGTAAATACATGCATATGTTATGTTATGTTAAATCAACTGCAAAACGGAAATATGCCATGTGCATGTATTTTCATGCATTTGCTAGATTGCCATTACCACTACTGCCACTGCCACTGCCGCTGCTGTCGCTGTCATCATTGCTGTTATTGCCTTTTCATGCAATTGCTCACGATTACTATGTTGATGATGTTTTTGCATCTGCTCGTGCTGTTGTCAAAAAAAAAATATATGTATATGAATTTTACAATAGCGACAACAACAATGTCAAACGCATAGTTGACACTGCAACATAATTGCTGTGATGCGTTAACAATTTGTTTGCCAGCAACTGCTGTTGGCAAAGCTTGCGGAGAACGACAATGCCATGCGCGCGCGCGCAAATGCAAGTGTATGTGTCTGTTTGTGTTACGGCTACTTGATTGTGGTTTTCGCTTGCAGCTGTAGCCTGCCGCTGCCACTGGCGCTATTGCTTTTGTTATTGTGCTGTGTTTTTTTGCCAAGCTGGCATTATTGTGTGCTCCTGTTATTGTGTTGCATGCCACGATTTGCCGTTATTTTTTTTTCGTAGCCGATACATAACTACGTGGCTATCTAGCTGCCGTTTGGTTATTCGCGTCTACGAGTTGTTGTCGAAGGCGTGTTGCTTTGCAAATTACATAGATTTAAATCCAATTCTGCTCTGTGGTCGCACTCTTTTTTGTTGTGACTCTTTGTCCTCGCGCCCCGCTTACTTTTTCTGCATTGCACTTGCTAACGCTGGCTTTTGAATATTCAAATTTAATGTGATTTTTTTTTTTCTATTTATAAATTTAATCATCGTTCCCTGCATTTTAGCGTCCTTTTTTGCAGGCGTGGCGTGTGTTCCTTAGTGAAGTATTTTTGATATATATATTTTGCTTGAGATTCTCTTTTGGCGCTTCCACTTCGCATTCGTTTTTTTTTTTACATTTTTGACGCCCTTACGGCTTAAGTGAAATGGTGTGAAAGAAAAATTGAAAATATGACCTAAATTCCCTTTTCCGCATCCATTAGCGTTGATTAAAGTTACCCCAAAATATGCGGATTTGCTAAAATACAAACGTGCTGTCACAAGTAAAATTTTAATTTAACAGCAGAAGATGCATACAATTTTTATGTGTGTACTAGTATATGTACTCCGACAGCCTTTCTTGACATAGAAGATGTGTTTAACAATGCTACATTCGAAGCTTTTTACACATTCTTAGAGACATCAGAACGATTCCTATAGAATTGGAAATATGCACACTTAACAATGTAACGCATGTGTCGAGGCTTGGCGGAGGGAGGGTATGTGGAAGAGGGCTCTAAGGTAGGAGATCTCCCTAGTCTTCTGGCTGTTCAAATGAGCGAAGTCAACAAGGGTGGTCAAAATCTACACTGTTAGCTTAGCGTCAATCAGTGCCTTGGGTTCGCTCACTATCAAAAAAAAATAAAATAAAAAATAAAATTAAAATAAGTTCCTAAAAACTAAATGAAATAAAAAAAAATTAATAAAAAACATGAAATAATTTTTCAAAAAATTTATTAAAAAAGGAAAAAAGAGATTAAAAAAATAATATTTAAATTATAATAAAATTATATATTTTTCTTTTGAACACAATAAAACCTGAAAATTAAATAAAAAAATCCCCAAAAAAATGAAAACAATAGAAATAAGTTCCTAAAAATTAAGTCAAATTTAAAAAATACACATTTTTCTTATTTAAACTATAGAAATTAAATTTTTTTATTTTTGATAACAATAAAATCTAAAAATGAAAAGAAAGTTTAATTAAAAAGATAATAACAAATAAAAATAAAAAATAGATAGATTCTTAATATTAAATTAAAAACTAAAAGAAAGTAAAATTAAGAAACGACAGAAAAAATAATTAAAAAGAAGAAAAAAATAAGCTCCTAAAAATTAAATTAACTTAAAAAAAAAACATATTTTTTCTTTTTAAAACAATACTTACTCAAAATAAAATAAAATTTAAATTAAAAAAGAAAAAAAAAATAACAACAAATAGGTTTCTAAAAATTAAATAAAAAAAGGCAAAAAATATGGTTCTTTTTAAATTAATAAAGTCTAGGAATTGAATAAAAATAAAAAATAAAAGTTCTGTTTTTTTAGATCAGGCGATTTTCCCAAATTAATATAATTTTTATGAAAAGTTCAAACTTTTGCAGGGGAAAAATAAGAAGCCAAAATACTACTTAACTAAACATCCATACATATATGTTACTTTTTCAGCCAAACCGTTTCAACCAAAAACGAACAAGCCCAATTAATTTTCATATCGAAGAAGAAAACCGCTGCACCTTCGGCAAAAAAATTCCAAAAAATCAACTGTAATTTTTAGCCATTCGAAACTTGCACATTATTACACTCAAAGCCCAAGGTACTAAGTTTCGAGTAAATCACATTAAAATTTTGTTATTTCGTCCGCCTCACAGCTGCTAGTAATAGTATTAGCTAAGTTAGTTATTTATCGCCAACAGCTTATAATTGAATGATTCTCAATCGAATCAAACGGACTGAAGCAAAATGTACGCAAAATATTCTCACATTTTACTATTTCTCGTCGATGGATGTTTGTCTGTTGGTATGCATATACATACATACTTACACACATATGCACATATGTAGCTATGTAGCCGTGCTATAAACACATTGTTGGCGCTACGTCATAGTTCACCTTGGCTTGGCAGTTTGATGGCATAACGTTGTTGCTTGCTCGCTTGGGGTATTCAGAACTATGTGTTTATACAAAAGTGCATTTGTATCTTTTTGCAGACCTTTCACACTCTAGCTAGGTTACAAATATAAGGTTTTTTGTTAAGAAACTGCAGCTCTTACCGCATTGAGTTGCGGTATCTTCAATGCTACTGTTACTGTGAAATACTTGCTCTTCATTATACTAAAATTTAATGGGCTACAAAACTGCATACTCAAAAAAATTCTAAAAAAAAAAAAATTAAAAAATTTGAAAAATGTATAAATTTATAATGTACTAATTTTACACTAATCTTTACTTCGGTGTAAAAAAAATCATAAATCCTATTATTGTAGAGTGCACCCCATGATACTATACATAAATATTGCACAATACTCCGAATCGCCATTGTAATTTTTATCCAGTTTTTTTTTGTAGATGGCATATTTTCAAAAACTTTTTTTTTTGTTATCAAAAAATGTGTATGTGAAATTTTTTTTTTTTTTAATATTCCTTCCCACCATGCAAAACATGAGAAATAGGCAACAATCGTCAATGGCAACAAATTGGCGACTCACCGATTTATTGCTGTGGTGACAAATCGGCAACATCACTTCGTTCATGACAATTTTGAATAAAAAACTTCTCAAAAATTCCGAAACTTACGAATATGGCGTCAATAGTATTGGCCAAAATCATCTAAATTATGCCCAAGGACAAGATTGAAGAAATAGGAAGCCTCACAGCGACAAATGAATTAATTCCGATTGTAAGTTGCGATTTGGTATACATAAAAAATTAATGAAGCCTTAAAAAGAATAAAATTATTCCAAATATCGCCTGAAGCGATAAGAAAAGGACTCATTCAGGTAATAAGAAAACGACTCGCCCAGGCGAGTTGCCTTCGGCGGACGTTTTAGAGCGACCGGTAATAGGAAATCGATTCGATGGCAATATTACCGGCAATAAATTTGTTTCCGAGGGCGACACGTTTTCTTATTGCCGGCAACAGAAATTGTTTGGTGGGTTTTCATAGAGAATTTTAGTGTGTGTATGTGTGATTTTTTTTTAATTTTTTCCTCGCCCCATTCTCGAGATATTTGGAAAACTATTAAATCGATTTGTTTTTGTTTTTGGGCTGTAAAGTTCTTAAAAATGTATTAATCAAGCTCAAATTTAATATTTATTTATTATCTATGTTTATGCATCAATCCCTAAAATCAAACACATGAAGTGTGAACCCCATCTGTTTTGGTATGGAACGTCCCATACACATATACACCTGCTGTACTCAATTTCAATAGACCGTGTAGCAAACATTTAACAATAACTTTCGAGCACTCGGCACTAAGGCGCTGGTGGTCTATTTTCAACCCTTTATTGCCTTCATTTGCTATTTTTATCTGACCACCTTTTCTAAATAATTCATTAAACGTTGAGTGCATGACGTCACAAAACACAGAGACATCCAAACCTTAATGCTTTACTCACATTCCAACACCACACTCTTCAGTTTTACCACTCGAACCGTGATGCCAAAAGTATTTGATTTGAAGTGAAGCGTATGGTGGCTGTATTTTTAAGTAGTCACTTGCATATGCCATGCCATTGTGTCAAGGGAGTACCGATGAAGGACATCTGCGGTACATATGTACACTCATACATATGCACATACATATGTACATTGCTATACTGCGCTGATTGTAACCTTGTACTGCATTTTCAATTCCATTTTGTAATCTTTCTTCTCCTATCTCCACTTTACTCGTTGTGACGTAGTGGCTACTGAGTGGTAAGCAAGCGGCCTTGCATACTTTTTGGCGGCGCTTCCTACCCTTAGTATTTTAGTCTGGCACTGCAGTGAGAAAAACTTGCATACACTCAATTGACTTGCTTCGCACTCTCTGTGTTTAGTGTGAATAAGTACAAGTAGTCTTGCACTGCTTAAGGTTAGAACACTCAAAATTGTGATGCAGGAAAGTTAAAAATGAGTAACGCTTGAGTGAAAGAGGGCTGAAAAGTAATGAGTTGATTTTGAGTGAAGAGATGGTTGAGTGTGAAATTTAACCCAGCTGAAAATTTCATTAGTTAAAACTCTGAAACTGCCGAGTTTCACTTAAATATTGAATAAGAGAAAAAGTTTGTTCCTTTCGGCTACAAGGATGTAAATAAATTAGCAAATTGAAATTAGCTAGCACCGAATTGCATATTTTTAATATATCGACGGCTGAGTGAAAGACCGACCTATCTCGGCAGTTCGAAAACTCCGTCTCAGAAAACTTTTCCAGAACGCTCTATCGCTAAAAACCCCCTAACTCAGCTGCCGATTCTAAAATCGAAGCAAATTTTTGCATCCGATTTCCTAAGCTTCAACCCCTACGTCGATGCTACGATAGTCGAAGATATCACATATAAATTTTGGTCCCGATCGGAGTCGGTCAAAGGCCAGATGTCTCGAGTTGGTTAATACGTCTTCATAGGGTAATCTGAACTTTGACCTCTGTGTGACACGCCTTAACCGACTACAATGGGCAGACAAATTTATACGTGATATCTTCGCCTATCGTAGCATCGATGTAGGGGTTAAGGCATAGGAAATCGTAAGGTAAAGATTACCTTCCTACATTTAAGGACCACCCTAATATGCGTATATAAATTATTTAATGTTTCTAATTTTTAATTTTTTCCATATTTTAATGCCAAATAAATTGTTTTTATTTTTTAATTTTTAATAATTATTTTATATAATTTTTTATTTTTATTTTTTAAATTTCTGTAATGTTTTTTTCTGTTAATTGTTTTTTTTAGTCTAATTATTTGTTTTACTTATGGCGGCCGCTGTGGTGTAGTGGTAAACAGTGCGCGGTTCCACTTCGCAGTGACTGGGTTTAAACAACAAAAAATGTACAAAAAAGGTTTTTTTTAACAGCATTTGCCCCTCGGCAGGAATGGCTAACCTCTGAGTGTATTTCTGCCATGAAAAACAGCTTCTCATAAAAATACAATCGCCGTTCGGAGTTGTGTGACAACATCATGGCCCACGCCACAAATCGGAGGAAAAGCTCGGCAAAACATGTGCTTAAGCGCCAATCTATTATTATTATTAATTGTTTCATTTGTATTTTTTAAATTTTTGATATTTCATACTAAAATTTTTATTATCTAATGTTAGATTTAAATTTATTTATTTATTTTTTATTTTTATTTTCGAAATTTGTATTTAACTTTTTATATTTTTGCTTTTATAATGTTTCTAAATTGGTTTATATTTCAAGGTCAAATACTTATATTTATTGCTATTTTATTTTTTGTTAATATCTTAGTTTTTTCTTTTTTTTCTTTTTTTACATTGTTTTAATCTATAGAATAAATTTTTTTTTTATACTGTAATGTTTTTGATTTAAATTTTATTTTTTTAATTAAATTATATTTTTTTTACTTCTTCAAATTGTTTTTAATTGAAATTTACCCAAAAAAACATACATTTTACTTATGAGCAGATACAAATTTGGGAAATAATAGGCAACGCTTATTTGCCTCGAGCGAAAATGTTAAAATAAAAGTAAGAAAGCACACCGTTTTGTTTGAGCTAAGAAAAAAATAAAGCTAATGAGTATGCAAAATACTTTTAGGCCCCGCCTAATGGCGGAACCAAGCGGCTATCTTCTAATTGCAGCTGATGAGTGTGAAACTGGGGGCAGAAAGCACCATCGCCTTGACTCGCATTCGACACTCGCGGGACTGCCACAATGATTTCATTGTTTTATCGCAATGCTTTGCAAGGCATCTACGTGCGTTCAGAGTCAACCGCATTCACAGCGAAGTTATACTTTTCGCTGCCCGACTTCTGCTCGTCGCTTTCGTTATTTGTACAATTTGACTTCGTCGCTGACATATTCATATTTTTTTTATATTTTTTTCTGCCTTTTCGATTTTTTTTTTCAAGTTTTTCTTGCTTTTTCTTTTACCTCACGCGCCTGCAAATATGTGTGCTCTTATGTTCATGCAAATACACAGTGTTGTATTGTTTGTTTGCTTTTATGTTTCATATTTTTTTTTCTGCGCCTTGGCTTCTTCATTGTTTACTTACACACATTCCAGCGCGCATATGACGTACAACATAGATACATATGTACATATTTACATATGCATATTGTTGTGCTCATATGCGCATAATGTGTAAATTAATTAAAAATGTATGACAAAATAATTACAGCTGACCTTGTTTTAGTGCGGACTTGTGTATGTGTGGTAAATATGTATATTTGTGTGTTCTCTTGTTTGCTCGTTTATGCGCGCTCGCACCATTTCCTCTACTTTTCTTTTCCAACCCATGCCCATTTTCCTTCAATTTCTATTCCATTTTCAATTTCGTCATCGCTTCCATGGCTCGCAACGTTCATTTATATTGAGCGGCTTTAACAAACATACGTACATACATACATAAAGCCACATATGTAACCGCTGTAATAACAAAATATGCTGCTTTTAGTCTGGTTTGCGCCTTTTACTCGTTCGCGCTTTGTGCTGTGCCATTGGCGTCCGTCCGCATGCTGAGTTTGATTTAAGCGAATATTTTCGTCCATTTTCGAAACACCCGCGAAAATTTGCATTGCTAGTGAAAATATGAATTTCATTTCGTTCACATATGGAATTTTGAATTAATTTTATGCAGAAAAGTGGTTTTTGAGGTGTTGTGATTTTTTGTGATCAAAAGCATACTCATGGCGTATGAGTAATGCGCTTTGATTACGTATACGACCTGCTTAACAGCCACCCGAACTTATTTGCTTTTGTATCATAGCGCTCGTATTTCGCGTATGTATTTCGTTTAACTACAATATTTTGTTAATTTTAATTTTTTTTTTTTATACTTTTCTGCTGTTTTATTATTAATTACTCCAAATATTTTCGACTGGTAATCCATTATAAAATTTTGTTGCTATGCCCTGCTTAGTGAATAACTAAGCAATTTCGTGCATGCAACTTGGGCTTTACGAGTTTGTGTCGCCATCGGCGTTGCCATCGCTGGCATTGTCGCCGCCGCCCCAACCGCCGTCGCTGGTTTCGTTGCGCCTATTTGTCATTATTAAAAATTTAGTAGTGCTCGTAATTGGATACTTTAGTTTTCGGTTAGCCGTTTGTTTGGCGAATTTAATGACCATATTTTGTGTCAGGCGATCGAATTCGTGGTGCCATTTGGCCTGAGTGCGCGCTTCGCGCTTAGAACATTGTATGTATTCGTACTTATATATTTACAGTGTGTGATTTTATTTTTCGTACACGTAAAATATGTAAACCGCTAAAAGCTAAAAAAATTAGGCTCAGAGGTAAGCTTTTAGTTTAATTATCGAAACTAGCCCGATTGGTTTCAACATGAAAAATGAACTCTAATGCCTAGTTCCAGGAAAGCAAATTAAGTGAAAACTTATTTTTTTATTTGAAATCCATATGAAAACGAACAGAAAAAGTAACTTTTCACTTAAATTCATTTCGTGAAACCGGCAGTAAGAATTAAGTTACCGATGTCCTAGATTTGTTCTAAAAATTTAAAATACGTATGATGTTAAAAAATATAAATAAACCAAATTTTTTAGTAAAAATATTTTTAAAGGAAATTTTTCCATAAAAAAGGCATGTATTTGAAGTTAGTTTAAAGAATTTTTTAAACTTCTTAAATTATTTTCCGGTTTTTTTTCGAAGTCCTATATATTTATTCGAAGTTCTATGGATTTTTCAGAGATTTTGTCGGAGTTTTATAGATTTCTCGGATTTTTGTAAATTTTTTCGGAGTTTTATAGATTTTTTCAGACTTAAATAGTTTTTTTCGGAGTTGAGTAGATTTTTTCGGAGTTGAATATTTTTTTTTCGGAGCTGAATAGATTTTTTCGGAGCTGAATATATTTTTTTAGTTTTATAGATTTTTTCCGAAAATTAGAGTTTTTGGAGCTTTATTGATTTCTTTTTAATTTTGATAGACTTTTTTGGAGTTCTAGATAATTTTTTAGCGTTTTATAGATTTTTTCGGAGTTTCATAAATATTTTTGGAGTTTCATAATTTTAGCGGAGTTCTACGAATTTTTTGGAAGTTTAATAATTTTTTTAGAGATTTATAGATTTTTCAGAGTTTTATTAGATTTTCGGACCGATGTAGATTTTTTCCGAGTTTAAGATTTTTTTTTAGTTTTTTATAGAATTTTTTCGGTTTTATATTTTTTTTTTAGAATTCACTAGATTTTTCGGAGCTTTATAGGGGTTTTTCGGACAGATATAGATTTTTCGGAGTATAAGAATTTTTTTTTTTAGTATTTTATATATTTCTTTCGTAGTTTTATGTATTTTTTGGAGTTAAGTAGAAATTTTCGTAGAATTTTGTAAATTAATAAATTTATTTTTTTTTTAAATATATTTCACACTGTAACAAAAATTATATAAGTACGTGTTTTGAACTTTGTACAAAATTTATCAAATTTTCATAAAAGTTTCCAACTTTTTGATCAAAATCTTTACGAAAATTTCGGGTATGCAGTTGAATAGCCCGTTTAATTTTGGTACAATAAAGTGCAAGCAACTACTTAACGTTGATTTTTGAAAATTTTTTTGTGCGCGCATTTTCTTCCACACAAAGTTCGCTCGACAATTTTTTTGTATGGAAAAATGTGTAACGCGTTCCACTAAAAAAGTTGCCAAAAATCAACTTGTTGTGAAACTTGTTATTTTGTTATACTAAAACTAAATGGTATATTAAATTGCAAACCCGAAATTTTTGTAAAAATTTTGTTAAAAAGTTTGAAATTTTTATAAACTTTTTCTAAATTTGTTTACAAAGTTTAAAACTTGTATTTGTATAGTTTTTGTTACAGTGTGAAATATATTAAAAAATAAATAAAATACCCCGCGTATTTTTTGCTTCTAATTTCATTTCAATAAACCCCACTGTTCACCACTAGCGTTGCGCTATTAGACACGCCATTAGGCGCATAATATTTCAATTTTTCTAGAAGCAAATTGGCCTTCACTTGGCGGCGTTAGTGTTCAGGTGGTTAAGTAGAGTGGCAGAGTCGTTTTTACAGTCGTTTTGTTGTAGGTGTGGTTAGCGCGCACGGTTGTCAGCGAACGTTATTATTACTATTGGCGCTATTTGCATTCTGTGTAGTATACTACAGTTACCTGACGCGCTGCATACTACCCTTAATATTAAGTCATACTTATAGGCATGTAGGCACATATTTGTGTTCGTATGAAATAGTAGCTTATGTCGAAAGGCTGGCTTTAGTATAATGCAGCATTCGTAGCATACGATAGCGAATGACTCACTGGCGCCGAGCCGTTGAAGAACATTAAAATTAAAATTTTTTTTTCAAAATTTATATGTGATGTGTGTATTAGATGAAAAAAAAATTATAATTTAAATTTTTTGAGTCTTTGTCTGAGCTATGCCCCCTGTGCGACACGCCTTAACCGTCTCCAATCGGGACCAAAATTTTTTATGTGACTTAGGCGTTGAGGCTTAGGAAACCTTGGGTAAACATTTCTCTCTTGCATTTAAGCACCACCCTAATGTGCATATGTAGATTTAAAATCAACTTAAAAAGTACTGAAAATTGAAATTACATTTAAACTGAATCCTCAGTGCGCCCAGTGTCACTTTAGTGCGCCGAAGGCAAGCTTCGAGTACGCTTTATTCAAGCGGCCATAGCTGAAATCCTGCTGAAGTGGCGCTACTCTGCGCAAGTGAGTGTGTGCATATGGATGTGTGCGTGTATCCATATGTATTGTGTAAATATTGTCGTAACGGCTGACAATGTTGATACCAATCAGTGCAGTGGCCCAAATGTGCTGCTCATAACTTGTCCAATTATGTCAGTCAGGCAGGTCGATTTCCTGGCCGCCTGACTGGCTAGCTGGCTATCTGGCTGACTGGCTGACCATTTCCGTTCTGTATCCACTCATTCAGTTAACTATAATAACCATCAAAGGTTTGCGCAAAAAAAAAAAAAAAAAATGTAAGCAAACAGAGCAGCAGTCAAGGGCTTATATTCAGCTGGTTTTTCATTTAATCACCATAACCATGTTGTTGTGATACCTCGCCTTCTTTCACTTGACTGAAGTGTTGCAATTAATGCGCATTTATTTGTAAAGCCAGTCACGCCCATCCACTACCGTACCGGCGAGAGCGGTGCGAGCAGCGTGAGCGTCGAATAAAATGCATTTTTACACCTGCCAACTGGGCAAAAAGCTACTAGCAAACAGCTAGTTAACAATGCATAAGAACTTCATTTTTATGTTGAACATTTACAGTTGATTATCCTGCAGTTAACTAACTGGGCGTTCTGTGCTTTTACATACATACTAAGTGTAGCTGCACGTTGAAGCGCCTGTCTGTTCGCCATTTTCCCTTTGGTGTAATAAATATTAATACCATTGCAAAGGTCTTTCACTGCTACATGTTTTCATTGCTAACTCATTCAGCTAATTGTTGTGTACATACATACATATGTGTGTGTATATGCTTTAGCGTTGCTGTCAGTGCGCTTCCGAGGCGCTTAATTTGCCGTCTGTGCGCGTCAGTAATGATGTTACGCCCTTAACTATATTTTTTGTTTATTTTTTTTTTTATTGTTGTACATTTTTATTATTACATTAATTTTTTTATTAACTCTCTGCATAGTTTTGCTTTAGCTTCATTACTCAGTTAATCCTTTTACTCGTTTTGATATTTTATTGTTTGCAGTAAATTAAAAAAGGCAATTTTCTCTTATACGGCTTTCAATTGAAATATTTTTAAATAAACCATAATTAAATGTTATTTAATTTAAGTCTTCCCGCAATTTTTTTTTTGTTTGTAGTATGTAACATTTTTATGCAGCATGACTTTTTACGCTTTGTCACCTTTATTTACATAAAAAATTTAAATTCATATTTTTATTGGTTTTCTTTAATGTCATGGTAAGTCAGGAATATTGCATCTCAAATTCAAATGCAAAAATTTAATTTGCATATCAATGTAGTTTTTATCAGAATCTCTGAATTTTTATGCGTTTAATGGATTTTTTTTTAAATCTATAATAATGCCTTCAGATGCCCAATTAAATTGAACAATTGAATTGTAAATTGTATCAACTGGTGATTGAATTGAAATCAGTGTCAATTTCAGAAAAAAATTAGGTCGCAATTAAGTTTAAATGTGATGTTCATACTTAAAGCATCGCTGCATTTTCCTTGTCCTGCTGCCTGCATTGGATATTAACACCAGTTTGTTGGATTAGACGGAATAGTTGACAATGAGTCATAGGAAAATTACAGCGGCAAATAAGAAGAAGAGAAGATACAGTGGTGGACAAACGGTGATTCACGTTTGGCGACTATCTCTTGCTGGTCTCATATGCTTGCAGTTATCATTCAAGCTTAGCGTGAAGCCAACAAGAAAAGAAGAAAAGAACCCTTAGCCAAGAAATTTAAAGCTGCCTTAGAAAATTCTAGTTGACTGTGATCTGAACCTATCCTGCCTATGAATGGGCAAAAAGTGTGTTTATTTAAGGAATTTTTTCTTAAAGATTCCGGTACTTAATTACAAAACCGAAGCAAATTAAGCAAGATATCTTACCGCATAAGATGCCTTTGCCTTGAATTTCTCAAATTATTCAAACCTTTTCATAAATCTGGTACTCGATAAACGTCTTATTATAATAATTTTTTAAGAGGTGACATCCGAAATTTTGAACTTTTCTTACGATATGTTTTATGTGACTGAAATGAAATAAACCACCGAATTTATTCTTACGTACTTGAAGTCGGTAAAGAAACACCCTGTATAAAAGTGAATGTCTCTCTGTTTGTTCTCTATGGACTCATAAGTCTTCTTTTGATTGCGAGCGCCACTTAGTGAGTAATTTTTTTTGCTAAATATGTTTTTTTAAATATTTTTTTTTTGCAATATATTTTTTTTTGCAAAATAATTTTTTTGCAGCATATTTTTTTTTCAAAATATTTTTATTTTTAGTAAAATAATATTTTTTTGCAAAATATTTTTTCAAAATAATGTTTTTTTTAATATATATATTTTTTTCAAAATAATGTTTTTTTAATAATTTTTTGCAAAATAATTTTTTGCAAACTAATTTTTGCAAAATAATTTTTTTTAGAAAATAATTTTTTTTTAGAAATTTTTTTTTTTTTGCAAAATATTTTTTTTTTGTGTTTTTTTTTGGTAAAACAATAGAGATAATAAATTTGAATCAAATCGGTTCGTAAATAAAATATGTTTGATATTCGCTTCCAGCATCACCTGGCGAGTGGTTTTCCTATCGTTAGGGTAATATGTGTACTAAGTTTGAATAAGTCGAACCAAAAACACGGGTTGCTGAATACATACATATATATTATATACTATGTGTAGATTAGTTATTCTGTTACGTGGGAGACCTTGAAAACTTCTGCACTTCCACCAGGGGAAATAAATGTATGGCTCAAAATCAGCACGACTTGGGATATTGCGAACCGCTGTAGTACTCCTGAAGTGACATCCACTTTCAGCATTTGAGAACGTCAAAGCCAAAAATTATGAAAATAATCGGCCTTATTAAGGTTGTCGACGTCGACATCGATGTAATTTTTTATTAAAAAAGTAGCGCTCTTAAGTCCAACTCCAACTACACTGATCACAGTATTTTTGCATTTTGTATTTTCTTTTTAGATTCAAAAACCTAATTATCGCAAAATTTTATGAAAAAATCTTTCGTATAACATTTCAGCACCTTAACTGCCTTTTGACCCTTATTTTGAAAAAGTTTCATGGAACTTCATTAAAAATGCCATTTAGAAAGTTAAATATTAAAAAAAAAAAAACAAGTAATAAAGTCTAAGTTCGGGCGGAGCCGAACATTAAATACCCGGCGCAAGTGTTAAATATATGATTTTCACCTTTCCGAAACCTACCGCTAGATGGTAAGCGGGGGTGTATCAATTTTGAGTAAATTAGCGTCCTTAAATTTCGAAATATTGCAGTTTCAAGCATTTTTGAAATTTACCGTTATATGAAAAGCGGCCGTAATTTTAGTCCGATTTCAATAATTTTTAAAGTTTTGCTTTTATGTGGCAAGCACAATAACCACACCGAGTTTGGTACAAATTGGTAGAACGGTTACCGATATACTTATATGTGATCATAAGTGGGCGGTGCCACGCCCATTTTGCAAAATTTTACCATAAACGTATTTCTTGGTAAAGAATTGTTGCAAGCATCAATTTTGAATAAATTAGCTTCAATATTTACTGATTTATCGAAGATTATGTATTTCTCTAAATTACCGTTATATGGGAGGTGGGCGTGGTTATTGAGCGATTTTAAAAATTTTCGGCCATTTGGTATGTTGTGCGAAGACCAACAACTGTGCCAAGTCTGGAAGAAATCGGTGGAGACGTTGCCAAGATATACACATGTAACCATAAGTGGGCGTGGCTGCGCCCATTTTTCAAAAATTTATAATATTCTTATTTTTCGTCTAAAAATTATTGTAAATATCAATTTTGAGTGAATAATCTTCAGTAGTTACTAAAATATCGCAGTTTTCGTATTTCTGAAAATTACCGTTATATGGGAGGTAGGCGTGGTTATTGTCCGATTTCGCCCATTTTCAATACCATCCGTCCTACGCCCAAAAGAAGTTCACGTACCAAGTTTCGTTAAGATATCTCAATTTTTACTCGAGTTATCGTGTGCACAGACGGACGGACGGACGGACGGACAGACAGTCACCGCTTAATCGATTTCTCTTTTCATTCTGATCATTTATGTATACATTTGTCTATATCTATCTCTATTCGGTTTGCCTGTTACAAACAACCGTTATGTGAACAAAGTTATAATACCCTTGTGCACAAGTGCGCTCGGGTATAAAAATGCAATCATAGAAGTCTGGTCGTTCAACAATGTTTGTTTAAATAAAATTATAGTTTAAAAAACTAAAACTTCCCTGTTATAATTGCCATTCGTATTGTCATCTGGTATGTAACTTGGGAATAGAAATCGCTGCATCTTTTAGGCGCACCAATATTACATAGTTACATCCCGAGTTAATAAATGGAAGGTAAAAAGGCTCTCACAGTGTTATTTTCTTTTTCTTTTAATTTAAAATTGAAGTTGATATTTCAACGTTTTCTAATATTATTTAAAATCTTAGTTTTTGTATATTTAAGTTATAATTATTCATTTAATGTTATGCCTGTTTTGCATGTCCTACAAACTATTATTTATTAATTTATGAATTTTTGCATTTTATTTCATTTTTATATTTCCATTTGTGTGCGTATATTATTGCAACTACTACTACTACTACTCGTACTCCATACAACTGCATTTATTTATGTAAATCTACTGCAACAACTACTGCTTGCTTGCCTTTATACTTTTGTATTTGTGCCTGCTGTTTGTACATCGTATATCGTATCGTATCGTATCGTATCGCATCATATGAATCGTTTTTAATTTCATTTGTGCCGTAAATTGTATTGTCGTATTGTGTTGCATATCGTTTGTGAACGTCTCATATTGCTGCCGTCGCTCGTCCGACGCCCATTGATCCTTCCTGCATATGTCCGCACCACGACTATTTGATAAATGCATGAATATTATTCTGTCCTGTCGCTGCTTGCTTTTCTGCGTGCCCGTTTTATATGATTGCGCTGTCATTGGCGCCTTATCGCCGCGATGATTCGATGTGGCTGCAACATGTGGCAATAAATTCAATAATCTCTTTGTATGCTGTGTTGTGCGTAGAATTTTGGAAAGCAAAATCAGGTTTGTTTTTATAGTAAATAGTATGTAAATTCTAATTTGTTTAATGTTATTTCATTTAGTGCATTGTTTTCCATATTTTCTATATTTCATTATTTCATTTATCTATATGCGATTATTATTTCATTAAGTTTTGCTTTAGTAGTTTTTAATTAATAGCCTTACGTTTTGTTTAAGATAAGTGTTTATATGATGGAAAACAAGCAAAATCTTGCCAACCATTATTTTTAATCAAACAATTATATATTTATGTAATTATTTAATTTTATTTAAGCTCAATTAATTTGTATTGACAAAAATTTTTGGTTGTGCGTAAGAAGTTTATTTTTGATTACTGGCCAATTTTAAAACTTGACAGCAATTTTTCGACATAAAAAATTTGATTTGCTCATTTAAAAGCTGAACACAAATTGTTGGTCATAAAAAAACTGGACATAAATTTTTGGCCATTTAAAAAGTGTACATAAATTTTTGGTCGTCCAAAAACTTGATATAAATTTTTTTTACGTTACAAAGTGCTCATTTGATTTAGACATACATTTTTGGCTATTTAAAACTTTAACATAAATGTGCGTTCATTTGAAAACTGGACATAAATTTTTGGTCAGTTAATAACGTGATGTAAGTTTTTAGCCATTGAAACTGGGCATACATTTTTTTCCATACATTTCTTGTAAGTTTTTGTTCTTTAATTTGAAAGCTGGACATACATTTGAAAAATATACATACATTTTTGGTTATTTAAAACCTGCGCACATATTTTCGACGCGTAAAGTATAGAATTAACGGTAGCAAGTGGCTGTAGTTTTTCGCCTCATAAAAATATGTATATGCAACAGCTAACGAAGGGTAAAAAATGGGCAAGAAACTTGACACCTTAAAGCAAAAAAAAAAACAGTTCGCTGTACACCACTGAGTCTTAAAGTATTTTTGCAAGGAATTTCTATCCTTTTTTGCCTTCCAGCATTTTTCGGTGAAACATATTTTTTTTTTTGAAATAGTTCTACTGGAATAATGGAAATACATGCCCCGTTAGCAAACGTTTAATGCTTTTCGCTTAGCTTTAATATACTAACATTAGGGTGGTACGTTAGGGTGATGAGAACTGAGATTTGTGTGAATAGTACTAGAACGGGGTACTCGAGGACTAAGAACTTTGAAAAAAAAAAAATCTCCAAGAACAAGAACATCGATGTATCATTCTTTGAAATCGGACTGTAAATGCAGTAGATATGACGAAGAATGCAAAAAGGCGATTTCTACGTTCTGCCTATTTTTTTTCGAAATTGCCTTGCAAAAATACTTGCGATTCGAAGGTGTAAGGCGAACATTTATTCTTTTTCAGTCTGTTGGGTAGTGGAAAAGGGGCATAAATGCACATAAAGGTGATCATATAAAAAGTTTATAATGTTAAGCACCCTCCATTTAGTATTTTTCTAAATGAAAACAAAAGAATGCCCGTACTTTTTTTAGTTAAAAAAAATAAGATATTTACAACTGCCTCAAATCCCATGAAGTTTTCCATATATTTTATATAGGGAACAACGCTTTTTCGTACAAATGATATAGAATTCTTGAAAATCAATGAAATTTTTCGGAAAGCTCTGTTTCTCTGCAGGAGACTTCCAGTAATAATGCCCAATTTTTTGTTTTAAAATTTTTTTATTTGCATTTGTATTTTTTGGGTGACCTATAAAAAATAGTTACTTTAAAAAAATTTTTAAATAAAAATTAGGTATTGTTAATGTAAGTCTTCCGAACAGAAACTGAGTTTTACGATCGAAAAATGTTGATTTTCTAGAATGCTATACCATTACTACGAAAACGTGGTTTTTCTCCATGTAAAATACATGAACAACTCTTAATGGGCTTTGAGGCAATGCTAAATATCATTAAAAAAGAAAAAAAATCTGGGTATTATATTTTTTCCTTTTAGAAAAATCCTAGGGGGTGAGATAACCATCATTTTGTCGATAAATATAACGGTTAAAACAATATAGCAGGTATTATCCGTAAAAAAGTTAGTAACTATATCCATAACTATCGATAAATTTTCGGCAAACTTGTCGATAACTATCGATATTTTTTTTATCGATAGCTATCGCTAAAAGTTATATATAGATTTCGAGGAATAGAGTTAATATTGCATACTTCTTACGTAGTCATTATGTATGTAGATATATATGTATGTAAGCAAATACGTAGTGCCGCTACTAGAAAGGAATCTATTGCGTAGTGATTATACATATTGAAGTAGTATCACTATTAACTATTTTTCCTCACCACCTCTATTTTTATGAGCTTAGTCGTAGCTTTCCACGAATTACCAATCTAATATATTTTTCTATTTTCTCTTTTTTTTTTGCCCGTACACCTTGATGATGCCGCTAATCGGCGCAATTCCAATTTGATTGCATTCACCTGAACGCGCCTCGCACACTCGCACATACGCACACACAGACAACAGTCGTTGCTCTCGGACGAACAAGCCAAAGAAGTCGAACAGATACTCTCCGCCGCACCCACAGTTGGTGTGGCCGTTGCAGCTGTTGTTGCCACAGCTACTTCGCCAACTAGCATTAAAAGTCTAATCGAAGAAACGCAACTAGAATCACCGCCACCAACAGAGCAGCAGGGCAAAAAGGCAACGACGAAAGC
This sequence comes from Rhagoletis pomonella, assembly GCF_013731165.1. NCBI lineage: Eukaryota > Metazoa > Arthropoda > Insecta > Diptera > Tephritidae > Rhagoletis > Rhagoletis pomonella. The sequence continues at coordinate 12,599,556 of NW_023458565.1, forward strand.
AGCTGCCGCCAAAGTTAGCATTGACATAGCTGGTGACGTACGTGCTGCTCCTGTAAATGCTACCTTAACTGCAAGTGGCGGTTGTAATCCAATAACTGTCGCCAACGAAAGTGTTACCGCCTATAACAAGGCCGACGAAGCGGAAGATGATGATGACGAGGAGGAGGACGACGACGACGACGGGGATGTCGACATAGTTGGCATTGGCGCCGCACCTGCACACATTTTAAATGCGACCTTCACCAAGGCGGTAGATAGCAGCATCAGTGCTGCAGCAACTAACAAGGCCAACAACAACAATAACCACAACAACAACAACAGCAGCAATACACACGACGACGATGAGCCCGAATGGCTACGTGATGTACTTGAAGCGCCTAATCGCAGTCTAGAGAATTTGCTAATTTCCCGCTGTGCTGGAGTCAACGATAGGAGGCGACATTCATCGGAAAGTCAAGACAGAATTGTGGGTGGTGAAAGTAGTTTTGTTGAAAGTAAACATTCCGACTTGGTGACTGCATCTAAGGTCGAGACTAGTTACGATGCAGACAATGATTCGACACTTTTTATACAACAACAACAACAACAACAACAACAATACGAACAACCACAATCACCCAGCGGTAAGCCAGGCGAACAGCAGTCACTTTTGAATCAAACATTTGTGCAACAGGAATCAAGTAGTCCAACACCGCATGGCCAAACGGGCGAATCTCTGCAAGAATCAATTGTTTCGGTTGAGTCAACTCAATCGGATGGTACACTCAATCAGACTACGACCATTGATGACAGCATAATCTCAAGCAAACATAATTCCACTTACTCATTAGCTGAGGGTGAGCTACATTCGATTAATACAAATACAACAACTACTAGTCTTGGTGGCATAGAACTCGACGATTCGCAATACTATATACCAGAGTATCCGCCAGTGAAGAGCAAGGAAGTTTATGTGGAATCCGGAGTGCATTATTTCGAAGATGGCAACTTTTGGATGGAAGTGCCGGGTAAGTTTGGTTTTTAATATTTTATTAGTGTATTTTCGGTTCTGATTAGTGATTTTATCACTGAATCCTAACTGTCGGAAAACTTAAGGAAAGCTTAATTTTTTATAGAATTTTAATAAATTAAATGTTTCAAAAGATTCTAGCTAGTTACGCCTGTTTTTACTTTTTGAAACTGCAACCGTTTGAATAAAAAATTTTGTAGGAAGGAAAATCATTTGTGAGCTTTCCTCCCCTCTCACTTTGTTTTTGTATGGGCAAGCAGTTTTAAGTACAGGAACGACTCGAGTGTTAACGGAAAAAGCTTGTTGTTGTTTTATTATTATTATTTGGAGATGAAGCTCTGCGACCTCAAGATCTATTGTGCCCACTTCATGGATTTACAGCCTGTCTATTAATCCAGTATCCGAGACAAACTTTAGTATGGAATTTAAACCTACGGATTTCACTTCGCCCCCGGTTATAAAATGTTCACCCAGGACAGTCTTCTAAGATGTGCTTTGCACTCTCCATATTCGTCCTGCAAAATCTCTATCGCTTCTGCGAGTAATTTCTCAGTTTAGTCAGGTGATAGTTCAGCCTGCAATGTCCTCTTAGGATTCCTGCAACAATTCTTAAGTTATTCTTGGATAAGCTCATACATTCCTTAAAGCCTTTTTAAGTTATATGCTCCTAAAAGTGCTTTGGACTGCTCTAGACCCAGTAGCTATTTCTTTAAGTCTCTTCCTCTAACCGGCTCAGGGCAGATAGTGCATGAAAGGGGTTGATGCTTCCTTCTTCGCAAGTTCATCAGCAATTCCGTTTCCTTTAATACCAATATATCCAGGAATTCAGAGAACCAAAACTCGATTGGTCGGACCAAGAGTATTCAGCTTATCAAGGCACTCACTCACCAGTTTAGATGTTACCTGATGGGATGTGAGGGCCTTGATAGCCATTTGGCTGTCAGTCAAGATCGCGATGTTCTCATTCCGGTAGTTTCGCTTCATATTAAAGTCCACACATTTCTATGGCGTATGTTGCAGCCTGGAAAATGCACATATGTTTTCCCATGGGTTCCTAGTATCTTAACCTCGGTCCAACTACACCTACCCCGGTACCCTCTTCAGGCAATGAGCCATCAGTGTACCAGGTAATCATGTTTTGCTTTATCCGATATCTCCTGGATATGCCTGCCCACCTCTTATTACGCAGAACAGTTGTTGTAACTGCATACAAATTCCCCAAACCGTTTTTAGGGAGCAATGCTGGGGTGGCAGTCCTTGGCCAGATATTAATCTCAGTCGTTCCGCTTACGTAGACCCAACTCTCGAGGGAATAATTCGATCCGAAAGCGTCTGTTGTTTCAGCGATCTAATCCATACGACCCTGCCGCAGCGTAGCTCCATAATCTACTTATTCGTTCTGACCTGGAGTTGAAATCCGGAAACCGATTTCTTCTGCATTGGCTATCGAAGGAGACTTGATGGACCTATGTAAGTCTTCACTGCAAAAAAACCCTTGATGCGTTCATTCTGGCACTGAAATGGTGGACGGCGAATTATTTGAATGGTCGATAGTGTTTCTTCGAGACTTATATTTCTAGGTGCTTGGGAACAGCACTGGTTGACTAAGGTAGAAGTGGCTTCGAATTCTTCCTCAGTTTTATTTTGTCAAGACTATAGTTAAAAAGGCGCGCGAGGTCTTTCAAATTTTTCGACTGCCATTTTTGTTTAACTATACTCGAATGTCCCTTAAAAATTGAGGTAGGACTGGTAGTAGAGGTGGCTCTCCTCGATGGATTGTTTACCATATTACTGATCGTTGGTAGCTCTGAATGAACGCTTCCTTGACAGACTATCTTCTGCAGCATAGCTATTTGATCGGTAGCCAGGCCGGAGTATCTAAGTTTCCACTGGATACAATACTCTTGCCTCTTTATAGTCGAGCTTAGCTGTTTAAAACATTTATCGGTGTTTTAAACCCTATTTCATAAAAAATCAAGAAGAAGACTTTAACTGCTTTATAAATCGAAAATTTGTATTTTATTTTTATGAATAAGGCCATTAGAAGATAAACTTTATATAGATAAGCATTCGTCAGAACGACAAAACATTTTCTGCTCACCCTAATCCGATGAACTGCCGTAGTCATGACGATCAGCTTCATACATCAGCAACTTGAAGGCCCATCTATCTGGAGTTCATACCCATATATATATCCGGTGTATAAAGACATGAAGCCTAAATGTTCTCCATAAATCCACCGCCTTCAACTGCCATCCTGCACCTCTTTACTTTTGTGCGGAACCAGTAAAATAATTCTAAATAATTCGGTGAGAGGGAAGAACATGATGTTTGCGTGTATTTATAAAAAATATATATATATTTATTGGATCAAAAAGTAGCTGGGTAGGCACTGTGGCCAATGGCAATCATCTATTACCACCTCTGCAAGGTTGTACGCCATGCCTAGTCCACAAACACTCTGAAATTATTCTCCGGAAGGTACCACATATTAGGCTGAGCATGCTTTGAAGTGTCCTCAACTTATTACTTAAGCAAGTTTTGTTAAATGACACTTGAAAAGTGCATATGCAAGAACCTCCTAAATTTCATAAAGTTAATTTTTGCACACGCAGCAATGACCATAGAGGTTCTAGCATGCATTTAGGCGCTAGATTTTTGTAGTCGCCTAGACAAACACTGCAGTCTTTAAATCGACGGAGGTGTTATGTCCAACTACTAAGTAATAATTTATTTTCGATTATCTTTTTCGCAGGTCTACTCGACTTCGATGACGACGAACTCTCCTATCCGCCAATACCAGTAAAAAAAAATACCAAAGTACGCTTTAGTTCCGGACCCATACAAGTATTTTCAACCTTCTCCGTTACCGATTATGATCGCCGTAATGAAGATGTCGATCCCGTGGCCGCTTCAGCCGAATATGAGCTGGAGAAGCGTGTCGAGAAGATGCATGTCTTCCCGGTGGAATTAATGAAAGGTCCTGAAGGTTTAGGTTTGAGTATTATTGGCATGGGCGTTGGTGCCGATGCTGGACTCGAGAAATTGGGTATATTTGTGAAAACTATAACCGATAACGGTGCAGCAGCACGTGACGGACGCATTCAGGTGAGTTGAAATTTTCAAGTTTTGACACCGAAGGTGTGTACATTATGGCCAGCTCCCTGCGTCCACCTATGAATGTACATGCGTCATCAGCAATAACGTGACTGATGGACGTTCTAAATTTCACGAGGTGGACGTGCGGGAGCGCATTTGTACTTGCTTCAGTTAAAACTTTTAAATTTGCTCAGGTTAACGATCAAATCATCGAAGTGGATGGCAAAAGTTTAGTGGGCGTAACACAAGCGTATGCCGCATCGGTGTTACGCAATACATCTGGTCTAGTCAAATTTCAAATTGGACGTGAACGTGATCCGGAAAATTCCGAGGTGGCACAATTGATACGTTTGAGTTTGCAAGCGGATCGCGAAAAGGAAGAACGACTGAAAAGGTGAGGATGTCCTTTTTTGGTTTTATTTATAAAAGTAAAATTAATATTTGTTTATTATGCTACAGACAACAAGAGGAATATTTACGTCGCACACTCGACTACTCGGAGGACTCCACACAGCCAGTTTCGGCTAATTCTAGTGTCTGCGAGGGACCCTCGAGTCCCGTACAAGTGGAGCATCCAATGGAGGTCGAGGCTACGCACTCACAGGAGGTAGAGTCTCTGAAGAGGCTGCTACAGGAGGTATGTAAAATATGGCGCCAATTGGTATTGATTTTTAAACCCCCAAAAAATTTTGGAGTATTTTCAGAGTTTTAATCTTTTTAAACCTTTTATACGTTTCTTTATGTGATTTACTTATGACGTGGATTCACGAAAAATAAACCGAAAACAAACAAAAAAAAAAAACGATACAAAACGTTACGAAAATGCAGCACAAAGCGGTAATTGGTTTGAACGAAATAGTTTCTATAACTTTTAGCGAATTCATGTGTCTTTTCGTTTTCGCCCGATTTAGTTTTTTGTTGTTTTTAAAAATTGGAATATATTTAATTTTTGTACAATAACTGTAAATTAATTGCTAGCCATTTTTTTATACTCATATATTATTTCATTTAATTTTTTTTTACATATTTTGTTGAATGTTCATTTTTTCGTTTGTTTAATTTTTAGAGCGAATTGAGTTGCCTGTTAAAAGACGACATTATTGATACGCTGAAGCGTAAGGTGGGTGTTGTCGCCTTTTGTTTATGCTTTTTTATTTCTGCTTATTACTAATCATACTCACCACGAATTTAGCTTTCATATGCATGCCACCATATAATTTAATAAACACTTCCTCATTTCCTTAAATATTGAACTTCCTTCTTCACATTTCTCGCCATCCCATCAGCTCGTCAAATTAGAAACAACCGGCAATGAAAACGAACTACTCAGCGAACGTTTACGCCAAAGCGAACGCGAGCTAACCAACATCAAGAAAGAGGCTGCAAATCTACAAAATATGCTACAACAATCACAGGGCCAGTACATGGCACTCGACAAGAAGTATAACAAGGCCAAGCGTTTGGTGCGTGAGTATCAACAACGCGAGGTGGATATGTGTCATCGGGAGGAATTCTATCAGCAATTACTGCAAGAGAAGGACACCGAATACAATGCACTCGTGAAGAAGTTGAAAGATCGTGTCATCAATTTGGAACACGAGCTGCAGGAGACACAACGTAAGGCTGGCTTCCCCGTCGGTTTGCCATACGATAGCGCCACGCTCAAATTGACGCCTCAAATGATGCGAAAAGCGCCGCCAAAACCACTATTCCAGAAACTTGAAACCGAATTGTCGGATACGGAAATTTCCGATCTCTCACCCGATGGCGAGGGTGTGAAAACGGCTACAGTGGAACGTAAAGTACCAATTAAAGACGAATTGGATGCTGCAGTGCCGCAACATGAACTTCTGGATAATTCGGTTACAAAGACCAAAATAGATTTAGGTAAGTGGGAGTGGAAGTGAAATAATTAACTAAAGATGTAAAATGCCGCATTGCATTTTAAGGAAACTGTTATTTTCTTATACATGTCTAAAGATATTTTGTGAGTTGGCAATGCTTTGGCTTGGTTTCTTTTAAGAATGACTAATAGCTAAAATTTTGTTGGTGGCGGTAATTTTATACGTTTGTGCACAGAATTCGATATTAAAAGTCAAATTTAAAAATAAATTGGCTTAAGATTAAGTACAACCAAATACAGTAAATAAACGAATACAATAAAGAATGTAAAAAAATAAATGAATCGAAAAAATAAGTAAAAAAATAAAAATAATGTAAAAAAAAATAAAAATAATGTAAAAAAAAATAAAAATAATGTAAAAAAAATAAAAATAATGTAAAAAAAAAAATTAAAAATAAATTAAAAAAGCATATAAAATTTAAGTAAGTTAAACAAAATACACTTAATTAAATCAACACACGCATTCGACAAGTCCAATATGAAATGGTGTGAGCCAATTGTGTGGTTTTATTCAAAAGTGTTTTGATAAAAATGTGATCGAAATTATTTCCTCTTTAGTAAGACTTGTTTGGAAAAAAATTTATGCTTTAGTTCAAACAGCAATGTTCTTTTGTGAGGACTACAAAAATTTATTTAAGTAAAACTCAGTCGAACTTGTTAAGCGGTTACACCACACTGATTTGCGAAAAATAGGTAAAGAATTGATATTTTTCGAACGCAGAACGAAATTTATTTAAAAAAAATTGTATTTCACGTACATATGTATGAATGCACATTAGGGTGATCAAAAAAAAAGTTAAGTCAAAATTTTAATGCTCTTACTCACTCGGATTGTTCTATGTCGAAATCAAAAAATATTTAGAGGTCGCTCAAAGCGCTCATGTATTTTTTCGTAGCAATGGTTACAGGATTTAATCGATTCGAATCAAAATAAAAATAATCGATGCAGCAATAAAATGTCAAAAATAAATCGATCTCCCAGTATCAAATCATATATTTTGTCAAATAACGCCTTTTACTTAATTTTTACAAAGAAACTGAACACTGCAATCCGGCAAACACGGAAATCACAAACATTAATTGTAAGTAATTGTTTGTTTCAATTTCCAGATTTATCCAAAAGCTTCAGTTTCAAAACCGACTTCAATTCTCATATAAAAATTTAAGAGTACCGTTAATTTCTTCATTATGAAATTATCGGATCACTATGGGAACACCTCTGAGGTACACCCTTTCCTTAACAAAAAAAAGGAATTAACGTGGTCCAAAGTTATGCGGTAACATATATAAAAAATAGATAAAAAAAAGCATTCCGACGAATTGATAACCTCCTCCTTTTTTGAAGTCGTCTAAAAATGTGAGATAAAATTTTTCTATATTAAGGCAGCGATATGAGAATTTAACATAACTACATAAATTCTTAACCGTACTTATGAAAATGGTTAATTTTTTTGGATTTTATTTAATTTTTATCACAAAAGAAAAAAATGTGTGATCTACCTCAAAATTAACCGCTATTTTCAAAAGTGTACGTAAGTGTAAGTGTAGTGTTTTCAATACATATTTTTTCCCCCTCACTATATTTCTTACCTTAATTACCCTTTTTAGAAAAAAATGTAGTCTGCAGTATAGTCCATTGAATTTTAGTGCCGGTACAACTAATTTGGAAGATATTGGGCTGTTACTGTTGATATGTAGATTTTTATTTTTTTTTTGCTGAAGGTGTTGCTCATTTTCTCTTTGTCAAGTATGCTCAAAATTGTGGTTTTTTTATGTCAAAGAAAATGTGCATGAGCGCCAAGAAGAAAATCTCTAAAAATAGGTAGGAAGTCCGCATAATAAAATGTGGACTTAACTATACTAAAATTCAATGGGCTATACTGCATACAAAAATTTTTTCTAAAAAGGTGAATTAACCAAAATTTTAATGAAATAATCGAATGTCGATTGTCGAATTTTTTGGATATAAAAACCACGACAAAGGATCTTCGATTTAAAAACGGCATCTTTAGTTTAAAAAAGTCGTTTCGAGCAAAACGCTCAAGAAACAAGTTCACAGTCTTTCTGCCATTCCCATTTCTAACTACTGTAACTTCTGAAGTACTTTGAATTTCGAAATGGGGAAGCGCCTCAAATATTCTTCAGAGTATGTAGAAATTTTATTTTTTTCATTTTTCCAGCTAACCCCTGAACAAAATAGTGTAACATCTAAAGTGAACAATTTAATAAATAACAGAAATAATTTGAAATAAATAGTAATTAACACAATAAATACCACATAATAATAATAAAAAATTTACAATTCTGCTAAATTATGTGCACCTTTAAAAATTTTATCTTATATGCTCCCTACTCACAAGCTTTACTTTTTCCGCTTTCACAGTAGCTCATTGCCACATATATTTTTTCTCCTTTGCATTCAAGTACATACATTCATATGTATATATTAATCAGTATATATTTGACTACATATGTACATAACTATAATAGACAATATCTATTCATTCTAATTCATGAAGTCATCTCATTGCAATTTTTAGGTTTTTGTTCTAATTCTACTTGTATTTTTGTATTTTGTACCTTTCTTTCTATATCTCTTTCAATTCAATTGTGCCTGTGTCCCGTTTTGCTGCCATTTACATATACATACATATATATTGTTGTTTGTGTTGTTGATGTGCTTATGTCCAAAAAACCAAACCAACAAAACAAAAAAAAAACAAATACACTATTGCCGCCTCAAATTTTGCTGCCGCTTGCCTGCCGCTCAAAATCAAATAAAACACAAAATGCGCCTTCGCTTGCACTACTTTTCAAATCAAAACCAAAAACAAAAAAAAAATACCAACAAAAAAGCATCTCGTGGTGGTTTAGCTAATCGCCAGCTGCCTTCAACAGCGAACAACGGCAACAACAGCACCAGCAATTGCAATACAACCAACGCAGCGGGCAACAACGCCACTAATGCCACCGCCGCCGCCAACAGCAATAACAGCCAAATTCATAGCACTACTTCCGTCGCCTCCGCCGCCTCCGCCGCCGCCGCCTCCGCCACCGCTGGCATCAACATTAACACCAGTCACAGTCACAGCAGCAGCAGTGTCAGTGGCAACAGCAGCAATAACAACGGCGTTAAAAGCATCTCTTTTGGCAAGCGCACGCTCAGCAATAGCAGCTCAGATTGCGCGCTCGATGACAGCGAGGATGATGGCACTGCCACTACGGTGGCACATGTGCACGCCAGCGCCGCCTCGGATAGCAATGGACTTTCGAATGGCAGCAATAGTAGCGTTATCCACCGCAATTACTTACAGCAGCAGCAGCATCATGCCACCGCCACCAATGGCCATCACAGCGTCACTGCCGGTACAACTACTGCCATTCTGTTGAATTCGACCGCCATCGCGGGCAGTGGTGTTGCAACAGCGCGCGAACAGCAAATCAATCAATTGTATGCGCAAGTGCACAAGGATCATAATAAGACCGGCGTAGCAGCAGCAGCAGCAGCTGCTGGTGTTGGTCATTCCACAATACCGAATATATTTAAGAGTGCCATTGGTTCGCCACCCGACGTAAGCCTGGGCGTGGGCGTGGGCGTGGGCATGGGCTTGGGCAGCAGTGGCGTTAGTGTTGGTGGTGGTGATTTTCATCGCAGCAACATGACTACGTTCGGTACTAGCAATCGTGATCTCAATAGTTCATACGATTCAATTTTAGGCTCAAACGATAAACTCTCCGAGAATGAACAATCATCGGAGAATTGGATGTATCCGAGTCGACGACGAGTCGGACCGACGGGTGCCATCATAAGTGGTAAGATGCCACCTTCATCGTTTACAGAACAACTAAATCAAGCGTTGTCCGAGCGTGAGAGGTGAGTGTAGAGAAATTAATTTTTTTTTTAAATATTTATTATAGAAAAACCATGGGGAAATTAAAAAAATGTGAAGTGTAATAAAGCGGCTTTCTCACTTTATTTTCTTAAATTGCTTGGCATTCGACTATCTTATAGAAATTTTTCAAAGCAGATTTTCAAATAAGATGTGTGAAATTTTTATTCACGCACTAATTACTACACCTGGTATAATTTCACCATGCAGGTGTCTGAATAGCTAAATAAAGAAAGCCTACTTCATTAAATTCATCACTTATATTTTAATTTTTAGTTAGCTCATTTATAAAGCTTAAGGCTTGATGAAATAATACCTACTAAATCGATAACTGTGAGAATGTGTATTAAAGGGGTTAGTATCTAGTTGTCTTGTATTTTTTCGAATCTAGAAATGTATTCTCGAATATGGGTACATTATCCCGAACGGTATTAAAGTAAACTTACGATGCTTTATCTGCAGTGACATAAGCGAAGACTACACTAATTCGATTACAAAGTGTGCCTTCAAAAATATCTTCTATTTACTTCTAATAGCAAGGGCTATTTTTTAATCTAATGAAGTTGGTCTTAAAGTTCCATGTTCGTCATCTATCCATTGTTAATTTTGTTTTCCGGTTTCCAAAAATTTTCTAAGCTGTGCAGTCTTTGCTATCAGTATGCATTTATTTGTATATCCATCGACAGAAATATACTAATAGGTGCCACGGCCACCAGAATTTTCATTTAATTTTTCTTTAATTCATCCAATTATTATTTTTATTTTTTTACTGCCGGTTTCTCGAAAGCAATTTAAGTGAGAAATGATTTTTTCCGGTCAGTCTCCATATTAAATTCAAATAAAAAAAAAAATATTTTCACTTAAATTGCTTTCGTGAAACTGGCTGTTAATGTAATTATTGTTGATGTGGACTTTTTAAATAAAATTAAACTCAAAAGTTTTAAACTAACCACTAAAAAAATAAATACTAATGCAAAATAAAATAAAATGAAGTTAAATAAAAAATACATTAATAAAAGAATCAAAAAAAATAAGATTTTCCGAATTTTCCTATGCGTTTTTGTTCGAATTTAGAATCTAACTAGATCGCTCTCACAGGCTTCTCCTAATGTACGAAATTTCTGCGTGCTACATTAGGTGTAATTTGTTTTAATTAAATTCAATATACCTGAAATATGCGAAATCCTTTCGATTGATGCCCATATTGTAATAATTATAGTTGAATTTGAATTTCCAAACATGTGTAGTCCCTGCTATACAAATGTTGCTTAGAAATAAAGCCTTATCAAGACTCTTCGGATTAAAACCTAGATTGTAATAACTCATTAAACTTATAATATAATTGTATTCGAATTTAGATTTAAAACATGTGGCAACCCTCTTCAAAAACCTCAGAAAACGCTACATGTTCAAGCGGAACATTTCTAATTTAATCTCGACTTTTAATACAGGTGGCAACCCTCTTCGAAATATGTTTCTACCAAAACCCTATTAAATCCCTCTTGTATGACGTCCATATTGTGATACATATTCCAATTATCAAATTCCTTTAATTCAAGAAGAACTTGATTTTTCAAACAGGTGGCGACCCTCCTACATGTAGTTAAGAACTAAAACCCTTATGAAAAACCTTTCGATTGATACCTATATTTCAGTAATTTATAAAAATTAAATGAATTTAATTTTTAAACGGGTGGCAACGCTTGTAAAACTCCTCAGTAATATTTAAAATGTTCAATCTGAAGGTCTCTTAGCAATCTTTCATTTGACACCCATGTATTAATTTTTTAGATAGCTTGCTAATAACTAATTTGAATTTGTCTTTTCGAACAGGTGGCAACTCTTTCCAAAACACTTTCAAACTACAACTTTTTAAAGCTTCTTGTCATCCATTCTTTAATATAATTTTCAAATAAATAATTCCCTTAATTCAAGTCGAATTTGATTTTCTAAACAGGTGGCAGCCCTCCTCCATGAGTCTGGAATTGATTTTATATACATATATGTATCTATACTAAGTTCCTGGACTCTATCAAAAATATTTTCTGAGATATGATATGCGGTATGAAAATTCCGTTTTATGGGAGGTGCCACGCCCCTCGTATAATCGAGATTAAATCTATCCTATATTTTAGGTTGGTATAAATGGTACCAGTGTACAAAATTTAATGGGAATCGGTTGAGTAGTTAAAGCGTGAAAGCGTAACAAATAAACAAACTCACTTTCGGATGTATAATATTAGAAAGGATGTACGTTTATAAATAAAAATATTTGTAAAAAATTTTACCGCTTGATGATGGCGCAGCGTGTGTAGAATGAACTAAATTTACTATTTGAAGAACGAGAAAAGCTAGCGAAATAAAGTTAAGAGTATTTTAAAGCTTTTCGGGTAAAAAAAAAAATTGTTTCGTTGCAGTTTCGAAGGATAAAAAAACACGCATATTAAGTTTTAAAATCGAAAACTCGCTAATTTAAAAACCTCATTAATTCGTAAAATATTATTGGTCCCTTGCCATTACAAATTATTGGGCTTTCACTACAGTAGAATTTACGTTTTTGTGCTGATTACACTAGGGAACCATTTTAGAGTTTTTTTTTTGTTTTATAGAACCTCAACAAAAATATACAGCGGCTTAAATTTTGAATTCTTGGGCGATGAATTCAATTAGCTATTTCACTTGCATAATTCGAATATTTTTGGTATCCTACCGTTTTGGCATAATTTGTAAACTGTTTTTTCCTCAAAGGTTTTAAAAACATTTTATTTTTTGTCTCACTTTCCAGACGACTTGGTGATGGTTCATCCCGTCACTCCAGCGATGATTACACAGAAATTAACAAAAGCCAAAGCACAGCTGCCATCAATTGCAAGACGCTAATCAATGAAATACGACAAGCGGTGAATGAGGCACAGCCAAAAGGTAATTACAAATTAAATAGTTGTTTGACAAAAATTGCACAATAATTATCTTTATATTTCCCCCGAATAAGAAAAACGATAAAAAATAAATGCTATCACTTACCTCTGCCAAACACCTCACAAAATCATACCATAAGCTGCAAATTTTTATATACCATATAGTATTAAATCATGTATATGTATGTATATATATTGATTGCTGTGGTTCCTGTTATATACACTTTCTATTAAAATTCATACATACAAGTATATACATACTCTACAAGTACATATTATAATGTTGCTAGCTGTCGTTCTGTCGCATCTAACATATTTTGCATTCAACTATTTAAGTACATTTCATAAATATTTAATTACGAATTTCGTTACGCTGTATAACGCCATTAATATGTCCTTACCATAGTTGTTTTACGCCTGTAGTATAAGCATTTACGATTTGCTCACCCATATTACCTAACTAGTATTTACTAACCCAAGTATTTTTGTACTTTCTATTTCTTCACGTTTGCTCTTGTATTTTGATTGATTACTTTTTTTTATTGAAAAACTAAAATAAAACAAATCATTTGTTTGATAAATGCTATGCCGCCGCATAACTACGTTTTGGTAAAATACTCGTATAATAATATACCCTTAAATACCTTATAATGCGAATAAAAAAAAAACACACACATTTGTTTATTTATTGTGGTTACGATCAATGTGAATCTTTAATTATGAATTATTGAATGTGCAAATAGTTAAACAAGTTATACCTCAATCACTCTCTCCGCCTGGCACAGTACCATGGCAACAGCAACAACAACAACACCAACAACAACAAGCCACCGGACCGCCATCACCTACCAGCATGTCCTCGGGCTGTTCCTCACCCGGCTACTCGCCCAGTCGTGCCATTGATTTGTCCGGTTCGAGTAGCAGTTTTTCGGATCGCAAAGCAGCCGCCTGCTATAATTACAAAAGTGGACCAGTGCATGAGTGGACCAAAGAGCAAGTAAGTTTTGTAAATTTCAAATGATTATTTCTGTGTTGCGTTAATTTTCCTTTTTTACACTTATCCATTTAAAGGTTGGGCAATGGCTTATGGGCATCGAATTGGAACGTTACATTCCTGTCTTCAAGGAACATAATGTTGAAGGTGGCGCGCTGTTGTCACTCGATTCGAAAGATTTCAAAACACTTGGCGTGAGTGGAGATGATAAACATCGACTGAAGAGACGATTAAAAGATTTGAAGGCGAACATCGAAAAGGAGCGAAAAGATCAGGAACGCGAGCGACGCGAAAGAGAGAAAGCTATACGGAAAGCGGAGAAAAAAGCGGCCAAAAAGAAGTAGAATTAGAAAATATAGAATGCAGAAAAATAGAAAGTTAAAAATAAATATTAATTACTAAAAAAAAACAACAACAAAATAGTAGTTGTAGTAGTCAATAGCAAAGAGTATCTATTAGAACAGTCGATATAATAACGATAATAGTAAGCAACTACCAAAAATATTTACGTTATTTACTTAGTATAAGAAGCGCGCAGTAATAAGCATGCCAAGGATGCGAATGAATGAGATAGAGATGGTGGAGGGTGGCGAGGAAACATTGAACGTAGAAAATATTATTTGTTTTTTTTTTTCTTTTGCTTTTACATACTATGTATTTGTATTTATACACACACTTTGTATAACTTTGACGTTCATTGATTTCAACTCAAAAGCAAAAGAAAACGAAAGAATAATCTTATCTAAGTTATTTATCTCTGATTAAATAAAAAGTTTAATTAAGGTACGAGTATATTCGATTTTTTTAATCAATAAGTAATTTATTATAACTCAAATTCTACAACATCTTTGTAATTAAAATGTTAAGTAAAACGTAAAAACAATGACTTGCATAGTTTAAATACATACATACATATGTACGCATAAATCATTTAATGCGTGAGTCAAAAAATGATGTTAGGTGAAACGAACAGAAGCAGAACTAAAAAAAAGGGCAACTGAAATCAGAAATTAAAAACGTTCAAATTTTATAACACACGAAATTATTTGACGAGGTAGATTAGCAAGCATGAATAGCAAAACGAAAAGAGGTAAAGAATGAGTGTTAGATCGTTTGCTGAAACACACATACACAAACACTCATAGTTAATTGATGCAACAGAAATTGGCATAAACCGAGAAAAACATAAACAATGGACTGATTTTATGAATAAAATGAATTAATTTAAATATATACTTATATATATATGATATATATATATATAAACAAACAAGCAAGGAAACTTAACGAGGATTAAACAATTAAATTAATTAATATAAAATCAATATTCTATGAAAAATAATTACTTTTAAACATTAACTCTACTATTTAACGTATGTGTACGTCTAACATAACTGAAAAAAACTGAATTAAGAAAAAAAAGCAACACAACAACAATGAATACATTTTTCATACACACAAAATGCGATGCAGAATTTCTGTTTATTTTATTTTATTTTTGAAATTTTTTAACTTAAAAACTCAAACAGTGACAGTGCTTATGCTCAGCAGCACACCCGAAATTACCTAAGAGTTAATGCTCAGTAAACCACTTTCACCCTAGTAGCATATCTCAGATGTACATATGTATAAAACTGAGAATATTTCTTATGTCTAGTAACGGTTTTTTTTTTGTTGTAAACATTCCAAATCCCTTGTGAGATTTGCAATGAATTAGAATCAATTTAAGTTAAAAAGAAATATGAAGTTTCAAAGAGTCCATGCCATCAAGTTTTGCATCTGTCATAACAGTTCGCTTTTTTAGACAGCTGGGCTAAGGCTCGGACATAAAAGCAGTTGTGGATAAATATCGATAAATACACATAGACCAAAGCTTCGATATAGGCGTAGTACTCTTTTGAGGTGTTGAATTAAAAATGTGCGAATAGTAAACGGTTTCACTAAAAATGTTTTATTTTTTTTTTTTAATTTCGAAAAATATTAAAAACATTCTTGCTGCTCTTGCGTCAAGGAATCCATTTGCCTGGTGGCAAGACCGAAAGACGTATCTTAGTTAAAAAAAAAAAAAAATCAGGAATTGTACTTTTAAGCGCAAGGTAATTTTTCATTCAATCAGACAGACCTTTAAAATTACTTTTAAAAGTAAAAGTTTTGAATCGGTGTCTTTTTCAACTAAAAGCAGCATACAATAAACTTAAAAAAAAAATAAATGTGGTTCGGCTCTTGCGACTTTAAATATGGATTTGTTGACGCAATAACACGAAACATGCGATTTTAAAACTTTTTAAAAAGTTCATTCCATTCTGTTTTCAAGTCAATAAAAATTATGATTTTTTTCCTGGTCATTTTAAAGCAAATTCTTTATTCTGCGAGACTATCATTCCTTCTCAAAAGCTTTAAAAACGCGTTAATTAAAAAAGGTTGAATTTAATTTTTCTTGACGTCATTAGAAAATATTTGTATAAATATTTTTTTCTTCGTATTCTTAACCGATTTTATACAACGAGGAGGTTTTCAATTCAACGGAATATTTTTTTTACGTACATATATAACCGGATAAATTTGGATCAGGTGATCCTGTTTCGATAATTCTTTAAAAAATACTTGTGTTTACTTTTTCTTTATTTTTTCAACCCTTTTATCGCTAAGGCATTCTAGGATGTATTTGCCTTCATATTACAGTCGCAACAGTTTTTTTTTATTTAAGACATACTCTCAAATGCTGCTAGCTGTATCGGACAGTCACTGATTTGTTTAAGGCTTGCTTTCACTATGTCAAATTTGGCGACATACATAAATTTAAACGTTCTTCACATTAATCTTTGCCAAATCCATTGCTATTATTCCAAAAATAGTTTATACCAAGTGATCAATTTTTTCGCTGCTTCACTTACTTAACTGATGTCATTGTCATAAGCGCATCGAAATACCCTTAAAAAGCTGCTTGAGTGGCAGTCCTTGGCCAGTTATAAATGTAGGTACGTAGACCCGTGGGAAACACTCTTAATTCCTTAAACACTCCATAGAATTTTTCATAGTGTAAACAAGCTTTTATACTCGTTTTTGCTGCGTAACAATTTTAAAATCATCGCATAAGCAACATTAGTACTTAAGCTGTGTTTTCATGCTATTGAATAAGTCGGGGGGAAAAATAATAATAAAAACATAATGATAATAATAACTTAGCTATAAGCACATGCTTTCGCTAGAAAATATTTTTCTTTTCAATTTATTAAAAATGCATTCTTATAAACACCTACAATTCAGTTTGTATTTGCATAGATGTGTTCGCAATTCACCCCTACTAATAATAATATCTAATATCAAAATAATTGTTGTCATTGTTGTGTATGTATGTACGGGTAGATATTAAAATGGCATACCCATGTATAGTATGTGTGTGGTTTATTATTTTTTTCTTTACTTTAATTTTAGTTTTTATTTAACAATATGTACCTATGCATAATTTATTAATAACCGATAGATTTTTTGTTTGTTTTCTTGTTTATATTTAAATTTAATTTGTTCGACTATTTTTGGTTTTGATTAAAGTGAACATTTGAATTATAAAATGTGAAAATATTTAACCTTAAAAAATTTGATTTATTTGTTTTATTTATTTACATTAGCAGAAAAAGTCGTTTTGTGAAAACTCCAGAATTTTCAAGGGCCCCTGCGTTGATTTTTTTTTAGGATATTTACTGACCGGCATTAATATATGGAGTCATAACCGTGAAAATGACGTAAGCAGATTTTTTTTTAAGTTTTTTTTTTTGCCCTTAAAACACCAAGATGCATTTCTGCATCAATAGAAAATTTTAAAAAGTATCTTGACGGTCTATATCGACTGCTGAGTAGAATATTGACCTATCTCGGCAGCCAATTCGAAAACGTCCTATCTTAAAAAACTTTTCGCGAACGCTCTATTTCAGGATTTTATTGAAAAACATCCTATCTCAGAATATGGTTGAAGAACGTCCTATTTCAGAACTCGTTTCAAAAACGCCCTATCTCAGCTGCCGATTCAAAAATGCCCTAAATATATCAGCACATTTTGAAGTTAGATAGGGCGTTTTTGAACCAAATTCTGAGATAGGGTGTTTTTCAATAAAATTCTGAAATAGGGAGTTTTTGAAAAGTTTTTTGAGATAAGACGTTTTCGAACTGGCTGCCGAGATAGGTCGATCTTCCACTCAGCAGTCAATATATTATTGATGAATTCGAAATCTACAAATTTAGTTTATGTTAATTCCTTCTTTTTAAATAGGTTAATTTTGAGCAACAATGTTTCGAATGCGCCTAAGTTGTAATCCTCATTTAATTCTTTCAAATTAAAAAAAAATCCTTCATTTGAAGCGTTGGATTTTATATTCATGATCCGTCGGTTAGAGTGGCATAAAAGACATCCCACTTTATTTTTGTTGGGAATTATTCTCGTAAGCCATTTGCCCGTTTTTTTGTTATGTACTCTAAGGTCGCTCTTTGTTCTACTTTTCTTTGCGACCCCCTTCTTGTAGCCCTTGTTTCTATCTGTATCTCATATTACATATTATGGAATATTTGAGTTATTGTTCAGAGTTATCTGCCTCCTTGGAAAAGCAAAGATAGAAACCACGGAATATTAAAATTTCTCTCAAACTAAAGTTTCAGCTATGCCTTGCTGTATTAGCGGAAAATGATATTACTTGAATGCCCCTAGAGACCTTTTGCAGGGCCAAATTCTTTTGAAATAATTTTCGATGATTTTTAATTTAACTATGGATATTGTCCTTCAATAGCTCCAAAATTGTGGAATTATTCTCATAGTTGCATTCTTTCGCTTAGCCCCACAAAAGGAAGACTGGTGTTAAAATCTTGTTAGTCAATCCAGATCGCCGATAATTCCTGAAGGAATGCTGGTGATCCCATCTCGTGAATGGCAATGCTGGGACCGGTGTATTTAGATTTAGGTTCCATAAAAGTGCACAGTAGGGTACATATACAATGATATTTTAGGCGTAAATCTAAAGAGAGTTAGCTCAAAAAAATATTGGTCGATTTTATTTTGAGAAATTCGATTCGTATTCCAACTAAAGCAAATATTTTGTTCGCTCCTTTGGGACTCTTTTCGGAGTTGTTGTTGTTGTTGTAGCGGCTACAACAACCCCGCCCAGTTCGGTCAATATCTCAGTCGTTGTCGTCAAGTTCCACTAACGACAGCCCTAAGAAGCGTACAACCTCAATAGGGCCGGTCCACAGAGAAAAAGGCGTTAAGGTTGTCGGGTTTTCCGGGCATACGAAGAGATGGTTCGAGTCATGGAGTGTCTCTCCGCATGCCGGACACTCATTTGGTCCATCTTCGTTTAGTCTGCTCAGGTATGAGTTTAACCTGTTGCAGTAGCCAGAGCGAAGTTGGGCTATTGTGGTTCTAGTCTCCCGAGGCAGGTGACGCTCCGTCTCGTTAATGTCCGGTGGTTGTGCGCCTAGAACGGCATTCACAGGTCTGGAGTCTACATAACTAGAGACAGACTACCTGTGAATGCCCTTCAGGGCCTGTCGATAAGCTGACGGGTCCAGAGGCTGCTTAATGAACCTCTGGACTTCGTCCGGCAGTTCATAGAGATGGCTCCTGACGTGCCTGGGCGAGGGCTCTTCTGTAAGCAGTCGCCTATTTGGGTGACCACGTCTATGGCTCCCAACAATATGGTCCTCTGCAATAACGACTCCTACATATCGATGGTCCTCTACACAATTCAAGATTCAAAAAAAAAAAAATTTTACTATTGTTAAGTGGCTCATATCTACAATACTTGTCTTACCCATGTCTAATCCATACTACATACTTCAGTAATCCTTACTACTTAGTAAAGATTAGACTTGGATTAGAAAGGGATTAGAGACATGAGCCACTTATCAATGGTAAGGGTTTTTTATTTTTTGAATTTTAAGTTGAGGACCATCGAAATATATGCGTTTTTTTCATTTAAATAGATCAGTGGCAACACTGTTAAAAATATCTCGATTTCATTGGACACAGATTTGCGTGTTTTAAATATCTGTACTCCCATACTTTACATTTTAGTCGGCATATATGTATGTATGTAGATATACTGGCTTCATTTACAATTTTAGATAGGGGCAACTTATTTGAAAATATTACCGTTTAAAAATATTTCGCACATACATATACAAATTTAGTCGGATACCCACATTATAATAGTTTGGTAAATTTGTTTTAATTTTTACACAGGTGGCAACTCTAGTATAATAAATTTCAAGTAATCGACTGACTATGGCATATGAATTCATCCGCTAGGTGGCTCAGCAGTCCGATTTGATTCACACATATTTGGAATGTATACATATTACCGGCATATAAGAAAATAACTCAATAATTTAGTCGGTAGATGGCATGGGAGTCGAAATATTTCAAAAACCTTTATCTAAGCGCCGATTTAGTTTAAATTCAGAATTGTTTTCTTTCAACTACAGTGGTTTAGAAAATAATTGTATTCAAAAGTTCAAAAAAAAAAACAAATAAGAAAAATTTTTCACCGAGTTTTGGTTTTAGAATAAAATTAATGAAATTTATTTTGCAGCCTTTCCATTTAAAAAAATTAAAAATATGTACACTAACGGCAAAAAGTGTTGGCACAGCAAAATTTTCACAATATATGCAACAATTTTGGTTCCAATATTTTTTCGCAAATTAAAAAAAAAAAATTGGTTCATTCTACGACAAAAAACATAAAAATATACTTCCTAAACTTATTGCAAAACTCACAAAAATTCAGCAAATTTTCATGCAGATTTTCAACTTTTTAATCAGATTTGTTAGATTTACAACTACAAGTTTTAAGTAGCTAGGTATTACTGTTGATTTTTGGCTATTTTTTTTTTTCGAAAATTCTTTATATGGAAAAAATGCAAAACACCTTCAACAAAAAAATCCCAAAAATCAATGCGATTTTTGACTAATAGAATTTAATGGGCTGCAAAAATACATACTGAAAAAAATTCTATTCTGCTTAAAAAGGTGGAAATGTGCTGCATTTTCGCAAGTTTTGCACAAAGCACAAACTATATTTTTAAGGTTTTTGTTGTAGAATGAACCATATTTTTATTAAAAATTAGTTTAAATAAATTAGAAAAACAATTTGTTGCATATATTGTGGAAAATTTGCCGTGTAAAGACTTTTTGCCGGCAGTGTATGTATTAACAATGCATGCGAAGTCTGAACAAACTTTAAAACCCAAAATTTCTAACTCAGATTTCAATTTTTTGTTCATTCTGTTTGTATGTTAACTCATCTGCTTTGACTATTTGGTAGTTAGAATTCATTAATCTTATTGCATTGCTCTGTTACCGCCTAAGCGAACTCATAAGTCTATATTAAAAATATCCCAGCAATCTTTTGACGTACCAACTTTGCGAATTACCATGTAAACAAAGTAAGTCTCAGGCCCTCTACAATTGTCTCTTTAACTAATGCATTTTTGCTTCTTTCAAAAACTACAAACCACTTCATTAAAAAGTTAAAAATAATTGACAGCTTGAGTCGAAGCAAATTTATACATTTAAAATGTTTGAATAATTTAAAATTTTTTTAGGAGAGCTACTAATGTGCACCTCCAAAATCGCATAATTTCACTTGATAGTAGTAAAACCTAATTACTTAAACTAAAAACTAAATAGTTTTAAATTAAAAACAAAAACCCCAAAATTAAAATCTGGCATATTTGAATGTACTTGTGCGCACGCGCACGCGCACGCCACGTATGTTCAAAAGCCAGTCTAGTGCAACTTCACCACATGTGCATTAGCCGTTGACAAGTCTAATTGCTCTTAAAAAAGCTTTCGAAAAGCTCGCCTAAATCAGTGCCGTTTTAAAGTAAAAAATATAAAAAAAAAACCAAATCAAAATCTAACAAATTCATTGAGGGTATTCACATAATATGCGCACACTTGCAACTGATTGTGGATCGTTGGAAATTGAGTTATAGTTTAAAAGCTGCATAGGTATTTACTGGTCGCTTGAGTTTTTGGGCTTTAAAGTGTGCAGAAAACATAATAGCTATGTTGTTTTCATTATGGTCCTTAGGGGAATTCATAAAGTTAAACTATTGGCAAAATATTTTTTCTAAGCAGCGGCTACTAATGAAATACCAAAAGCTTATATAAATAGTAATTCGCGTTTAGCGCTGCTGCCAAGTCTTTCACTTTGTGAATACCTCTAGTGTAGTTGTTTTATATTTCTAAAGTTTTTCACAACAATTTTCGCCGCAGCTTTGACTCTTTTCAATGCTCATCATCCCACACAGTGCTATTGTGTATACCCTGCATTGAATTTGCATAAAAAAATTTTCTAGAATTTGTTTTCAATATAAAAAAGTTAATCTAAACTTTTTTTAAATAATTGATAGAATACTTTAACTGTAAAACAAATTGAAAATTTATTTTTTTTGCATATTAATTTTTTACATTTCTGGCAAGCACACGTAAGCCTTAATAGTAACAAACAAAAACTTAATTAATAAAACACAAAACAAATTTCAAATAATAAATTTTTTAACTATGTATATTTTTTTAAAAATTAAACCAAACCAAACTATTTTATACTAAAATCAAAATACAAAAAAAAAATTATTGTAACTTTTTTACTCAATAACCGCACAACAAGCAAATACATACGTTACATACACAAACACATTCGTGCCTTTCATTGTGTAAAACCGTCCCACACTAAATAATAATATTTGCTTCTTGAAGCAATGCATTTGGTTGGTTGTTGATTGCCATCCAGAATATTTCGCCTTGAATGAATCGTTAAACAGTTACAAAAACAAAAAAACTTCTCAGCAAATAAAAACTCTGTTTTCTTGCCTTAACTGTTGCTGAGAGTTAGCGGTGTAGTAATAGACAATTTAATATCCTTGCGATTACTATCAAAACATGCATATTTAAATGGTGTTCAATATGAGACACGCGGTCTCTTAATTGCATTGTTGAACTGGCATTTCACATTGAGAGCGCTGCAGAAGAAAACTGTGTTTACATGGTAAATTATAGTGTGGAGCGTAGTGACATTTCACTACGGAAAAAGTAAGGGGAAAGTAAATTTTAGTATGAGGCTTGCTTTTGTTATTCTAAGCCACATACCAACAGTCCCCCCAATAGATATACCTATATCGTGCATGCTGTCTAAAACCATAAAAGCAAGCTTCATGCAAAAATACGACGATCACGAAATTTTTCCGAAATTTGACCTTTTTGATCTTTATTACTTCTGAACACTTCTACCAATGTCCTAGCCAAAATATTTCGTATCCTTTGGTACCAGAGCTACACTCCTCGTCATTTGAATGGCGCACCCTTTTAATCCTTAGTAATTCGGAGTTCCTTTTGTTTATGTAATATTCATTATTCTTTTATAAAAACATAGCATATTGTACATACGTGTAAATCCGATTTTAAAATTATATACAAATTTATAAAAAAAATGTCAACAAATTGGTGCGCTATCCTAATGAACTGTAGTGAATAAGTTAATAAACCTTTTAGAAAAATTTACAAAGCATTCTCGACTATGGAGAAGAAAATGAGCAGCTCTGAAACAAATAAACTGTTAAAAATCAATGCTGGCTTTAAAATTGGATGGGCTACAAAACTGCATATCCGAAATTTTCCCAGAAATATTATTAACTTATTCACTGCAGGTCATTAGGATAGCGCGCCCCTTTGTTTTTTTTTTTAATTTGTATAAAAGTTATAAATCGTATTTACACCTATAATATGCAATATTTTTATTAACAAAATAATAATGAGTATAAATAAACAAAAGGAAAACTGTAAATACTAAGGATTAAAAGGGTGCGCTGTTCAAATGACGAGCAATGTATACCATATACTAGACCCTATGCAAGTATGATTCTCTAGTTTACGTAAATATCTTTTAAATATTTTACTTTTTAGTTTATACTAGCGTTTAACCGCTAGTTTTATCCCAAATTTGAATACAAATATTTAAAATAATTTTAAAATACTATGGATATTCGTGTAAATGCTTAAATTTCTCGTAACCATGTAAATATCGTAAACGCACCGGTCTGCCATAGAAAATATAGTAAGTTTACGAGATTAACTTGGTTACGAGATTTTTACTCGTTTAGGTGAATACCGCTACTATATTTTTGCTTTAATTTTAAGTTATTTAGGGTGTTTAAAATTTTGGACGTAAAAAATCGGGCCACCGTAGACTGTGTGTCGGTAATATGAAAGCTACAAATCCTTTAAAGTTTAACTTAAAATTATTCCAGGGCGGTGCCACGCCCGGGTTGCAATATTCCCAACTCTTAATTCGCTAAATGCTTTCAGAGGTACATATGCATGATGAGAATTTTAAATTATATCGGAGTTGCCACACCCCTTTTTCATTAATTTTGAATCTCGTTAAATCTCCATAATTAATTCCAGTACCCTACTTCAATTATTTCCAGCGATTTGCTATATGAAAATTTCACTAGTATGGGAAAGACAATGGAACCATATCAAATAAATTCTCCTAAGGTGTATGAAAAAGTTTGTATAAGAGGTGTCTCAATTTTCTAATGACTAATTTTTCTCCCTGAATATAAAATTAATTTTATATCACTTGCTATCAATCGCCAGTACTCTAATATTTATATACACCTCCAGAAATAAGTGGTATGAGAAATTTAGTATATGTACATTAGGATGTGCCTTATTTTTCACCTTTAACCCACAAAGCAAAACTCCCCCTCGTTGGGAGTTCTTTGGTATAAAATGTGCTTTGCGAAAATTTTAAAAAATCGGATAATGGAAAGACGTGTCCCTAGAGCTCTATAACTTCCGAATCTGACGAGATATGAAAATGGCGTAACAAAATCCATTGAGTGGTACGCAACAAAAAAGCGCATTTTACTAAATTATCGGCTTTTGCAATTTACCGAGTTGACATAAGTAACTTGAGGGCTCTTGAGGCACATTTTTTCATCATCCGTTTTTAAAAATATTTCACAGAGCACGTTTTAAAGACCAAACCCCCTAGGTCTCGCTTTCTAGCTTACAAAAAAATTGTCTCCATACAAGTAAGGCGCACACTAATGCCCATTTTTCTCCATGAGTAAGGCATCAATTTCATGTATGTATGTATCTCCGTACCAATTTCCAATACTCTACGGCGAATACTTCCATTCAGTTTGTATAGGAGGTTCCATGCTACTTTTTTAAATAACCCCAATTTTTTCCATGAGTACTGAATTAATTACATATATCGAAAAATGCGAAAAATGCTAATCGTATGGGCAAGGAAGACTTTAGCTTAGGTCTTTTTTTCAACAAATTATAACAAAAATTTGCTCTAGCTCTCTGTACAGTCCACTTTTGAAGATGGAATTTTAGTGCACTCTAACAAATGCTTTTCGAGATATGTTTGCATTATGAAATTTATGTAGGTGGGGCCACACCTCACTATGGTTTGATTGAATTAAAATTACCTGATCTTAAAAATGCTCTTCAAAAGTAAAACATTTAAATGTAATGAACTTAAAAAAAAGTACGGTTCTTACGTCCACGGAAATGGGTTCCTTACATATTTAAAAATACTGTCAGTTTTTTCCCTATTAATTGTCGGCGAAAAGAAAGTTGAACTCTCAAAGTCATATCGTTTGGTTGATAGATCGGTGGCGCTGCTTAGATATCTCACTGAAAAGAAGCTTCTTGTCAGATGGATGACATTTTTTTTTATATTTTTGTTTTTGTTTTAAAGAAAAATTAACTGAAATAAATATTTTTTAAAATCTTGAAACATAAATTTTGTGGACTCATCGAGAATTTTCCTATGATCTTCGCACGGAAGACTTGTAAGATATGGTGCAACAATGGACGGGTGTGCCATATTTTACGTTGGTATGTGAATACTGAATAACTCCCTTGTTGAACCTAGTAACCGTCCATACCTTCTTCATGCATTTGTGGGCAGTCATAATGAGCCAACATTCATTCCCATCGACTGTTTCGCCTTCTCTGAGACAAAAATGGCGAGCAGACATTGGCGAAAACAGTTTGAAATGTTGCTTCATGGATCTCGTACGGATTATCACACACGGCGCACAGTGTACGATTTGGGAGTGTCGATGGGCAAAATCGTAAATCTCTCGATAGGAATAAGATAAAAATATGGAAAAATATGGGTTCAAAAGCTGACATAATGGCCTACTAGGGAAAAAATAGTGCTATTCTATAATCATTATACAAAACCCCAAAAAATTTGATTGACAAATTAACCTTCAAAACAAAAAAAAATTAATACTTTGCTGGCTGGCTCCAACAAAAAATTTTGGTTTTTGGTTTTATCTACTTTTCTTGTAGATTTTCAATCGAGGAGCTCAAATTTTTTGTAAAAAAATGACAAAAAAATCGTTTAGACGCTTATTTTTTAAATTGCAAAGTTGTATTTAAACTTTTAACTTTTTAATCACATTTTTCATAATTTTTTTTGAGTATGCAGTTAAAATTAAATTTTCGTACAATAAAGTTCGAATTTTTAGTTGGTTTTTTTGGTTTTTTGATGTATGAATGAGATTGAATGATCTAAGCCCATATTTTCTATGACTAAGGAATATCTTAGTATTGCTGTATTAAAAAAATTTCATTTAACTCTTCAGCTTTAACTATTTATTTTTAAAAGACAAGCACTTTTGCCTGTTATCATTTACATATGTACATACATATGTGTTTATCTATCTACTTACATATAAATATTTGTATGTTAACTTTTTGTGTCAGCTTCAACTTTATGCCTGCCATATGAAAATAAATATACATATTTCACTAATTTTACTTGGCCTTAAATTTGAAGTTAAACAGAATTTTTGTTGCAATCATACATATTATAATTATGATATCAAAAATAAACATACATACATACATACATACTTAGTAAAGTTACTAGCAGTAAAAATATAATAAATAATTGAAAATCTAGTCAATACACATTTCATAAATCTATAAATAATGAAAGGTAAAGCACTAAAATTAAAATTTTAAAATTTGCAAACGTTTGAAATGTGTGAAAAATTCGCTTATTTTAAGCTACTCGAAACCCTTCCAAACAACAAA
>NW_023458565.1:12661488-12688003 GCF_013731165.1 Rhagoletis pomonella
CATCGCTACCGAAGGTAGATAACTTGCATTGTCAGCAGCGACATTTTTTCGGTAACGCATTGAGTTGTTTTAAAGCAATCAGTCTATGCGTGGAAAAGTAGTAATACTTAGACTGCTTTTACACAGTTCAAGTATTGAATTCAATTCTGCTCGCATGTGGATGAGAGGGGTTGAGAAGAAAAGGGACGAGTACGCATGCGTGTGTACCGTCAAGTCGTTTCAACTTTCTTGCTTTGCTTTTGGCATTTTCGTTGCTTCCCATTTAAAGAACCAAAAACTTGAATTCAACAGAATTGAAACGTGTAAAAGCAAATAGAAAACACAAAAGAGAATGAGCAAGAATTGCTTTCAAGTACTTGAATCATGTAAATCGGGTGTTAGTTTCATAGTCCTGACGACATTCAGCATGTTTTTGAGTATGCAGTTTTGTAGCCCAGTAAATTTTAGTATAACAAAGTGCAAGTTTTAAGCGATTGCAAAACTGGAGTTAATTTTATTTAATTTTTTAATTTTTTTTTTTGAAAACGGTTTTGAACATTTTCTTCCATAAGAAAAAAGTGCAAAAAGCCGTCGGCATAAAAAATATAAAAAATCAACGCAATTTTGCAGTAGTTTAAAACTTGCACTTTATTATACTAAAATGTAATGGGCTACAAAAACTGCATACTCAAAAAAATGCTGCAAAAAAAAATGATGCAAAAAAATGTGTAAATTTGTAATGTACTCATTTTACTCAACTTCGGTGTAAAACAAATTCATAACTCAAATGATTGTAGAGTGCACCCCATAATACTATACTTAAATATTGCACAATACTCAGAGCTACCATTGTGATTTTTTTTGTCAATCTTTTTTTGAGCTGGCATATTTTCAAAAACTAGTCTTTTTTATCAAAAAATTTGTATGTGAAAAAATTTTCAAGAAAAAAAAATTTTTTAATATTTCTTTTCATAGAGAATTTTGATGTGTGTATGTTGATTTTTTTCGATTTTTTTCCTCGCCGCATTCTCGAGATATTTGGAAAACTATTAAACCGATTTGTTTTTGTTGCCACCTATTCGAAATTAGTTACAAATTAATTAAAACATCGTAATATGGGCATCACGTGGAAGATATTTTAAAGGTCCCTAATTCAAAAATATATTTATAGGGTTGTCACCTATTTTAAATCGCATATTTATTTCATTTTTTGTTTAGAAACAAAAGGTAAAATATTACTATTCATGGGTACCAAGAGAAGGTTCTTAAATGCTTTTCCTGTATACAAAATGCTATCCCTTAGGATAGTAGTGTAAGGTTGCCACTTATTTTCGATTCTACACAATTTATTTAAAACATCGCAATATGGATATCAAACGAAAGGTATTGTTAAGGACTTTGGTCCGAAAAAATTTTTATTTTGTTAATTTCCATAAGCATTTGTTTTTTATTTATACGCAGTACATATACGCTCAAGATATGTGCTATTCATTCCAGCGTTTTTTGGAATAGGGTTGCCACCTAAGTTTTTGAGTAAAAAATTGACTTAATAGATATCGAAATCCAATTTTTTTTTATTTCCAAAAAATATTTTTTAAAGCTTATCCAAATGACCAGTATTTGATATCCAAACCTTGAACGCTTTAAAAAGGATATGCATTACGGGCAAAGCTCGGTCGACCTGGTACTTTAAAATTGATTGGTGCAACCGGGCATGAGTCACCTTAATCGACAGTCAAAGCAGCCAAAAATAAATTTCTTCAATTCTCCTACTTAAGGAGGTTCACATAAGTGTAATAATACGATAAATGACAACAACGTAAGCTTTGGTGTGATTAAGAAAATGTATAGTACATCGGGATGCAATTTTTAAATGGTTTAAATCGAGATTAAATTATTATCTTACAAATCGGAAAATTAGTCTGGCAAACACATTAGGAGGAAACTGCAAAGACAAGCGAAGATCGTTTATGACGTTCATAGAGCTGGTGATGCTCCTCAAAAATACTGAGATGGGTCTACCAGGCGGTAGTACGGCACAAGTAAGCTCATATAGCGAATAATATTTATTTCATAGTGAAATTTCAAAAAAGTTATCCGAAAATGTTTATCCTAGGTACTTTAATAAAATTTGAGGGGAATTGATTAAACCAAGTTTTAGGAAAAGTTTAGACTGTATATAGAAAAGTAATTTTTCAAAGATTTTTACAAGCTCTTCAACAACATATCATCATATCAATCTACATGGGTCCCGGGACAGTGTGGTATTCCGGGAAAGGAGGAAGCGGACACGTTCCCTGCGAGCAATTCCTGTCTTCAGAAGTTGATAAGCCGACCCAGGCAGCCATCAACAGCAGGTGGAATAATTTGCGCACCTGAACGAAGAACAGGGAGTTCTCTATGTCTCTCAAAACCAAACGTGAGCCTTCTCGCTGTTATACTAACCGGACTCTGAACCACTGGAGATGAAGGATGGATAGAATCCGTCCATAACTTCCTTTGCGAGTAACCTACCCTGTGGTAAAAACGACACAAAAATGTCTGGTGGAGCATTTCTACGAAAGCCTAGGCAGCTAAGGGAAAACTAAATTGGAGTGTCAACTAAAATTCGTCAGAGAATCAGGATGGTTTAAAGACATGTAGCGATAGCCACGGGGTAACCCTCTTAGACATCGGAATGGGCCTTTCTGGCCTAGGAATTGATACCTCTGTTCAGAGCTGCTCGCCTAATCTAAACTAGCCTTTATCCAAGGCAAATAGTAGACCAATACCAAAAAAAAAAAAACCCCCCCCCCCAAAAAAAAAAAAAAAAGGCATACACAAACCGCAAGCAAAGAAGAAAGTTGGCAACCAACAGCATCAGATTCAACACCAACAGCAACAATGACTATACGAAAACTTATGCGTTCAAGTGCAGCAGTTAGCAAAAGATGAACGAAATTAAGTTTTTATTTTCGTTTAATTCTTTTAAAAACTTTTTTTCCATGGCCCGCTGCTTTAGGTGCTACTACTCTACCTACTCTATCTCTCTCTGTCGCACTCTGTCTTTGGTATAAGCAAACTCTTTCAAACAATCAAATGCAAACAACAAAAAACAAAAACGACTTATAGCACTTCTTGTTATGAGCACCAGCCAAGTGCATGGCTGCTTAATTCAATGCTTTTGCTGTTCAGTTGTGCGCCATTTGTGTGGGTTGAGCGAACAAATCGTAATAGAAATGCATACATACATAGTAAATATTTTAACAGCAAAAAATAACCACGCTAAAAAGTAAAAAAAAATAAAACAATATAAATAGCAAAAATAAAAGCGATAACCGCAAAGCATGAACTGGGTTAACACGAAAAGCGCCGCTAAACTTATGGAAAGAGTGTTATTAATGAAAAGTGTTAGTTGGCCCACTTAACTCACGTCCTCAAAAGTTAGTGGCTGCAAGAATCCATATTACACCTACATAGGTACATACGTACTTATATATGTATGTATTTATGTAAATTAGAAAGCGAAGAAATGCAGTTTATATAGCTTTGTATATGTATGTATGTATATAAGGGTGGTCCACAAATGCATGCGAAAAAGTGAAGTCTTAATTTTTATGCTCTCACCCCCTAGGATTCTTCTATGCCGAAAGAAATAAACCCTTATTTTTTATTTTGAAATCGAAAAGTTTATGCAGGTCGCCCAAAGCGCTCAAAGTTTTCCATATATTTTATATGGGGAAAAACAACTTTTCCTAGAATTGGTATAGAATTCTTGAAAATTAATATTATTCGGTAGGAAAACTCTGTTTCTCTACAGGAGATTCCCGATAATAATACCCCATTGATTACTTAACCATTTTTTCATAGTAACTATAATTTATAGGTCCGCCAAAAAACCCGAAAAATGTAATGGGGGACCAATAAAAAATCGTTAGTATTAAAAAATTGTTAAATAAATAATTGAGTATTACTATTGCAAGTCTCTGAAGAGAACCTGAGTTTTCCGATCGAAATATATTAATTTACCATTTCTACAAAAAAAAATTTTTTTTTTATATAAAATACGTAGAAAACTTTGAGCGAGCTCTAAATATTATTTGATTACAAAAAAAATAAGGGTATACTTTTTTCGATATAGAACAATCCTAGCATTAAAATTCCGACTTTACTCTTTTTGAACCACCCTAATGGAATATATTATATATACGTATGTATGTATGTACACGCGCAGCGCAGCGAAAATCGCGTAAAATAAAAATACAAAACTGAGAGCAAACAATAAGTAATTAAAAAAGCACAAATAAATATTTTCTACAAAAGAACAAATAATAATAAAAATCCGCTTAGAAAGTTCTTCGAGTGGCTTATGCATTTGAGAATTTTATTTAGTGTTAAACGGTTTTTGAAAGTGCTTTGTCACTTGAGTTTATATCAAAGCAGAGTAAACAATAAATGAAAGTCTGGCACTTGATATGGAAATTTTTATCCTCAACTTCATTTAGGTCGTCGAAAAAAAGTGTTAACCTGTTCCATGACAGTAGAGGACAGCAATAGCGAAGATAAAGGTTTTTCTCTTCTGCTTTGTCAAGCTCCCTTTAAAAGTTCCTCCCCCATATAAGTCAATCTCCATATCCTTGTGACCAGGAACCCAAAAGAGGTTAACAGGCAAATTCCGGCAACCTTCTTTCAACTCACCACAGTTTTTCGAAAGACAAACATTTTCTTAATAAAACTACCAATTCCGGCAAGTACCTTCAGAGCTTTTTCCTGTCCTGCGAAAGATTATTTAAAAGATATGCCAACTAGGGGGCCTAAGCGTTATTCTATTTGTCTTTTAGAAACAGAATTTCTAAAAATTAAATTAGATAATATAATATAATTAGAAAATATAATATTTTTAGAACCATAATATTAAAATAAAATATTAAAAGAAAATTAAATTTAAAAAAAAAAAATAATAATAATTAAAAAAGGAAAAAAATTATTAATAAACGAAAAAAAAATATTTAAAACGGAAGAAAAATTAAATTAAATAAATAAAAAAAATTGAAACAATAAAATCCAAAATCAATATTAAAAAATAGTAAAAAAAAATAAATAACAAAACAAATTTTTAAAATGAAATAAAATTAAAAACACGTCCATACAGTTGTCCAAAAAATAATAGGAGTGCGCTATTTTGACCAGTTTTGGCTATTTGTCTTGTTTTATTTATTTTTTTTTTATAAAAGTCTAGCTGGTGATGCTCGAAAGAAAGTCAAAATTCAGAATACAAGACTGCCCCAGGGGTCCTGGCTTCCACTGAGATGTGACTTCTGCACGAAGAGAAGCAAGCCCTGGCAAATGCTGTTCCACTAGATCCAATCTTGACAACCGATGACAACTTCAGTTCTAAACAATTCGCGTCAAAAACAAAATCTTATAAGGGATCATGGAATTCGTTTCAAAATACAGAAGCACCAACAACAACAACAGGGGTGAGATTTTTATTGCTAACGCGACGAATTACCAATGCAGGCTGAGGTGGGCGTATTGAAAAACTCAAAAAGTACAAAAACAAATATGCGAACACACATCCTTATATGTATAAAAAAAAAATGGTACAGCCACACATGCATACACACATACATCTCTTATACATGCATACACAAATCGCACACAACGCTTAAGTTTTTAAACCGTTTTTTTTTTCAGTTGAAAGCGAAACGGAATTAAGGATTGAAACGATAGGAGTGGTAATACTTTTAGAGCGCACAAAAAAAACTACAATTTCAACTTGAGAAAATTAAAATAAATAGTACTCATGCACCCGCAATACCGGTATGGTAAAGCAAAAGACGCAAACGGAAAGGAATACCGAAAAGAAGCAACTAGATCACAATTACGGTAATGAGCACCAAACCCACATAAAACTGCTCAGCTGGGAAAGTTGGCAAAAAACCAGGATTCTAAATGAATGTTGGTTAAGGTGAAAGAAGCAGGAAGAGGAGCAGAAAAAGGAGCAAGAATAGGAGCATATTAAGAGAATACCAGCAGCTACTAAATTGGGAAAGTCGAAAACGACGTTGACGCATAAATAAAAAAAAAAATGAAACTATTAAACTATAAACAAGTTTCGTTGCATTTCATCATTTGGCAGCGTCAATAAACTTTTTAGCTCGCAATTACCCCTTTTCACTTCAAAAAAAAAAAACAAATAAGCAACAACAATGAGGCTTATATTTAAGATCAACGCAAGCAGAGTGACAGCGCTAGCATCAAACTTGTTGAGAGGGTCAGAATAGTAGCGGCGGAAATTTGCAAAAAATAATTAAACTGAAGAGGTTGCGTTGCAAGTGGCAGATGAAAAGTTGTGGATGCGAGTCCTTATAAACAAAAGGTAGGTAAGACACTACAAAGCGATTGAAGCGTGACATGATAACTAGAATCGCTTTGAATTAGGGAGGCCATCACTAAGTACCGACTCAGCTAGGAACCTTATATACATAAAATTCTATAAGCTTCACTAAAAAATATCGATTTTTTCACTGTATAGATTTTTTAATACTTATCGTGGTACTGGCATTCTTTGTTGCTATCGATTTTTCCAAAAAAAAAAATATCGATATAATTGGGTAACTACATTATTGCAGATAATATTATCGTCATAGTTTTCAGGAACATTGAAAAATTTATCGAACAAATTAATTTTTTATTTCGATATCGACATTCGAATTGTTATCGATATTATTATTCGAAGTGATATCGATATTATGATTATATATAGCAATTGTTCTAGATATTATTAACGTCATATTCTACTCGTGATCTGAAAAAACTTTCTTCACTTCAGATTATTAGAATTATTTTTCTTGATGTATTTTGGAAAGAATTTCCTTTAACACCCTGGGCAAATTCGGGGCCGTCTCATCTTCTTAGTTATTATTGTTTTTTCTGTGTTTGGATAATTTATCGATATCGACACATTTATCAATATCACTATCGAAATATTTATCAAATTTGTTATCAATATCGATATTACTGCTGGCAGTATTATCAATATTAGCACCAAAATATTATCCCACATTCTACTTATACCAAAACTGGAAAAATTAACTTATTTAAAATATTTTTAATAATATTCTCTTTAATGTATTTTGGAACAGATTTTATATCGATTTTTACACATTAACCGATATAATTATTGATACATTCATCAAGTTTATTACCGATATTGAACCATCTTTAGTCTCGCTTACGTTCCGTTCGATTTTTCAGTAAATTATTGATATCGACACATTTACCGATATGCATACATAACTATCGATAAATTCATCAAACTTATTTTCGATGTCAAACTGAATATTTTGCAAGATCTATTCGTAAATTAGCATTTAAAAAAAAAAAAATTACGTCATGGACACACTTATCGACATATTCATCAAATTAGTTATCGATATCATTCATAATATTATTAGCTATATTATTACATATTCTTTCTGCCCAAAACACGACACTGGTTTATATCTAAACCAAATTTTAGAAGGAAGGACGGAAATTTGTTCCAAAATAAGTAGTTACGTGATCTTCCAACCCTGACGGAAGACTTTCTTATCAGTAAATACTTGGGGCCGTTTTCTCAAGTAGGATTTAAAATTTATCTGCCCTTTAAACATAAATTTTGTTCTGAAAAAATGTGTTTCAAGGACAGATAAATTTAAAAACCTACTTGAGAAAATGGCCTTGGACTTTTAAGTGTTATTGATATTTTTTAAATATATATATATATATATATAAAAATAACAGGAAAAAAGCAGTTTTATTTATAAAATTAGCCAGTATAAAAAGTTTCAGAATTTGGCTGAAACTCAACGAGTGAATACTGCGTATAAGATGTTGGAGGGACCTAGGCCATCTTAGCATGCCATCGATAAGAGCTGAGTAAAACCGCCTAAAGATAATGAAGTGGCTTAGAATTAATAAATATATATATATACATTAAGCGGTATTTTCTGCAAAGAAATTATATAAATATGCAAATCTAAGTATCGCATTTCCTAGACTTCTTCTGCCAAAAAGACACAAAACAGCAACAAAGTAACTTTTACTAACTAACTGCTAACTAAATTTTTTAAGTGTTCCCTTTTGCGAGTATTTATGAATTCTTCTTTTATTTCGAGTTTTTTTTTCGAAAAATTGAAACCGCAACTGCCACCAAACCATTCATGCGTAGCAATAGCGAACAACTTTTTCTTGCTACTCTTGAGGGAGAGAGAGAGAGAGCGAAGCAATAAAAACTGAAAATCTAATAAAAGGCCAACAAACTAACGGAAGTGGCAACGGAAAAAAATGGTTAACGCTGAGTATGCCATGCCGGAAGGAAGGGGTTAAAGCAAATAAAATGTTAAAAACTATCGCAGGCAAAAATTGTTAAACTAAAACTTGTGAAAAATAAACAAACAGAAACAACAACAAAATTCGCAAAACAAAGTAGCGAAAACTTTCGTGAACTGTGTCGATTTCATTGTGGCAGAAAGAAAGTTTGCGCAAACGCACACAAAACGCAAACGAAATAAAAAGGAATAACAAACTGACAGACATTCATGGCTACAAATGGAATATTGAAAAATAAATATTTGTTAATTTGCGTTTTTCGATAGCAATTCTGTCTGCGTAACGGATAGGTGGCATAATGTGACGCCTAGACGCCTTACGTTGGCCCAATTAAAATTGATTAGTGCAAATTTGTTGCAAACATTTAAATCTTTTTACAAATTTTATGAGGAATTCATCGAAAAAAATCTACAAGTGAGCAAAAAAGGTGGGACTGGCAGTAAAACCTGACAATGACGGTCTTAGTAATGTTCTCAAAGAAAGACAAGATACCGCCTTAGGTTGCCCATAAACTAGGCAAAATTACGCTTACTGCTAAATGATCCACGAAATACCCAGACGAAAAGATTAAGAAAGCTTCCAGTGCCTTATGCGCGTGCAAGAACTGTCTCGCTAAGATATGGTACCAAAGGATCTCCCCATCTATCCGATTGGGTCTACTCAGCTGTAGTATGGCCTATAATAGTTTCTTTTATGCTGCCAAGAAGTTGGAGACTGTTCAAAGACTAGGCAGCTTATGTACAACAGAAGCACTGTATCCAGTTGACTTAATGTGATAGGAAGGAACATTGCCGAAAAGTCAGCGCCCAGCTTAAGAGTTACTGGACCGGTGACTCAGTGGCCATATAATAAGAGGACTGAAAGTCTGCTCAGGATAACTCATTCCTTAAACCAGAAACTAAGACGAATAGCCCAATGGGCCAGGGAAGGAACATTGACCAGCAGGCTACTAAGGGAATTCAGGGGATTCCAAGTCGCAATAAGAACCTTCGAAATGCAATCAAGAAAAGCAAAACAAGGAACTAATCAGGGACATCGATGAAAACCCGCGAGGCTTAGATATAAGGTAGTTATCAAGAAACTGCGCAACCAACCAACCGGTATACTTGATGCTGAGACTACTCTAGGGATCGTGAACGAACTTTTCCCCATCGCGAAAAGAGGGCATCAGTCGATTGGAGCCTACACAAGCAACGTCTTACCTCTGCTCACCGAAGAACAGCTGCATAGCGCAGTGGACTCCCTTAGGAACCGGGAAAGCTCCCGGACCTGACGGCATACCAACGGAAGCCCTCAAATTAGCAGCCAAAATCTGCCCAGAAGCAATGCAAGCAATTTATAACTCCTGCCTGAAATTCGGAGCATTCTTCCAGCAATGGAAAAGAGCGCGCCTCGACTTGATAAGCAGGAGGAACCCCATGAATCATAAATGCAATCACCATTCCAGCAACGACACGCTACTAGTGACACTGGAAGGGAGGAATATATTTAATTTGGTACGATGCAGCTACATACTGGCGGCTCTCAAACACAGATTCAACATGCCAGCTTATTTGTCAGAGAGTTACTAGAGTGACCGCACACTCGAGTTTGAAATCCAGCAGGGACTAGGATCGGTCGAAATAACCTCGTGAGCCGCGCAAAGCTCAATACTCGGTCCGGACCTGTGAAACATTCAGTACGACAGCCTACTAAAATTGGAAATGCCACAAGATGTTGAACTTGTATGCTATACCGATGATGTAGCAGTAAAAGTAGCAGCTCGCGACGGCTCAGTGGAAGCTAAATCAGGCTATGAGAAGAATTAGAACTTGCATGTAGCGCCGCAGCCTCGCATTAGCTTGCTGGAAAATGGGATGGTTCTGCTGACTAGGAGTAAGAGAAAATCATCCCAATATTCGTCGAACTAAAAGAAAACTCGACCTCACGATGCGTCAAATACTTCGGGCTTATACTGGATAGCAAGCGCATATTCTGGGGCCATATCCTGAGTGTGTCGAAAAGAGCGTCGAAAA
Organism: Rhagoletis pomonella; assembly: GCF_013731165.1. Taxonomy (NCBI): domain Eukaryota; kingdom Metazoa; phylum Arthropoda; class Insecta; order Diptera; family Tephritidae; genus Rhagoletis; species Rhagoletis pomonella. Next base: position 12,671,838 of record NW_023458565.1, read on the forward strand.
AGCCAGCAGTGTATAACTGCGTAGCCGACTAATGGCAAACCTAAATGGATACAAACCATGTTTATGACGCCTTTTGATGAAGAGAACGGAGTCAATTTTGCTATACGGAGCACAAATTTGGGCTGGAACTTTAGCGATTCAATCAACAACAACACGGAGCACTAAGAGTGGTGTACGCATATCGCACAGTATCGGAGGCAGTCGTGGTCGTACTTACGTCTACAGCGCCGATCGACATTTTAGCTAAAGAGAAAAAATGCCAAATAACGAATTGGGAAAACGCAGGCAGCAAAGGTTGCTAAAAGAAGATTTCTGAGCAGATGGCAACAAAAATTGCAGAATGCACAAACGGGGAGTTGGACAGCGAAACTAGTTCCGCATCTGGACTGCTGGCTAGGCCGCTCACACGGAGATGTGGGTTATTTCCTCTCTCAGTTCTCGACCGTAAACGGATACTTTAGAGCGTACCTGCACAAAATGGGAGGTGGTGAGGACACACTGCGTGTACTGTTTACAGAGCATCCACTATTTTTCTGCGAGCGCTGGGATGCCAAAAAGCGGCGATTGGAGAGAAAACCCGGCCCGGTAACAACCGAAATGATCGTCTCTAAAATGCTGACTGATCAAAAATCATGGTCGCGACTTTCACCGAGATCACACAAAAAAGTGATCTGGACAATTAAAAGATTGAAAGCAGAGGGGACCAAAACGTGGCTGCTAAGGTAGAAAGCGAGACTCGCAATTAGGAAAAGAGAAGACGAGCCAATAGCTTGATGCTGACTTCAAATGTGGCGGCCCTCCACGCAGGGCGAGTTTAATCTGACCTAGCATGGGTGCATCTTGGATTCCCCATTCCGAAGTAAAGCCAAAGTGATTCCAGGGTAGGGGAATATCCAGGGTAGTGGAAAGGTGTTTTCGATTTTTGTATTTTTTTCTCAAAGAGTACCATACACCACCCACCACATTTTCATTCAAATAGAATATGGAAAACACAAAACTATCTATCACCTTTGACATCAACACCTCAAAAAAGGTTTGCGAAAAAACACAATCGACTAGCCTAACAAAGGCCACTTGAAATTTATAATACGTCAAAGCAAAAGCTAAAGCAAACAAGATAAAAAATTCAAAAGACCAAAGCAAACTGAAAGAATAACGAAAATACACAATAACGCAAATGAAAACATAAAAATACGCAAGAAAAACAAAAGGATATCAAAAACCAAAAATATCGCCAAAACAACGAAGCACTGCAATACTAAAATACAAAGTAGAAGAGAAACGCACAAAACTGCACACCAGTAGATATATACATGCGTACATACATATGTACATATGTCTAAGGATGGGCTACAAAAATACGATATAAAACTGGCGCCGTTGTTCACTGCGTAGACTGAAAGCGTGTATGTAGTAGTTTATGGAAATTAAGCTAGTGAAATGAAATGAAACAAAGTGAAATTGCATGTAAAAAATAGTGTTTTGATGTAAAAAAGAAAAAATGGTGCAACTGAGAGTGCAATAGCTTAAATGGGACTCGAGAAAACAATAAAGAACTACTTCATAGGTCTTAAAATGACACTGAAAATAATAACTTTTTGGGCGATAAAAAATCATAAGTACGGGGGAATTATTTTGAAATTATTCACTTTTACAATGGCAGTAAACTCTTAGCATTACGCTTCTTGATGCTTCCATATTACAGCTCAATAAACTGTAAAGGTTGACAGGTCTGACCGACGCTGTACCAATGGGAGAATTTGCCCAACATGGGGCTCTGGAGTCGCTGCTAGGACCGACTGTCATATTTTTTTACAATTGCGTTATTAGTCACCTTTTAAAATTCTACGAACTGAATTTAAAATCGGTATGGGTTCGGAAATATTTTCATAGATTTTCAATCAAAAAATTCAGAATTTCGTATTGAAATGGCTTATAGAACATTAATTTTATTTTTTTTTTTTGCTAAAACAAAACATGCAGAAGGAGAAATGCTGCGAACATAAGGAGTAGTGATGCATGAACCGTAACCGAAGAACCGGATTCTTTAGAGAACCGACCGATCCAATTCTTACAAGAACCGACAAACAGTTCCGCAAGAACCAAAACTCGTTTCTACAGCCCCAAAAAATGGTTCCAGAAGAACCACAAAATGATGTCAAAATAACCGGAAAAAAAAATAAGTAAAAGGTACTGAAAAACCATTAGAAAACAACCGAAAACGGATCATACATTACCGAAAATCGGTCACGAAGTGCACATTGCACCAGTGGGCAAAAAATTTATTGTTTTGGCATACAGTATAAATATAAGGATAAATATGACCCCCAAATTCGGTTTATATATGTATTGTAGAGTTCTGAGTTGACCTACCAAATGTTGTTCGGTTCGAGGCCATATACCCTTTCTGGCCGACTTACATCAACTTATTTGTTTTTGTTGTTATGTACTTGAAATTCGACCTGAGTTGACCTACAAAAATATTTTTCTTCGATGTTGTGGTAGTTTTCGGTCTGATCTTTGACGCAGTAAAATCGCGGCCAGCGGGTTAAGCTATTTCTATAGGGCAATTACCACTTTTTTGAGAACCGGAATTGGTTCGAATCCATGGCTTGACAAAACCGGTTCCTTAAGTACTCGGAACCGCACATCACTAATAATACACTCACTGAAACAGTGCGGGACAAGTTCAAGCTTAAGTTAATATAATAGGAGTAATGGTAATGTAAAAGTAATGGTAATGTTACAATTGTAATGGTGCTGGTAATGGTAATAGTAATGATAATTATATTGGTTCTGGTAATGGTAATAGTAATGGTAAAGGTGTGCTTAGTGTTATGGTAAGGGTAATGATAATTCGAATTGTAATTGTAATGGCAGTCGACGTTTTCGTGTTCGCCTTCGTATCTAACTTCAAATTCGTGTTCCCATTTGCATTCGTGTTCGTATTCGTCATGGTTTTCTCATACGTCTTCGTGTTCTCTTATTCGTACTCGTTTTGCCTTCTCATATTTATCCTTGTTCTCAACTTCTTAATTGTCCTCTTTTTCGTATTCGCCTCGGCCTTGCTTTTCGTCTTCGCCTTGGTATTCCTCTTCGCATTCGTTTTCGTTTTCATCTTCGTAATCGTCTTCGTGTTCGTATATATCTTCGTACTCGTGATCGCCTTCGTATGCATGCTAGTTTTCGTGTTCGTTAGTTCACTACAGCTCCTTAAGGAAACACAAGAATCTACTTTTGCTTTCTCAGCAAAAAATAAAACACAAATATTAGGTTTTACTTTCTAACCAAAAAAAAAAAAAAAAAACTTGAAAAAAATAATATAAAAATACTTTTATTTAGTAAGCAAAAAAAATCTAAAAAAAAATCGAGAAATAAATAAAACCATTAAAAATACATTTTTTTTTAAATTAAAAGTTATAACCGTTACGGTCTATGAATGTTGCTTTAAAAGCTTTTATATAAAATATTTAATCTTTTCGTCAGAAATATATAATTATTTAGCATATCGTACCGGTTTCAAATCATACGAATTTACGGAACATGCCCGATAATTTGGCTTTTTTAGCTAACACATATCTACACATACATATTTACTTTTCAAATTTCGCCAGCATTTTAATAATTAATTTGTGCATAATCCGTGCACTAACACCAAAATCTGGTTGACTATACCAGCTAGCTTAAATAGATGGGCTGCAAGTGTTGGGAGTAGCCAACGGCAAGCGGCGTTAAAATGCAACATGTCAAGGACATTTGTTGAAAGTCAAAAGTTGGGCATGCCATGCACACATACATACACTACACAGTCTCACAAACACATAAGACATTTAGGTTGGGTACGTGTGAACGAGCAGAACAACGCTGGCAGGCAGTAGGCAAGCAAACGAAATTTGGCACATTTGTATGAATTTTGGCAAGTACTTTAGATTCATTGCACACTATGTACTAGGCACTATGCTAAGTGCCTGTTTGTATGTATGTATGTATGTATGTATGTATGTATGTATGTATGAATATATAAAATGAAAACTATAAATGCCATCGTCGTCGGCCATCGTCAATCCTTTCGTGGTAGTGGTGCCAAAAGGCTTTGAAATCAAATTTTTGGGGGTAGTGAGAAGTGGCAGTAAAAGCAAAAACGTATTCAAGCCAGCAGCATAGAAACAACAGGCGGGTTTAAACGCTTGCAAGTGCCTTTGAAGACCGCTGTAGATGCCTACATACGTATAAATGAATAATGCCAAGAAAAAAAATAGCACAAAGTTCGACATGCACTCAAAGCGCTGCTTTTAAGTATTTCAACTGAAAATATATTCAAAGAAAAAAATTTAAATCGGTCACATATACGAAGAGTTTAAACCTATATTAAAACGTATTGCATTAATTTTTTAAACATGCATTACTTGACCCTAAGTAAACTTACAACCAAAGGTGGCACACTAAGTGTTTTATATAAACTACTCGTACATTTGTATGTGTAGGTATATAAATAATGCATTAATGCAACGATAAAAGGAATTTTAAATTTCACCTCAAAAATGTCATCAATTCCATCGTTTCTTTTACATACAAATATATGTGCATATGTATGTATATGTATATGTACTACAATCATATATGTATGTATGTAACGCAAAACCATTGCAAAACGAATGCAAAAACGAAAGGCAATAAAAAACAATAAAACAACATCGAAGGTTTGTTTCACAATTTTCCGAATTTTTCGAGTTTATGTTTTGTATACACATCTTAAAAACTATTTTAGTTACAAAAATATATAAAAAAATGTATTTAAAAAATTTCGAAAAAAAAGAATTTAAAAAGCGTAAAAGCAAAAACATTTTTTTCAAGACTGAGCTTAAAAGATCCTGAAATGAAAAGCTGTTTTAAAACTTTGAAAAAATGTTTAACTTTGAAAAAATTTATTGCACCTCTAATTACAAATAAATTAAAATAAAAAAAAAAAATACATAACCTTATTCCGGGTTTGCAAAAACTTTTTTCAAATTTCAAAAATTCATATCTTAAAAACACCTTAAAAATTTCAGGATCAATTAAGCCCATGGTGCGGTATTGTATAAAAAAAAAATCCAAAAAATTAAAAGCTTGTAAAAATCGGAAAATAAAAAAAACATAATTTTGAAAATCGTAAGAGCAAAAACAAATTTTTGCCAGCATTTTTTTTTTTTTTTTTAACATCTAACTTAGCTTAAAAGATCCTGAAATTTCCAAGGTATTTTTTAATGATGACAATTTTTAGCTTTGAAAAAAAATTTATTGCACTGCAAATTTAAAATTAATTTAAATTATCTAAACATTTTTTAACATAATTTATTTCGAGTTTGCAAAATAAAAATTTCTAATTTCAAAAATTCAATCTTTAAAAAAACACCTTAAAAATTTCAGGATCTGTTAAGACGTGGCGCGGTATTGTATAAAAAGAAATGTACACAAAAAATTTTGCTTTTATGATTTTTAATATTTCAAATTCTGTAAACATTTTTATTTAAATTTTTTACTACGCAAAAATTTTTGCTTTTATGACTTTTTAATATTTCAAATTCTGTAAAAATTTTTATTTTAATTTTTTACTACGGACAAAATACTTTTGTATGCGATGATTTCGCACTCAAGAAAAAAATCAAAAAACGTCGACTGATGGTGGTCATGAAAACAAAATTCGTTTCAAAATCAGCCTGAAAGGGCAAAGCGCACGAAGGAAGCCCAAAAAGTATTATAGACGTATGTAGATCCTTGCCAAATGTAAAAGGAGCTTGCAGAAACGTTGATAATTTCACAAGCTTCTCATAAGACTCAACTACAAGTTTATCTGAGGCGCTTTGCTAGAAAATTGGGATAAGAGGGGATCGTGGGTAATTACCAACGCGACACGTTCTTATGGTTAAGGGCATATTTCTAAGCAGCCTTTGTGATCTGACCCAAGATTATCTAAAAATAGCGACAAATTAGACGGATAAGTTGAAGTTTAATGGAAGTATTCGTGATGCGATCTTCTGACATGAGTACATCATATGACTGATCTCACTTTCAATCGCTCGGTGAAAAATCCGCGCCTTATTTTCTCGAGTATATCGATTTTTGTGCCTGTGCAAAATTTACTGTCATACGGTGTAATACACCCCCTGTTCATATCCCTACGCAGAAGCTTTTGCGGCGCCACATCATACCAATCAAGCGCCCAACATGTCTGTTAGCATCAATCCAATGTGGCCGGCCTGACAGCGCTGTCAATAAATATCTACGTTAACATGGCTATTGTGCTTTTATTGCTTGAAGCGTTTGTGTTGGCATGCTACAGATACTCGATTTTTTTCAACGAATTCAACTCATTGCCACTGTGAAACCGTACTAGAAGCTATTAAAGTCCAATGAGTTATTCTGTTCAACGCGTTTTTAAACCTATTTGCTGGCTAGCTATGCCCGCTGCCTATTATGGCCGCACATATTGGTGATGCATTTAAGCACACAGCGATTGATGATGCTTGGCTTGGAGTACACAGATACAAATGACAAAATGAATTAAACGCCATTGCAAGAGCGACGATCACAAACAATTTCAACAAAAGTGATGGACAGTAGTACCCCCAAAGGGAATACTTAAGTCACCGTAAAGGATGGCATGCAAGCAAAAAGCGTGAAATTCAACCAATAAGGTGTATTAGCGTAGCCAACTGGATATCTAACAGATAGTCAATAGTTTATTTTAGATTATATTCAGTGAAGTCATACACATTAAAGGGAAGGCAAGCAAGTGGGAGGAAGGAACTAGTATTTACTTGTAACTATCAATTGAATGGGGAAGAATTATTTATGAGGTTATAAAATAAAAATAAAAAAAAACCGAAGCTTATTAATTTGTAGTAATTTTATTCATATCTTCTCTTACAAAAAAGCAGACTGGGACTGGCCTGATGCAAATTGAATCTGAGCTTGAACTTCCAAGGGAAATTACTCATACGCACTGTAGTCCACACAATGCCGGGTCGGGTGAATTTCTTTCGGTTATAAATGGTTGTCCTAGTGTGAGTCCGGAGAAAATTGGCCTGATGCTCTGCATAAATAAGACAAAATTATCAACTAAATTTAAGGGAGTTGTTCTTGATGCTGAACATTGAGGAGCGAGGAAAGAAGGCATCAATGGCCCTCTAGGCAGCCAAAGGAATACGAAGCAAAGCATGGGTATTAAAGCCAAAGTTATAATCCGATCTAAAATTTCACTGCACAGTGGGACGAATCTAAAATCTAGGAGGACAAAAATGGAAATTGTTTTTTAAGTACTCAATATTGCACTTTATACATATGTATGTATATTCTACATAACCATCCGCAATCAGAATAAATCAAATTAATATGGGACCACTCTTTCCGATAAAAAAAGAATTGTCGAAAACGGTTCAGAGCTATCCGGTAACATAAATAAAAAAAAATGCCGATGAGTTGACGAGCAATATCATACCTTTTTGTTAATTCGATTAAAACTTTGTTTCTTTGTTATTTATTAGCCTAATAAATCATATTAAACAATTTTTATTGAGCTTGAAGCCGTTTTTGTGAAAAAGCAACAACAGTTTATAAGGCGAACTTAGCGCAGTGGGTAGACCACTGACTTTGTAAGCTGGAGTCCCTGGTTGGGATCCCACTCAACTCGATGAAGAAGTCTGATGAGGAGATATGGAGATCTCCGAAATAGCAGCTATAACTTCTAAGGTTTGGGCACGATGAAATTAATGCACAAAATAATACCAATTACTTTTGAAGTAATTGATGAATTAAAAAGAAAAACACATTTTGTTAACAGAAATCCAATTTATGTTTTCATTTATTACAAATAATTTGCACATTAGTGGTTTTTATGTACAATTATAACTTTTTCCGAAATACCTCAAATTACGCTTTTCATGGTGTATTTAGTATAGTTTTTTTGTTGGAAAAAATATTTTTTTTTTTACATTTTTTGGTTTAGATTTGCTTTTTTCAGTTTGGTTTTGCTTTAAGAAATCGAACAATTTCTTCACGCACTTTTATTTCTTTACTCATTTTGAAACCAAAACATATCAGATGATCCTAAAGCTTTGCATGATAATTTTTGTATATTTATGAACGGTATCTTGATTTGATAAAAAATAAAATAAAATTTTGCATTTGAAAAGTTTTACAAGTAAAAATGCGTGCACTAATTTCGTCGTTAATGTTTTTTCCACAATAATTTTTCCTAAAAAAAAAAGCCGCAAGCTGAATAAAAATTGTTAAAGTCGATTAAAAATCTCAAGATTTCATGCCCACGTTTCCTATTCATTAAATAAATAATTTTTTTTTTCTTAGATTTGTGTTTTAACCCACTAACGCCCATGCTTACTTAGGGAAACGGCGATATCAAAAAAGTCATTGCTGGAAAGAGAATAGTGAAACAAATACTGCTTTGTCACGTTGAAAAACAAATTTAATTAATAATTATTGCTATAAAAAAGCCGTGAAATATAGTTTCATACAGCAGTGTACTTTTCTTGGTCCATGCGCCACACTCTGCAACACTGTCCATCTCAAAGTAATGCATAGATACTTTCGCACACACTTCCAAACATACATATTTAGCTCGCACGATTAATGTTTTGCAAATGCTGAGTATGCCATGGCGTATGAATTTGCTTAAACTGCAATTTTACAGTTTTGCGAAAATATTCAACTTCAAAGGAAGGATAAAAACTAAAAATAATTCTTACAAAAATTAAATGAATTGCAGTTGAGTAACTTAAGCGTGAATCGATATTACTTACTTCATATCGTAACAACGCTGATGCATCTAAAGTAAATAAGCAATATGAATTCTCATTTAGCTGCAATTACTGTTATATGTATGTATGTATGTATGTATGTATCTGGAAAAAGCGTAAGCAATACTTAATCATGCAGCAATAATTTACTTTTAAGCTTAACAAGCGAACGCTTGTGCAGTTTATTAAGCTGTTTGCGAAAATTGGTATACGAAATTCAGAAGACCTGTAAAACAAACTCAACAACAAGGATGCATTTTATGATGTACATACACACATAGCTTTAATCCAAATAACTGCTCAAGCAACGTTATTTATGCTTATAAAGAGTTCAAATTACAACAAGTCATAATAATAATGAAAATTATGCTCAGCGTAGCACACAGCTCGGATAACATTTACACAGCTCCTTTAAACTGTGTGTGGCGCCATTTTTCCGTATGTAATCCGGTAGCATATTTTTCATTGCTAGATACGCTTGTAGATGCAAAATTACATACAACTGCATTCAGCTAATTAGAAACGAAATTCAAAATTTTATTGTTTGCAAATTATGTTTATTTTTTTTTTTTTTTAATAATTTTCATTTAAAACATAATTCAATGTGTAACAGAAACCACAATAATAAAGGTTTCAAAGCTTGCAAAAAGTGCAACAAAAAAATTAATCAAACTTCAAAAAATTGTCATCAAAATTTCCAAATTTTTAATCAGAATATTTAGAAAATTTTGGGGTATGCACTTCTGTAGCCCATTCAATTTTAGTCTAAGAAAGTGCAAGTCTCAAGTCGTTAAAAATAGCCGTTGATTTTTTAGAATTTTTTTTTTGTAGAGGATGTTGCGATTTAATTTTTTTTTTTTGCATATAAAAAAAATTGATCATGTGTTATATGGAAGAAAATGCGCCACACCCTAAAAAAAAACAAAAAAAAAAACATTCTAAAAAATCAACGGTAATTTTTAATGACGTGAGACTTGCACTTTCTTAGACTAAAATTGAATGGGCTACGGAAGTGCATACCCGAAAATTTTCTAAATATTCTGATTAAAAATTTGGAAATTTTGATGAACATTTTTTGATGTTTGACCAATTTTTATTGCAATTTTCGCAAGCTTTGAAATCTTATTATTGCGGCTTCAGTTACAGATTGAATTATATTTTAAGCGCAAATTATTAAACAAAAAAAAACATAATTAGCAAACAATATCATTTTGAATTTCGTTTCTAATTAGTTGAACGCAGGCGTAAGTATGAATATATATGTTAACATGTATGAAAGAGGACGTTCAGTACTGTTAGTACGACAAACAACATCTCTTATTATTAAATTGTCAGCAATGTTTGTATGTACTCCAATCCAAACATATGAGAGCATTCTACGAGCGCTGAGGTCGAGTTGGTGGGGCAGCATGAGATTTTCTTGCAATAACATGCGACTTGATTACAATGTTAAAACAAGCAACTGCATCGTAATGCAAATAAAGAACAACCATTGTTATGTATGTAAAATAGTTCAATTTCCTACATGAAAAAGAGAGCGAAATGACAGGAAATAAAGCCTAATAAAAATAAAAAAATATATTTTAAAATAAAAATATTCTGCATACTTTACTATTACCAATAAAGTTATCGATTATTTATAGACTTATCTTCAATGCATGTAACTTATCGATTTTTTTCGATACAACTATCAGTATTGCTATCGAAAAGTACATTTAACGATATTCTATTGATGCTATCGTTGATGTAACTTATTTTTTTTTTTGGGACCGTAACGGTTTTGATCTTTATAATAAACATCACAATTTAACCGTTAAAATTGGGTTCCTACTATTTTATTAAATTTTTATCTTATGTTCAAGAATAATCGTTTTTTTTTTTGATTTTTTTGATAAATTTTTTAACGTTATTTTTGATTTTAACGTTTTTGATCACAATAATACCGTTATTTTCAGATTTAAATTTTTAGATCATAGAAAATTTAAATCGGTCATAAAAACGCCGCCTCTATCATAATGGTTAGCAATAATCGAAAGAAATTAATATCCCAAATGATTATTTTTGATTAAAAAAAAAAATATATATATATAAGTTTAATCTAAGCATATGTTGAAAAACTAATTGTGTTGCTACGGAATTATCCAGAATTGTATGACTTGTCAATAATATGGCAATAAGTTCCAATCCATCATCAAATAAAAAAAGTCATCGAGTGAAAAGTTGTAAGTCCTATTTTAAAAATTTTACAGGAGAGGAAAAAAAAACTTGTAAGGCCATTTTCTCCAAGTATTTCGCAAAACTTGGAATACAACATTTTTCCTGTTTGTAGGAAAGCCGAACTCTAAACGAATCAAAGGGATTCGATCTTTATTAAAAGATTTCTTACTATTTTAGCCTTACCCGATTTTCGATGCTTCTTATGGACTTAGCAAATTTTCCTTTCATTGAATATAAACGAGAAAAAATAAAACAAGTACCTTGATCCTTTTCGAAACAATACATTAAAAAAAATAAAATAAAAATAAAAAAAATATAAAAAAATAAACAAAATATAAAAAAAAAAATATTAAAAATACTGTTAACAGCATCCCGAACATGGACTAATTATAACACATACTCCATTATTCAAACAAATGGAAACACGTGACGAAATTTTGAAATTTTCAACCGTGTTTTAGTTTTTTATAAGATGAAAACTTTTTATTGTAAAAAGAAAAAATAAAGAAGAATTAATATCTGTATTATCGATACAAACAGTTTTTTTTTTGAAGTTTTGAATCATCTAGGCTAATAACCTGAAAATTTAAAATAAAAATCTTGTTGCTTCGCATTTTTTACATTTCTCACAACCTTTACTTTAAATTACGATCCGCTTACCACAATTAACCACTCGAATGGCAGTAGGTATGCCTGGGCGTATGAGCAACTTCCAATGCAGTCATTGGCATTATCTTACGCTGCACGAAATCCACTACACTTTAATACAATTCACACTTGAATTCCATTCCAATTCCAAAAATGGATTGAATTAAGAATATTTATCAATCGTAAGTGCGCATTTAAGTTAAGCACGCGGTTATAAACCACTTGCACTTGTACCTATGCGAGGTGCATTCGGGGCGTATACGTAACACACTATGTATTGTCACTCACATATAGCCCAACATAGAATAAGGCAAAATAAATGTTCAAGTTCACACCACTACATTAGCAACGCCACACCAAAATGGCTTCGTAATAATCCGGATATCCGCGAAATGGTGCAACATCAAGTGTACACATTGCCCTATTGACGAAGAATGAGTCACTGAGTCAGTGAAAAAGGCGCATTTGCTGCCACAACTAACACTCGACCGACCAACAGCTAGCAGCTGCACAGCACAGCCACAGTGACAACAGTGAATTTGTGGCAAACATAACAAAACTGCATTGTAGAGATTGCAATTGAGAGCGAAATGAATGAAGAGTGAAAGAGAATGCAGAAAATTCAAGTTGTAAAAACAAAAACTCATTTCCAAGTTGAGTCAGGAGAGTAATGTGAGTGCGAAAGCTAACTCAAGCCCGCGTTTGAGTTGAGAATGCAGGCCTTTCATAAGTATGGAGTAGCAGAGCACGACAACTGGCACAACAAATCAACAAATAACATAAAACCACATAGCATATTTTACACGCCAACAGGATTCAAAGTAAATATGCAGTTTGCATGTCGACAGGGTATTAATGTCAGCCGTAAGCGTCAGCTGATGGCTTCTACGAAATGGCGAATGATATTGGAAATATGCATATGGACATAGCAGTCGACAGAAAAAAAATAATATTTGTCTGTATAAAAACACACAAATTCCAAAATTTTTTGTAGGTGTACCTGCAATTGCAAACAGATTTTTTTGGCTTTGCATACATAAATCTTTGAAAGTGCCAGCGACAAAGTCACATTTGTAGACACACCCTTACTACATATGTACATACATAGGTATGCGAATCGTATGCATATGTCTTGTTTGGGCAGGCAGGAAAGCAGCTGCCGATTTCACCTGTCTTCTGCGAGTTAGTGCGAAATGCCACCGAATGCCTCTAAGCCTATTTATGTGCAACTGAAAAACATGCAAGCCATACCTTCTGCATTGATTTTATAGTAACAATTTACGGCTTTCAATTAGACTAGTTCGAGCGAAGTAAAAATTCTTACAAAATCGATTGCGTGACTTTTATGATAAAGCCTCAAACAGGGCCGGAGGTCATGTGATCCTTACATTTTAGATAAACGATGTGTTCAGCAGTTGTATGTAAAATACGACGGAGAACATTTCTATGGAATAATTAAACCATTTAATTTCTCAATAGTTGGGCCGTTTTTGTCCTTTTGTTGAAATGTTTCGAAAAAAATTTTGCCAGCAAATTCTACTATATATCCCTAAACACACCAAAGCTCAAAATTCATCTTAAATGCTAGCAATAAGTCTAAACTGAATGGTGCTTAAGGGTTGAATTTGTATTTATTCCGAATTGGTGCTAAAATCTCCCAATAAACTAAATTTTAGGAGAAAAAAAAATTTACTATATCCTCTTTGGTTCAAGCTAAAATAAATATGATTTTGCGCCAAACGACTGTTTTGTTTACTTTAAATAGATTTATTTTTTTGGGCTTAACTAATGGGATTTGAACCCGGATACTCCGGACAGCATCTAATAGTAACAAGCATCTCTGCACTATCAGCTACAACCACAAGATGCAAGTGCGCTTTCAAATGCTAACTTTGAACAAAGGTCAAATCACGCGATTGGTACATTTGTACAGATTTTTTTTAGCTCTATACATAGTGGTGTTGTTTGGAAAATGTTTTAGTGAGCTGAATGGAGCTGAACTTATTGTGACCAAAAATAATACAAAATTCGCTAAGAGGTTCAGCATAACGAAGGTTTAAGCCTAGGGCTACACTTTGTTAGGAACAATAACGGTATAGGTTAGATCCCGGTAGAACGGTATAGGTTACAACCAAGCTAATCTAACCTATGCTAGTATAATTTATTTTTTTGCTACGATCTTTGCTTTATGCAGACTTTAATGGGTTCTAAGAATTTTAGAAAGGACCAGCTCCACACTACCCGTTCATAGGTGTGCAAACAATAATGCTACCACCACCTGAATATGCTCAGTTGAGAGTTTTTGTTGGAAAGCACTTTTTGGCACCAGTCGTTGGTAGACTAGTTTTACTCACATTTGGTGTAAGTCCGACACACTTACAGAAGCACCATTCCTACATATGTATGTATGTGTGTACGTATGGTTAAAGCCACAAATAAAAAATTAGTTGGACTTTGGACAAGTGTGCGGTAAAAACCACATGGTTCAATGTGATTTCAAATACCAATGGACTGTCTAACTAACGGTAGTCAATAACTTTGTAATAAAGAGTACAGCCATTACATACGTTTGCTGGAATGCATAGATATATGTATACATACACACAAATAAATGCATATACCAACAAGCATAATTGCATACAACTGTTGATGCATGAACTAATATACATACATACATATGTACGTACAGTGGTGGCCACATAATTAGGGACACAACTTATTTGCAATTTATTTTCATACTAAAACAAAAACCATATGACTCTAAGTTTCAAACCTTGTACAGGATTTATAAAAATTAACGCATTTCAATTTTCATCAAAATTTTAAACTTTTTAATAAGAAATTCTGTAAAAAACTCCGATATGTTATTTTATACCCCATTGTACATATTGTGCAAATCTGTTGACGGTGTTTCGCATTTTCTGCCATATAAAAACATGAAACTTATACTGAATGTGCTGGGTTATAAAACTGCATACCCGATTTTTTTCTGGAATTTCTGATAAAATTTTTTTTTTTTTGAATTTTGATGAACATTTGTCGAAAATTATCGAATTTTTATCCAGCTTATACAAGTTTTGAAACTTTGAGTTATATGGTTTACATTGTGATACGAACTATTTTTGTAAAAATAAAAAATTTTTTTGAAATTAAAGAAAAAATAAACTACCCAACTTGTAAAGAAGTCGCATCCCTAATTAAATGGCCACCATTGTATGTCCTTACATTAAAAAACAAAAATCGAGCATGCTTATACATGTAAGCATGTTTGCATGTGTGCATGACACCTATAGGCGATCGTAAATCAATGAATAGTCAATTTGCCACAAAAACCGCAAACACGCACACTCTCTCATAAAGTTTAATTTTAACTGTCTTTCTGTCATTTCTGGCAAATGTTGAAAAAGTTGAAAGCGAAAATGTACAAATCTATAAAAGGGTATGGTACATGCAGGTACATAGTGTGTATGTATGTGTGTGAGTGTGAGGAGTGTAAAAATGTCCCGAAACATTTAAAATAAATGAACGAATGTATATGTGCATACATACAAACAAATGTACGTGCCTGGCCATAGCCAGGAAGCGATACTAAAAAGCTTTCGATAAACTCATTATTGCATTGGGGTATTGTTGTTGAACTTTGTGGCACGGCATTCAACATATGTATGGCGTTGAAGGCATTTCCTTCAATTTTAAAGCGCAAAGCTACTAAATTAACATAGGCGATCGAAAAAAATAATTGGAATAAACTGATACTTTGGTTGCTTTGCTTTCCTCTATTCTATGCACCAATCAATAGCTGACCTTTTTTCTATCCTTATTATTTCGATGAAATATTTGCATTAAAGCCTCCAGCGATTGAAAGTTTTTAAGCCGGGATTAGGTTGAAGTGACCGCTGGCCTTTCTCCCGTCACCCAAAGGCTTACAGTCGGGTTCTTTGAGACAGTTTTTTATTACGTATACAATAATGTGATAATAATGATAACGAAAATAATAATTTAGATAGCAACAATGAGATAGGTAACAAAAGTAGTATCGGTAAGAAAAAAATAACGGCTCCAGGAGATATAAAAAGTATCTAACATCGCCATCAAGAATAATACGGATAATAAAAAAATATCGTTAGCAAAAATATCGACAGCAAAAATTGTACCGATAGCATAAACAATATCGAAAGAAAAAAAAATATCGATAGAATGTAGAGATAACAATAGCAATATCGATTATAATACTAACACCTATAACACTGTTCATTAAACCGATATCGAAAACAATAAAAAGTATCGAAAACAAAAAAATATCGAGCAACAAAAATATCAAAAACGACACAAAAATATCAAAAACGACACAAAAATATCAAGAACAACAAACATATCGAAAGCAAAAAAAAAAAAATATCGAAAACAACAAAAATATTGATCAACAAAAATATCAAAAACAACCAAAATATCGAAAACGACAAAAACATCGAAAACAACACAAAAATATCAAGAACAACAAACATA
>NW_023458565.1:12688103-12688465 GCF_013731165.1 Rhagoletis pomonella
ACAACACAAAAATATCAAGAACAACAAACATATCGCAAGCAAAAAATATCGAAAACAACAAAATTATCGAAAACAACAAGATTATCGAAAACAACAAAATTATTGAAAACAAAATTATCGAAAACAACGAAATTATCGAAAACAACGAAATTATCGAAAACAAAAAAATTATCAGAAACAACAAAATTATCGAAAACAACAAAATTATCGAAAACAAAAAAGTTATCGAAAACAACAAAATTATCGAAAACAACAAAATTATCGAAAGCAGCAGGATTATCGAAAACAACAAAATTATCGAAAAAATCCGAAAAAAACAAAATTATCGAAAACAACAAAATTATCGAAAACAACAAAATTAT
>NW_023458565.1:12688475-12707304 GCF_013731165.1 Rhagoletis pomonella
AATTATCGAAAACAACAAAATTATCGAAAACAACAAAATTATCGAAAGCAACAAAAGTATCGAAAACGAAAATATAGAGAATAAATATACCGAAAACAACAAAAGAATCAAGCAAGACAAAGATATAGAAAACAACAAAAACATCGAAAAAAACAAGTGTCGATAACAAAACTGATATGGATATGGATAACAAAAATAATATCGATGAGGCTTTTACAACAGAAATTTAAAAATATATTCTCTATTGGGGTATTCACAACGGTGTCGTATTGTTGTATGTCGTAGGCTTTAAACGCCTAAAAAAATAGATTAAGGGGGTTCGCAAAGTAATATCAAAGACATATTACGAATTTTCGCAGTGTTAAAAATAGCTGGTTGTGGTTTCAAGTTCTCTAAACATTTATTAAAGCCTTTAAAGTTTACGACATATAACAAAAAATACGACACTTACGACACCGTTGTGAATCCCTCATATATTTCTGCAATGTAGAGTGCACTAAAACGGTAAACTTGATTGAATTCCTCATTGTAAGGCCACACATATACATATTTACTATGTATTGTCATGCAAGCCTCTTTCGTCGTCTTTATCTTTAAAGGTATGTAATTCTCATGCGCTCGTCATTAGACGGTCAGAGACTACTAGTGCGCACTTACATATGTCAGCAATGCTCATTTATCAAACCAAAAATACGGTTTCTCCTTTAATTTTCAAACATATCATTTAAATTAGTATTTTGTATACTTTTTGCCGGTATATTTTCTATGGCTTTAGAAAAATAAATTCCATCGTGCAGAGAATGAATGTACTACATATGTATGTATGTAAGTATGTAAAGTAAGCACAATGGAGAAAGCGGAACCTAAATGAGCTGATGTGTACTTTGATGAGATCGCCTCGGTTACTCAGTCAGTCAGTCACTCGGTCAGACAGTACCTACTACAAAAACTACTATGCATTATGAAATGCAGGTACTTACGAGTATGTGTAAACATAGATACGTATGGACCAAGTAAGTGATGTGTGTATATGTATGTAGGTATGCTAGCAGTCATTCATAAAGTGTCAAGGAACTCAGAGAATATAAAGCAATTGAAAGGCACAATGTGCATAGTACCAACACAAAACAAGCTTTTCATGCGACACAACACAGTTGAGGGTGTGTACACAACACTCATACATTAATGTAAACATACATACTTACATACATACATACATCCATACAGACTACATTGCCATAATGACGAAACATTTTAACTTACTTATTTTGTCATTGACAAAATTAAATACGCAAACGGAATTTCTTTGAATAAGCCCTGCGAAATTCGAGAAAAAAAAATACCGATGAAAAAAGCAACAAATCTAACATCAACTGTTGAATGAATCAGTGCCGGTTGCCCATGTATTGGCAACGAATATAATGTATACATGCATACTATTTATGTGTGTGGGTTGTATTTTTTTTCTAACTGCAGCCGCACTCTGAAAAGCAGCTGATTCTGCAACCGCACGACCGATGTAAATGACCGCATAACCGTTAAAAAGGCGTCAAAGTGTATGGCACAAATGTAATAAGATTGGGGAAATTTCATTGCATTTATGGTTGCATTAAATTTAAGTAGATGAAAACGAAATGCTGCACTAAATTGGGTAATTTTGAACTGCATAAGTAGTTCTGCACTGGATGTAAAAGAAAAAGCTTCGTAAGGGCTAACGATCGATATGGTTCTAAAAGTTTGAAACTAAAACCAATTTATGGAGAAAAGAAAACACTACACTAAGGTAAAAAAATATTAAAATCAACCAGAAACGTAATTGATCTTACTATAAACGTCAACGAAAGTACTGTGTATTGGTAAATATTCAATGCATGCGCGTATATTAACCGGCAAAATAATTTTTTTTTTTATATTCTTTTTAATATGATCCCAATGTATTTTGTCTTGTAAATACAAGCAGCCAGCAAAAAAAATGTGAAAATGGACCCGAAAAAGCAAAAAGGATTGTGGGGCAGAAACAATGTACAGAAAACAACCGCAAATTATTTTGAAACGGATACGTTTTTGGCTGTTTTTTTTTTAATTTTTCGTTCAGCGCGCTTTTCTTCTTTTCTTCTGTTATTCGTACCTCGTACCTTCAGAAAGCTAACAAATACTGGCATGATCCTAAGTTGGAAACTTGGATTTATATGGTTTTGTTATGGAATGAACAAAGTTTTTATAAAAAAAAAATAATAATAATAATTAAAATTAAATAATGAAAAAAATGTTATACAAAGAACAAACTTTTTATAAAAAAAACATAATTAAAATTGAATGATGAAAAAAAATATCAAAACTGGTTAATATGTGGATATCGTATAGGTCTGATAAGCACTATAAAGGGTGTCCTAGACCACCTATCTACCCGTCCACCACTTCTAAAATGGACTAAATTTCTTTTATTGGAAATCGAAAAATTCGAATCACCAAGTCAGGGATGCTCTATATTTTAGCCGTATTAACGACTTTGGATTTCCACCGGAACTGACCGCAAGTCAGATTCTGCCGAAACAAAAACACATAACTTTTGTCGGAAACTTTTTTCTGGAAAGGACTTCCGGTCTGTTAAGCCCACTTCCGGTCGTAACCGGTAGACGGTAATACGACCAAAAGATAGAGCATTCCCGACTTGGTGATTTTTATTTCTTCGTTTTCCAATAAAAACATTTTCGTCCATTTTAGCAATCCAGGACGAGCTGAAGTTCGAAGGTGATTTAGAGGTTGAAAAAGACACTTCCGTTAAAAAAAAGTTTCAAACAAAAATTACGTACTTTTATGCGCAGAATACGAACCTGTGGTAAAAACATGTATATCGTCTTAAAAAAAAAATAACTTCCGGTCAGTTTTAATTTAATCATGGCCCACTTCTCTGAAAACCAACTGCCTTTCGGGGGCAGCTTAAAATCGCCGATCTCTTGGTACTTTTCATTCAAAGTTCAGTTAAAAGATTACACAATTGCACAAAATTAAGAATTCATTTTCACAACACGACACCTAAAAAACAAACAAAAAAACACATTCAGCGAATTTCCATTCATTAGCACAAAGTGTACGAGCGTTGCTGAAGCGCCCTTAAGTATGCTTCTATCAATGCACTCTTAGCGGCTCAAGAACAAACACTCGTGTACTACTATTACTGAGCGCATAAATGTCTCGTTTCACCTTTTGAACAAAATGCGGCACATAAATTATTCAAATGGTATTATCTAAATGCAACGCTAAGAATCTTACATGCAAATTATACATATGCATATATAGCTTGCTTTTGAGAGCCTTATG
This sequence comes from Rhagoletis pomonella, assembly GCF_013731165.1. Taxonomy (NCBI): domain Eukaryota; kingdom Metazoa; phylum Arthropoda; class Insecta; order Diptera; family Tephritidae; genus Rhagoletis; species Rhagoletis pomonella. The sequence continues at coordinate 12,691,797 of NW_023458565.1, forward strand.
AGTAGGTAAATCTGTACATATTTGAAAAATACAAACACATATGTAGTTTCTATGCATTCACCTCCTACCATAAATCATTAATTTTCAGTCGGTCTTGAATTATGCACTTTTATTCAGCCTCAGCACAGAGCGGATACCATACCCAAGTATTTACCCAGATATTTATTTCTACACATGTATGTATGTACATATGTATAATTCCATACATTCATACATAAACATATGTACACACTCGTATATACATACTTAGATTACAGTCATTAGAATTTTGACTCATTTTTGAGGGGTTGCATAAAATCATTTTGGTAAAAGTTTTAAACGCTATTTAAAAGGCTAATTCATTATGAGAAATATGTAAGTAGCACATATGTAAGTAGATAACTTAAACGTGAATTCTAACGCACATGAATTCAGTGGCAGCCAACATATGCGAATACATGCAAATGATTATTTGTGTAAATTAGGCTGACCCAAAATAAAGCAAAGTCGGAATTTTAATGATCGCACACCCTAAGATTATCCATATACCGAAAAAATTATACGCCTGCTTTTTTACTTCGAAATCAACAATTTTTTAGAGGTCGCCCAAAGCGCTCTAAATTTTGTATGTATTTTATAAGGTGAAAACACAAGTTTTCGTGGAAATGATATAGAATTCTTGAAAATCAATATTTTTTGATCGGAAAACTTTGATTCTTCACATACAAAATACCTGAAAAATTCTGAGCGCTTTGTGTGACCTCTAAATATTATTTTGATTTCAAAATAAAAAAACAGGGGTATAATTTTTTTCGGTCTAGAACTATACTAGGGGCTGAGAGCATTAAAATTCCGATTTTATTTTTATTTTTTTACCACCCTAGTGTACATACATACGTCTATCCGTTGATATCTGTTACATTAAATGCATGGTTGGAAAAGATGGGGCGCTTAGAACATATAAAATTTGGCGCCATTGCTAAACTAAATCTTTGAACATACAGTGGTGGTCACAAATAGATGAAAGGTGTTTCGTTCTTAAAATTTACAATGTTTTTCAAGTTAAAATGTTTTTGATATTTTTTTATAAGGATGTGGTTCATGTTTTAAAAAAACCATATACATCTCACTTTTAATCTTTATACAGAATTTAGAAAAATTCCATAAATTTTTTCTAAATTTCGAGCTTTTTAACCAGAATTTTTTTAAATTTTTTTAGTATGCATTTAACAGGATTATAAAATTTTAGTAAAGTTAATGCAAGTTTTGAGCTTTTTCGGTTTTTTTTTTGTCATTTAAAAAGCGAAATTATGGAAAACGGGCGTTGACTTTTTTTAGTGTTGGGCAGTATCGATCCCAAAAGTACCCAGAACACGATTCTCAAAAGGATCGAGAGCACCCGATTTTTAAAATTATCGAGTTTTATTTACTTATTTACATTTAACGGTATTCAGAAATGATTGTACTCAATTTGCAGTTTCAATAATTTTCTAGTACGATACTTGTACCCAGTACAGTTAGCCATTCATTTGACGAAATTTGGGATTCATATATTAATTTGAATAAAATATTGCCAGCTTGTGAGATTTCTACATTGAAATGTTACCAACATGTGTATATTTAAAGAAAGTACTCAGTACTCTGAAAAATACCCGATCCTTAAAAGTATCGATACCGAAGAACTCAATCCTCAAAAATACTCGATACTTCCCAACGCTGCTTTTTTTTATTTTTTTCGCAAAAGGTACTTAAGGTACTTATATAGAAAAAAGTTCAAAACGCCTTCAACAAAAAAAAAAATATATATATATATATCAAAAATCAATGCGATTTTTTAGCCGCTCAACGCTTGCCCTAATTTTACTAAAATTGTATAATCCTGTTAATTTCATAACAAAAAAAAATTTTTAAATTCTGGTTAGAAAGCTCGAAATTTAGTGTAAAGATTTTGGATTTTTTCTAAATTATGTATATAGTTTAAAAGTGTGATTTATATGGTCTTTCTTAGAGTACGAACCATATTTTTATAAAAACAAAAAAAATAAAAAATTTATAATCATAGCTTTAAAAACATTGTAAATATTAAATACGAAACACCATTCATCCACTTTTGACCGCCACTGTATGTACTACACATATATGTACATATATACTACAAAGCGGAGGAGGATAGTGGGTTGATTTCAAAAATGGTTGAAGCATAAAAACGAGATAAGGAAATAACATAAAAATTATTAGACGTATAGAATGTAGATGTTGATTGTAGTCAAGTCTTTTTCACAAACGAGTTTTGCTTAAGGATGGCATACCCAAGTAAGCGTGTCTGGTACACGAAACTTTCAGGAAATGTTTATGTTTAAGAATGCTTCATAAACCAAGGATTTGGCTCTATATGTAAGGTTAGGTTAAAGTGGCTACCAGTAGGCCCCACTAGCAAACCTAGGACCGTAATTGTGGAGCCGTTGTGATACCACTTGGATCGTGAGATCTCCACTCTCTATAATAACTCTCTGGTCGTATCGAAAAAAGGCTCAAACAGCGGAAGAGATACAAGTAATTGCTATTGATAAGACTAAAATACCCTAAAAAAGGTTGCTCAAATGCTGACTACGTTAATAGTCAATATATAAGTACAGTTTAGTCTGGGTAAATTGAACTAATTTTGGCAAGGCAATTTCACAATATCTTTTATCGAAATAGCACTATAAAATTGACTTCCTCTACGCCAACTAGCAATTGTTCACTCGCCAGAGCAGTAGACACATTAATGTTCACTCTTTCGGGACGTTAGGCGTTGCGGTGGTTCATTCCCACCAGACTACACTGTATGCATCAATAAATATATTAGCCACAAATAATTGTCTTTAATTAAATAAATTTTTAACTACTTTTCAAAATTCTATTCACTATATCTGCGTACTTTCAAGCATGCCAAAAATGTACTTATTTTCATTTTCATTCTAAATTCTCACTCACCTCGAGCTCAACAGTCGCTCAGCTTCGTCGGCAGTCATGTCATCCGGTAGACTGTCCTCGCGCGGTATTGCTACATCTGCCGCCACCGCACCGGCCGCTGCCACAACAATCGTCTGTTTTTCCTCCTCCTCACCCTCCTCGGCTACTGTCGTCAGCGTTGCTTCGCTCACCTCCACTTGCAGCACTTCGTCTTCATCGTCATCATCGTCGTCCCCAATTGCGCGCATCAAATCATCTTCATCTTCCCCAGCACTGCTGTCTGCATACTCCAGATCCTGCATATCTAAAGCGCTACATGGCCCACCACCAACGCCGACTGCAGTCGCTATAGTTGCGTGTTGTACTGCACTCAATGGTGGTGGTCGCTCAGGCAATGCCGGCAACTCAGAGCTATCGAACTCCTCCTCCTGTGCAGCAAGCGAGGCGATGGGTGTCACCACCCCCTTGCCCGCCACTGCCACAGCAATCGACGGAATTGAGCGCGTATTGTTGGTCGATGTCGAATTTGCGGTGCCGGTGCCGCTGCAACTGCCACTACCGCTGCCGATTGATGTTGGCGAGATGGGCGGTGTTGACTTCACACTCACATCTGAGCTGCGCCGGCGTATGGGCGAAACCACACCAACTGGCGGTGACGAGATCGCCGCCGATTTCACCGGTGAACCACTGAGGCCGGCACTGCCGCTGCCAATAGATTTTGTGGGCGAATGCAATAAGCTAGCTCCAACGCGTTCTCGCTCCTTAGCTAGCTTCCCACCTGGATAGTACAGCTCAACGGCGGCTGTTGTTACCTCAGTTTTTATGGTCGCATAAACAGTCGTCGTTTCTTGCGCAAATCCGTTGGCATGGAATTTCTTGTGCATTTCAGTCACTTTAGCCGTGTCGTACAGCTCGGATTCGCCAAAAACCTCATGCGATTCACTACCATCCGGGTTGAGACGATAGCCCACATCAACATAATTCAAACTGGGCTTCTCTGCCTCCTCATTCGCTGTTGGCTGACTGCGGTCGCATTCGTCGACGTCGGCACTCACGCCACTCACCGCTCGTCCATTGACCGTTTCAAAGTCGTATGCGGGCTTTAGTTTGGCTTTGATCTCGGGTGAGGGTTCATTGAAGCCACCCTCGTCGAGACTGGTGCTTGTAGAAATGATGCTGGGTGGGCGTGAGCCTAAGCCAGCGGCTGGCAATTGCACGGAGATACTTGAGGAGATACGTTTTGTGGATGCTGCCGTCGACGCAGACGACGATGCGGACGATGCAGCTGCGGATAATGAACGTTGGGGTGACATGGCATTGGAATGATTTTGGACTTGAATTTGCTGCTGCTGCTGCTGCTGATTTTTCATCATGACATCGGTGACATCCTGACGTTCGGATTTGTTGGAGCGTCCTGTAAATAGGCGAATGAAAAAAGAAAATTAATTTACTGGCTGCAAGTGGGAGAGTTCGATGATCATTTTATTTCAATAAAATTTATTTAGGAACTTATGATATAATAAATATAATGAAACAGTAACCTTTGACACACAGCGATGATCAGAAGGATCATGAAAATCGTACAGTCCAAAAAGCAAAAAAAAAATTCTGAAAAAATCTTAAAAAAATAAATGCATTTATTTTACGTGTTGCCACCTATTTCAAAATTAAATTGTAAAAAAAAAATATTGCAATAAAAAGTGTAATTTATCAAACTGTAGGTATTCAAGCCGGTTTCAATCGAAAATTGATGAGAGTTGCCACCCAGAGAAAAAAGTAATATTTTTATAATGTTTAAAATATAACACTATTTACAGCAAAAGAATAATGTTGGAAAAAGTTTTAACTTAGCCAATATTGAAATAGGGTTGCCCACTATAACAATTTAAAATAGTAGATTATAAAAATTATTCACATAGGGGCATGAAATAAAATGCACACTAAAAAACTTGATTGCTTTTTACCTCCCTTTTATTAGCTCGGGATGTAACTATGTAATATTGATGCGCCTAAAAGATGCAGCGATTTCTATTCTCAAGTTACATACCAGATGACAGTACGAATGGAAATTACAATAGCGAGGTTTTAGTTTTTTAAACTATAATTTTATTGTACAATTATGAATAGAGTCGCCAGAATGAGTAAATTATGAAATCAATAATAAACATATAAATTCAATATAGTGTGGCACCCATGGTTTTTTAAGTTTTTTTTTTTTTTTAATTTTATAAGAAATTCCGAAAATTCAAACCTGAATAACTTTATTTAAAAATTTCCATTTGACACCTGTCAACTGTCAAAGTTTTAATTCGACAAAACTCGCGTCTAGCGTGCCTAAAAACCTAATTAGTGGTATTTTCAAAAATATTTTTTTTTATTTTTAGAGAAATTGGCAGTTGATTTGACAGCTGTCAACTTTCACACTATAAATTTTATGGCGTTTTAGGATTCCGTATAAACAAAAATACTACGATCCTGGAGCCCTTCTAATTTGTCGCGTAAAACATGGCTTCTCCGACCACGGTGCAACGTGACAACATAAGTGCGCGTGTGTCAAAATTTTTGGATTTTTCACATTTTTAAACTACAAGTACAAAAATTAAAATATTTTGAAAATTTTTTCGAATTTGATGAGTCTTATCCAAGGCTAGAATTTATTTGAGAGTTATCCTGCAAAAAAGCACCACTGTGGCACGATTTTGCTTCGAAAATGGTAACAAGCATTTCTCCAGAAGCAGTGCACAGTCTTTTCACTTCATTTGATGCGATTTTAATCGAAGTTTCAGGCATTTTTCTACTTCGAATGCGACCAATAAAATCATACAAAAATAAATTGGGAAAATTAAAAGTAAGTAGCATTAATATTTTAATCTATTAATATTTATTTTGAACTTCGCGTTGTTAATTGATTAAAATATAATAGGAAATAAGTTCCGCATTTGACCTAAACAAGTCTTTGTAAATATTTTAAAAATTTTTATTCCCACTCTTAATTTGAATTTTTAAAGCTCATTACGCAGACTGAAGATATTTTCTCAGAGAAGCAGGATTTCTTTTCTATAATAAGGGATTAAAATAAAATAGCACCTTTTAAGACCTATACAAATAATAAACATAAAGTTGGCTACAAATCGTTGGACCAACATTTTTTCTACAAATTCCGATTCAGTCGCTAATGGTGTTTGCCGCTAAAATAAGTAATGAGAAAATGGAGGTGCCATACTCGATATCGAAAAAAATTTGATTTCGGCAAACGAAAACCAAATACTCGATATATTGTTACTGGCTTCGATAGTTTTGAAGCTCTGGTGATCATCCCACGATCGAATCCGCACGAATTTCTTCACAGTCTCAACATCACAGGGTGTGCGTGTGAGGTACAAATTTGCCTATGGATATCCTTTTCTCGGTTAAGATAATAATATGTATTAGCTGGATGAGCTAGAATCTGAACGGATTTGACCGTTGCATAATGGTCTAGTTCCGCCAGAAGAACTTGCAGGGTTAGACATTTTTTTAAAGAATCGACCTGTTTGTGACAATCGCCATAAAAACATTATCTTGCCTAAGAATGGTTTAAAGCCGGTTGTTGTTGTTGTTATTTTTGTTGTTGTAGTGGCTACAAAAATCTCTTCCAGATCGGTTAATATCTCAGTCGTTGCCGTCAAGTTCCACTAACGGCAGCCCCCGGGCATACGAAGAGCTGTTTCGAGTTATGAGGGGTCTCTCTGCATGCCGGACACTCACTTGGCACATCTGCGTTTAGTCTGCTCAGGTATGAGTTTAACCTGCTGCAGTAGCCAGAGCGAAGTTGGGCTATTGTGGTTCTTGTCTCCCAAGGCAGATGAAGCTTCGTCTCGTCAGTGTCCGGTGGTTGTGCGCCTAGAACGGCATTCCCAGATCTGGAGTCTACATAACTGGAGACTGACTCCCTGTGAATGCCGTTCAAGGCCTGTTGATATGCTGACGTTTCCAGAGGCTGCTTAATGAACCTATGGACTTCTCCGTCAGTTCGTAGAGATGCCTCCTGACGTGCCTGGGCGAGGGCTCTTCTGCAAGCAGTTGTCTATTTGGGTGGCCACGTCTACGGCTCCCAACCAGAAACTGCTTGCAGAGCATTGTGTTATGCTCCTTAACGGGGAGCATTTTCGCCTCTTCGTGCAGGTGGTATTCTGGCGGCATCCCGTCGCTGTCTTAAGAGCAGTGTTTTCTGTCGTCTGTAGCTTCATCCACGGAGTCCTGCTAGTCCCCGGCGACCACACTGGTGCTGCGTAATTTAAAACCGTCCGGCCTATTGCCTTGTATGTTGCCAGCAACGTTTCTTTGTCTTTGCCCCAAGTACTGCCCGCTAGCGACTTGAGGATCTTGTTTCGGCTCTGTACTTTGTTGACAATAGCGGTTGCGTGCGCAGAGGAGAACAGACTATCGATGGTTACTCCGAGAATTTTGGGATTATTCACCGTCTGAATTGGTGTATCATCGACGTGAATTCCCAGTGGTAGCCTGACCTCCTTCGTCCAGATGGTGAACAAGGTCGCAGAGGATTTCGCAGGGGAGAGGGCTAGGCTCTTTGCAGTGAAGAAGCGAGAAAGCTCGGAGGGATACCCGTTTACTTTCGAGCACATGTCATCAATTCCATTCCCAGTCGCCATGATCGAGCAATCGTCGGCGTAAGAGACAATCGAGACTCCCTCTGGTGGTTGAGGGAGCTTTGAAATATAAAAGTTAAACAGTAGCGGGGAAAGGACCCTACCACTGTCTGAGCCTCTGTGGGAGAGAGGAAGCCTCTATATCTTCTAGTAGCGTGGAATGGCTACTAACCGCTGTGGTAAATTCCAGCTAACTTGAACACAATAAAGACCGTAATAGAAGTTAGAAACATTTTATGTTAATAGCCGTACGTTTCTTGTTATTTACAAACTTAAACTCTGATCTGAAAAAAACTAACACAAACATATACATATAAAACACACATAGCTTGAAGAATTGCACGAAGTACTCAGCTGGCTGAGCGATGGCGACCACTTAAACCCACACTCCATCAAGTGTGCTCAACCGAAACCGAAAGCCCGCTTCATATTCGCTGGGAGCAACTTTACCAAATCGTTTTGCAAGTTCAGCAACAAAAACGGACGCAATATCGGCCGGTCTTGCAGCTTAAAAGTCTTGCCAGCCAAATGTGAGTAGTTCTTTATGAAGTTCTTATAGCGCGCCAGTTCATATTCGAGGAAATCATTGCTACCAGGTGTCTGCTCACCACGGAGCTCGGACGCAATGGCCTTCAGGAGTGTCGCTATGCATCCATACACTTCTTGCTGATCAGATTCCACTTGTTGATTGCAGAGCGTACGTGCGGTGCTATTGTCGCCAACACTCTTACCGCTACCCATGTGTAGGCGGCTGCCAGCACAGCAGTCCGTACATTTTTCATACGAATCAACAACTTTACCATAATTGAACATTGATGGCTCTGTTGTCGTCGTCTTGCAGCCAGCAGCAGTAGCAGTAGCTCCCTCCTTTGGGTGATATGGCGCTCTATGTAGGTGCAATGTAGAAGGTAAGCTTGCATCTAGGCTTGCCTTTAGGCAAGCGGGTATATTCACATAGTGCGTCATATAGCCACAAATGAGATCGGTGGTGTTGCTGCAGTCTTTCTTCTCATTCCGCCGATCATCGTCTCCATCGCAACACACATAGTCACATTCACATGGCGCGCGTGTCTCCGCTACGAGGCAGGCCTTTTCAGGGGCTTTCATACCAGGCAGTGGCCGCGGACAGACGCGTTTTTGCTTCGCTTTACCTTCGAAGTCGATATCAAGAAATTGTTCCTGTTTTGGTGGAGCAAGGAACGGTCCCGTCAGCTTGCCATTGTTCAAACAAACCAAAAGATGACTCATACAAATGTTACGCTGTCGGAGCTCATCGGTCGTTTCAAATGAGCCCATTGCCAATTTATCCAGCCACGCCCTGACCAATTTGTATTCACGTGAGCGACAATCGAATACTTCTTCGGGTTGCTTCAAAATATCCAGAAAAAATATAAAGTTTTCCTTTAACTGGTAATTGATATCTTCTTGTGAATTCATGATTTACGCTGAATTTTGATAAGTGAACGTGTATTTTTAATTTGATTAACTTGACGGAGTTTATGTCAAACTTGAGTGAGGAATTCGTTGTAACTCGTTAGTTTGTCAAATTTCAGTTTTCCAATTGCAATTGGGAAACGAAGAATTTGTTTCCCGATTTTGACAATCTCTGCGTAGTTGAAAACAAAACGTGTTTTTTGACTTCTACGTTACATTTAATAGTATCTGATTTTTTCCTTTTTTTTTACATATTTTTTCTATTCAATCGCTGGGTTGTATTGCTAGTTATTTCGTAGGAAGTGGAATATTTTTCCAAGTCGGCTGTTGAAAACACGAAATCGGCTAGGGAAAGTATGGATTTTATAGGGTAAAGGATTTGGGTTCTTCAAATAAAGCTCCGTAGGTCTACTCCAGAGATAGCCCAAGAGCCAGCGACGGCCAGACGGGAACTATCAAAAGATGTTTCCTCACTTGCCAGACCGTTTCGATAGTTCCTTAATCTTGCCAGACACATAAAAGCCGTAGGTGCGAGCATGAAGAAACTGATAAAAATTATACGTTTGTTAGTTACTTATCGGAGTCGGCGGTCTTTACTAGCCGAATTCCAATTTCTAAAAAAAAAAAATTGTTAATGCCAATGGCTATTCGCTGTCACAAAGCCTATCTATAAAAACAGTTTATTTAAAAAAAAAAATCTTTAGAATAAAATGTTCATGTCAAAAAATAAAAACCTTATAAGTTAATTAATAATAATGTGTTAAGAGACTTATGAACTTTTTTTTTTTTAATTTAATTTAAGTTTCGATATTGTATTAAAAATTTATTGTTTACTATAGAGCGAAAAATTAGTTCTATAACACTCTTGGGAAAATTTCAAGTTTTCAAATGACCAAAAAAAAAAACGCCGAGACTCGTAAATTTAATTTTGGATCCTAGATCATGGATCTGTGTACCGTTTTCAATATCAGATTATTTTCCCAAGATATTTTAATTTTTATGAAAAAATTTATGTTTAGCAAGGAAAAAATTAAAAAGATAACAAAAAACATACACAAATTTAACCATTTGAACCGAACCGAGTGGTTCGAACCACTGAACCGACAACCACAATGATTTTTGGAGTGGTTTGCAGCCCTGTTAAATACTGAAGATATGGCAAACAATTTTTTTTTTAATTGCCATGCAAAAATACTTAAGTCTCAGGGGTGTACGGCGCTACGAGCTACATATGTACAAATGTATGTAGGTTGTATATGTGCACGTTTCAACTAAGTATTTGGGTCATATTTAAATTAATTTAATAATTTATGAGCACAAAATAAAAAATAAAAATAAAAATATTCAAATATCGTAAAAATTCATTATTATAAAGAAAAATCGTCTTCATACTAAATACCTAGTATGTATGTACAGAAAGTGTTTGGAATTCAAGCAAATGGAATGACTAGAATTTTAAAATATCCGAACAATAAAAATAGTTTCGTTAAACAAATTTTTAGAATTTTTGGCGTTTGCTCACAATTGCGTTAAAGCAGCGATGTTGGCAGAAGAAAGTGCATAGAGACAAAAGAAAATGGAAGCAAGCAAAGTAGACAACACTTCTAAGAGAAAATTTTCGAAAAAAAATCGCAAAATTTCGCAATAGAAAACTGGAAAACGAAATGTTTTCAGACTTTCAGACTGAAATGGCACTGGCACTTTCTTCAACTGTTGTTAGGCGAGTGTAAGTACGTATTAGGCTGCAGACGACGACATAAATAAATAAGTAGCAACGTGACAGTGTGAACAGCAAAGCATTAAAGGCATTTATTTTTAGAACCGAAAAAAAATTCCTCGTGGTCGTCTGTGAGTCTACATAAGAAGAAGAAAAACACACCCAAGCGATTTGTGACTTTACTGAGGGCACAAATTATTTTCAAAAATATACGAGAAAATAAATAATAAAAATAAGAGGCTCGACAGAGATTAATCACATATGATTAGATTGCTAATTTGGCAAATAAAATATGTGTTTATTAGAAGCAATTGGTTATTTCGCAAGTCGTAGCTGTATATATGTATTAGCATTTCTTAAATTTAAAGTTTTTTTTTTAATTACATACAACATGTGTGTACACTAGGATGCGGCTTTTCCACCGGAATTATAAAATTTATTATGGTTTAAGAATTCCGTAAAATATTTCGGTTTACGTGTGCCGGACCGATTTGAAAAAACCTTCAAAAAATCTCATTATTCTGATTCCGTTGATACAATTTTTTAAATAGTTTTATGTAGACCTTTAAATCTTAAACTTTTCTATTATCTGACGTGACTTTTTAGAAAAAATAATTTTTTCAAACTAATTTTATTTAAAAAAAAATATATATTTTTTGGTATTTTCAAATGTGTCCAGCTCACGTAAATCTTCCAATGAAATAAGTACTTGTTTTTTAGTTTTTATTTTTTTTTTTTGGTTTGGCGAGTGATGCATCCTAATGTCCAGTTATACATTTATGCATTTAATACATATTTTGTGCTACAAACCTCTGCATGTATTACATAGATTCCTTAAACTCAGGCACATGTTGAACACTTTGTTGAAGCCTTTCTTTCGACCAGCTTTTGCGGCACTTTCAATTGGCGTCTCTTCCTTTTGCAGCTGTACCACTTTATAGATTATGCAAATTTTTCTTTCATCACATTTCATGCTTTGTGGTCAATTTCTTTTTTGTTCATTTATAAATAAATATAAGGTATTTTTCACTAGTTGTTGAATAGAAATTTTTTGGTATTATTTTGAACAAAAAATTCGTATTACAAAAGACGTTGCAAATGTTTGGCTGAAGGTGCTAATTAAAAAAGTTTAATTTCGAAAAAAAAATTTAAAAAGTTCTACTGGTTTAAACGAAATACTTGCTTAGCAAAAGATTTATGATTTTTGCTGATTTTTTATTTTACTTGCATTAGGGTGGTACAATAGAATAATAACTGAGATCTGGTGGGTAAGTACCAGAACATGTTATGTACTTGACGTCAATGAACTTCGGAACAAAGCAAGTAATTTTTGAGCAAAAAACAAAACCGACTTCAATTCTCATATATAAATTTAAGAGTACCGTTAACTTCTTTATGATCCAACGATCAGATCTAACCCAAATTAGTATGGGACCACCTTGCCTTAAAAAAAAAAAAGATATCGGTTAACGTGGTCTAAAGTTATGCGGTAAGATAGATAAAAAAAAAATTAAAAAATATTCCGACGAATTGATAACCTCCTCTTTTTTTTGAAGACGGTTAAAAATTATTTATAGGAGACAAGAACAGCGGTCTATGTATCATATTTTAAGATCCGACTGTAAATGCCGAAGATTTGGCGAAAAATGGGAAAAGGTGACAGCTACGTTCGGCTAAAAAACATGGCCTTACAAAAATACTTTAGATTCGAAGGTGTACGGCGAACTTTTTTTTTTGGTACGGTCTACTGTACATCTAACAACTATACGCAAAACATACTTAAAAACATCGATGCATTTACGATTTTTATAATTACACAGGTCAACAACGTTTTGTTCTAGGAAAGTGTAGGGTCATTTTCGAAGTAATTTTTTGCGTAGAATCCGAATACGGGGTTTAAATTGCTCTATCACGTCAGGATTTTGAGATATCCTAACCTAAAAGTGCAAAAACGCTGTTTTTGCCCATTTTTGAGGTTATGTAGCTACGCAGATTTTGCTCTTCATAAAAAAGTAAACGTGGTATTTTAAAGTATAAGTCTTCCTCTTTTAAATGCCGTTGAGTTTGCTTAAATATCTTTATTTTTCACTGAGATATCGCATTTTGAAGTTTCCATGTTTGTGAATTTATCCATTGAGATAACATGAGACGTGATACGGTCGATTACATTCACAAACATGGAGACTTCAAAATCCGGATTCGGATTCTACGCAAAAAATTACTTCGGAAATGACATTACACTTTTATAGAACATTCCGAACCCATTTTTTTGCAGACCTGTGTTATCATTATCGATAATTTTATTGTTATATCAATATCCATAAGGTTATCGATAACCTAATCGACATTTTTTTCTACATTATCGGTATCGAAGTCGATAACCTTCATCGTTAAATATACCATCTTTTATCTTTGTCGTTGTTGTTTTCAATATCGATTGCTACAATCATTGTCATCGGCGTCATTTGATACCGTTATATACAATACATACATGTCGTTGCATTATTCCGATACCGTCATCGATATTTTTTCTACTATTATCTACATATATCGAAATATGTAGATAAATTTAATAGGTAGATACATATGCCATGGTCAATATATTTTTTTCGTTATCGATATTTCTCGACATATGCATAGATATCGATAGCTACAATTATTGTTATCGGCATCATTTGATGTCCATAAAAGTTTTGAAGTATCAAAATTTAAGCAAAGCATACTTTCGCGTTCTCCGGTTTTTCGTTCTAAGATCACCTAGTAATTATATATACATATATGAACCTCAATATAGAAAAGCTTCATCTAAAATTTTGTTTCTTTACTGAAACTAATTTCTTTATGTAGTAGATATTTTTAAACTGTATTAGGCCTTTAATGATTAATCTATCGACCTTTGTAAAAAGTTGAATTTCGAAAGAAAACAAGTTAGGGCCTTTTTATATTAAGGTAACGATATGCATGTGTGTTTTACGAAACCTTTTCTTTGATACTTATGGAATATTTAAAATTAAGAAAATTGTAAGAAATTTAACACGAAGATTCACGTGCAATTACTAAGTGCATTCTTCTTCAGGGTCGATTTGGGCCCCGAGACTAAGAAACTTTGTCAAATTCACACTCTCCTTTCCGAAGTTGCGCCAGTTTTCATATCGAGTGCAGACAGTTCTTCTAAGCAGGAATCAGAACTTTTGGGAGCGCATACGGTGCGATCGACACTAATTCGGGATGGTCTGATCTCCCTTTCGGAAACCTAGTGATACCATCAAACTAGACTCGGTTCAGTTTACAAAGCAATAGCGGCATTGCAGGTAAATGTAAGGCTGTTGAATTGGCTAGACAGGACACCCGAAGCTCTTTTTCTGGACAGAGAGGGTTCCTGCAACCTAACCCTCGACAGCTGGGCATTTAGTCCACTCAGCGAGAGCTGGTGCGAAAACCCTGGCCATGTAAAGTTGTAAAGTTTTGCTGCCCGGTGGTATAGCTAGGCGGTCAAAGAAGCTTCATCAACAGACCATGCACTATCTCTCGGTGCTAATAGATCACTAGCCAATGTATGTATATCCCGAGCTGTGTGGAGAATGGAAAGGAGCACTTTCTTCTCCGCTGACCTACTCTCGCTAGGCTAGAATTGTATTAAAACAATCGAGGCACTCTCTGTGGTGAGCAGCAGCTGCCTACTGAACTACACATCGAGCGCGTAGAGTTTTTTCTAACAACCTTACGTAGCTAGACTCTTGGGCAATATGTTCTCTTTACAAAGGTTGCCTTACTAGCTACAAGCGCGTCTTCAATAGTCTCATTGTCATTGGAACTTGTTTTCCGAAACAGTGCTTTTTTTTTTGGAATGCTAAGTTGGTATACAAGGATCTCTCAGATAGCAGTTTTCCCTTCTTCTGAGAGGCGAGCTAAAATCGGGAAGAAATGGATTTCACCTTCTCACACCGACATCATCGTATAATTAATATTTAAACTTTATTTCGAACCTAAATCAAAGAGCACACTACCAAAGCGCTAGCCATGGCTAAAGCGACATACAGCAAGCAAGCAGATACGCACACAAATTTATCTCAACATCACATATGCAGACATAACATACGCTCAGCGCTCCCCCACCTCAACGGCAATTGTCTGTAATTAATTTGATTAAATCATTTTGCAAATTTATCAATAGAAATGTACGCAATGCTGGTAACGATTTCAGCGTATCGAGAACGAAAGCAATACTCGAGAAATTCATTATGAAATTCTTATAACGCACCAGCTCACTTTCCAAATAATCATTGCAATTGCTGCCGACTTCGCCACGCAGCTCTGCGCGAATTGCCTCCAATAAGGTGGCCGCATCTTGCCGGATTGTCTGCTTCGCCTGCCAATATGGATCATATTCCTGACACGAGTCACACGATGCGTCATAGTTCGATGCAAACGAATTAAAGGCGCTAGGCGCAGTAAATTCACCTAGCACATATTTGTTAAAAATATTGCCCGTTGTAGGTTTCATGCCCATATCGGAATCACATTGAATGTCGGGACTGAAGTGCACCTCTGGACCGCAGCGCATAAGCTCGCCTGTGGTACTACCACCGCCAAAACGAACACCAACACGACTACTGACGATACTGCCACCACCAGCGCCATTGAAACTGCCGCCACCACCATCGTTACTGAAGCAGCAGCTACCCAGCTGTTGATCGCAGTTATCATTACCAGGACTTGATTTTCCATCATCGCACTCCTTGTATGGCTTTACTAAATATATATATATATATAT
>NW_023458565.1:12727304-12741497 GCF_013731165.1 Rhagoletis pomonella
TGTTCCCCTCTCAGGAAAGCGCCCTGCTGGATTCCAGATCCCGATGTCAAAACGGCGGACGTGCTCTCCTGCTTCCGTGCCCAAAATCAGGGGATTGACACGAAGAACTGGCGTGTAATCTCATACAAAAAGGGTAACAACCGGGAAGGTAGAGAATTTGCTACTCTGGTTTTGAAGATGGACCAGGGCTCTGTGGATACCCTCGGATCAAGGAGGTACGGAAATCACTTGAGTCTCTATTTTTCGGGACAATTTCTTTCATAATTGATACTAAATGAGTGACTAAAGTGATTCGTCCTACCGTCCAGTGACGGTTACTCAAATAAATTTGAAGGACTCTGAGGCCGCTACTTCTCTTATAAGTAGAAGGCTAACCCTGCTGCAGACAAAACCCTAGATAACAGCCATGGTGCCAAACGATGAAAACTCGGTCCGATCGAGAGCATGTCTTAGAGAGTCTTCTTATTTCACTGTCATCATGCTTGCGCAGTTCCGCTATCAGAACTTGGTGCCAGCGAGGTTGAGCTTCAAGGGCCAAAACGGGTGGAAACACTTCACTTCACTTATAGCCTCCGCGTACATTCCATACAACTCTCTGTTGCTGCGACCTCCAGGGAAGGCGGCTAGTCTTGTGGAATAATGCGATACCCGAAACGCCGCGTTGATCCTTTGTTGCGATGCTAATGCCCAGAATAATATTTATGGCAGCAGCAAAGGCAACTCGTGGGGAGTATCTTGAGCGTGGGCACTAAGCCGACATTTTATACGCTCAGAAGAGAGAAAGTGATTGACCTTACTCTATATAACTCTCGATTAGGGTGGTCGGTCCTAAACTGGATAGTCCTGAGGGAAGATTCGCTCTCGGATCACAGATACTTCGAGTTTCAACTTGGCGCGGGCGCTATTTGCTATGCGCCAACGCGAAACTTGAAAAAAAGGGGACTGGCCGTGTTTTAGAGAGGAGCTTGGAAATCAGACCAGGACGCCACCTAGGTCTTAGGATACACTTCAGCATCATTCCCCAAAAAACCTTTGGTGAATTTATATACTAATACATCCGCAAACATAGTTGACCGCGAAAATAAGTTAACGCGTCTTTCTTCGCTGAAGTTTTTTTATGCGTCTTTTTTCGCGGTCAATTTTTGAGATCGCGCCTTTGTTCGTAGCAAGTATTGCGTACCGACATCACCAAAGTTGCCTTGCAAAAATACATATTTTAGACTCAGGAGTAAAGCGATTTTTTTTCATTTTTTTTTTTGCTTGTAAGATGGTTCGGTCTAATGTTCATGCTCATGTAAAAATGCACGTGTATAATATTTTTGCAAAAAATAAAAACAGCAAGCAATTATTTTTGACGTCAGTCTACATGTACATACATAGACAGACGGCGAATATATGATGAATACCGCGAAATTAGAGATAATTTTGGCGTCAGCTGACAAAATTTTGTTCTTATAATGATTGCCCACTGGAAAGAGGACAATATAAGTAATATGTATGAACCTCTTCAGCAACAAAATTTAAAAAAAAACAAGTAAGAAAGTCTAAGTTCGGGCGGAGCCGAACATTAAATACCCGGCGCAAGTGTTAAATATATGTTTTTTCACCCTTCCGAAACCTTCCGCTAGATGGTAAGCCGAGGTGTATCAATTTTGAGTAAATTAGCGTCCTTCAATTTCGAAATATTGAAGTTTCAAGCATTTCTTAAATTTACCGTAATATGAGAATCGGCCGTTATTTTAGTCCGATTTCAATAATTTTCAACGTTTTGCTTACACGTGGCAAGTGCAATAACCATACCGAGTTTGGTACAAATTGGTAGAACGGTTACCGATATACTTATATGTGATATTTCTTGGTTAAGAATTGTTGCAAGCATCAATTTTGAATAAATTAGCTTCAATATTTAATGATTTATCGAAGATTTTGTATTTCTCTAAATTCCGTTATATGGGATGTGGGCGTGGTTATTGTCCGATTTTAAACATTTTCGGCGGTTTTTTATGCTGTACCAAGGCCAACAACTGTGCCAAGTTTGGAAGAAATTGGTGCAGCGGTTACCAAGATATACACATGTAACCATAAGTGGGCGTGGCTACGCCCATTTTCCAAAAATTTATAATATTCTTATTTTTCGTCTAAAAATTATTGTAAATATCAATTTTGAGTGAATTATCTTCAGTAGTTACTAAAATATCGCAGTTTTCGTATTTCTGGAAATTACCGTTATATGGGAAGTGGGCGTGGTTAAAGTCCGATTTCGCCCATTTTCAATACCAACCTTCCTTGGATTAAGGGAAACCTACATACCAAATTTCGTTGAGATATCTCAATTTTTGCTCGAGTTATCGTGTACACGGACGGACGGACAGACGGACAGACGGACAGACGGACAGACGGACGGACAGACAGGCATGGCTTAATCGATTTCTTTTTTCATCCTGATCATTTATGTATACATTTGTCTATATCTATCTCGATTCGTTTTGGCTGTTACAAACAACCGTTATGTGAACAAAATTAATATACCCTTGTGCACAAGTGCGCTCGGGTATAAAAAACTGAAAATAATATTAAGAACTACGAAAGCATAGACGACGACATTCACTCAAAGTCTCATTTGCCATTTAAAAATTTGTCATAATCATCAAAAAATGTGGAGCGGCAGTGTTCGTTCATTCTTGCGATAAGAGCGTCTGCTATACATCCATCATTTATCCCGATGTGCGCGGAGACTATAGTTTAGTGCTTAGTAAAGGAAAATTTGTCGAATTTTAGAAATTTCCATTGTTGTTTTTTTTTACTTAGGTAGGAACTTGCATATATATGTTTATTAGGGTGGGCTGGGAATCCGACTTTTTAGAAATTGTATTGTTAATTGCAAAAATATGGTTCATTATGCTCTAAAAACTCTGTGCGAAAGAAGAAAATTTGCAGTCAATAATTAGGCGCCCTCAGTGCTAAAAAAATATCCTTTATGAAATTATTGGCGAATAATAGTTTTGGATATACTTGCGATTTCTGTTAGAAATACGGTATTTCTGCCATGAAATATTATTTATGGGTGACAAAAAAATTATAAATTACTAATTATATACAAAATTCAATTTCTCTCACTTTTCTTTAAAAAAAAAATACACATCGAATTTCAAGTCTTATTATTTAAACGGTAATTCGTAATGACTGCAGTTACTTTGTTAATAAAAAAAATTTGTAGAGAATTAAAATTACGTTGGAAGTTAGTTAAGAAAAAAAAACCTAACACTTTGCTTTCATTGACTTTGGCGAGCCTAAGATATCGATCGCCGAAATTGCTATCTAATTTTTTAGAACATAATGAATAATATTTTTGCTATTACCAATTAAGATTCTAAAAAAAAAATCGGATTTTCGACCCACCCTAAAAATATGCGTCTTTCCTAAAATACATATGTATACTATTTATTATTTGTTTAACATACATATTTTATGTTTTAAAGACATGCGGACAGAAACAGGAAAGAGAGGGTTGGGTTGAGAATTTGGTCATACAAATTTCAGACACTTTTGATATACATACATGCATATCTATGTACATATATTCGTGTCATTTAGGTCGATGACCTTTCAGAGACTGAAAGGAATGGTGGTCAGATGGGAGAAGGCTCGCGCAGAGGCAGCCGAGATCTCTATCTTTTTGGCACAGATCTTAAAATTGTCTGTGCTCTACCAGGATAGTGATGGGGTTTTCGATTGATCAACGCTTTACAAGGAAAGTTCAAAAAGTTCGAGGAAGGCAGAAGTTGATTAGCGTAGGGGTAAAGTTTTTTAACTAGTAACGAAACATTGGACCTCCCTCTCTATTCCCTAAGAAATTAAAAACCGACCTTGAGTAAAGACACAATTGTAGGCGATGGGGAAGGGTAGTCAGATCTACACGAACAATTTTCTTATGGTATTAATAAACTTTATGAAAGATCTGGGAAATCAAGTAAGACAAGAAGCAGTTTATGTCGAAAATTAAAAATAGTTACACATTTAATTTCACGCCTCTTTACTAGGTAGCTGTTGGCAGTAGCACCATTGTTGGTGAAGCTTTTTCAAACTTAAACCACGGTGTTTCTTCCGAACTAATTTGATCCACGACTCAAGTTGCATCGTTTGATATTATTTATATGAAAACATGTCTTGATTTTGTCATTTTTCAGAGGCGAAACTTGATTAAAAATTTCACTCTTTAATTCATGTGGCACTCAAGTTACTAAGCTTCTTTCGGAAGTTATTCAAATATTTAAGCACCTTTTTTTGTAAATAATTTTATCGGCTTTTCAACGATTGTTTTAGGCAAAATACTTGTGACTGGTATTTTTGGGCAGATATTAATTGGTAATATTTTCTTTATTTTTTAGGCATTTACACAAGTTAAAATTAAGATTCATACTTAAATCTTAACTCGTGAACCTGGCAAAATATATCTATTTTTTTTTTTCACTTTTATTTCAACATATTTTGATTAAAAGAAAAATACTGATAAAATAATCGATAATCGTATGAGGCTATTGCCTGAAAATTTTAAAATGTACTTAGCGGCATTGTGCTACTATGATAGACGGCCGAGTAATAGTGTACAGTAGCTTTCATCACTGCCATATACAAAAAAAAAGCGGTACTGTTTTTCCACTGGAATTATAAAATCTATGTATTATAGTTTAAGACTTCCACCAAAATATCTCGCAAAAATATTAAGATTTACGATCTGAAAATACCTCCAAAAATTTAGTTATTTTATTAATAAAGTTTTTTTAAATATTTTTTTGAAAAAATTAAAAAGTTTTCATAAAAATATAAAAAAAAATTCTACGGAATAATAATAATAATGAGATTTTTGATGCTGTTTTTGCACTTTTTTCAAAGACTGGTTTAAGAAAAACTTAAATAACTCAGCCAAAACCTTACCATTTAGACTTATGAGGTATCATTTTCTCATCCTTTTAATTTCTTTGCGAATAAGCTCATTCAAAATATGAAAAAGGGAGGAAAGATAAACGAGTGTCATTCAATGTTGAATTAAAATGTGTTGGTATTGAATAAAAAAAAAGACGTGAATGAGTTTTTTTTGGGGGGAGCGGCATAAGGCATTTCTTGCTTTTTTTAATTTATGAAAAATCATATTTCATAGTGAACTCACGAAAGATGTTGCTCATTTTCTTTCATTAGAAAAAATCGTCGAACGTAATTTGTATGGAAAAAAATTTCCAAAAATCTGCGGTAGGTCCTAGCTATGTCAAACCTGTACTTTATTATACTAAAATTACAAAACTGCATACTCAAAATCTTTCTAAGAAATCAAATTAAAAAGCTTTAAATTTTTGCGAAAGTTTGTTGATGTTTTATAATATTCAATACAGTTTTTTTTTTTTTTTTTTGAGAATAAATAAACATTCAAATTGAAATTTCAGATCAATATTTGAAAACTATAGAAGCAGGTTACAAGCTATTTACATAAATACACAGATGGTTGAAAAGCCGAGGAACTTCAAGTAATATGCCGTAGAGTCCAAACAAACTTTTGAAGTCCAATTCCGGTGAGAGTTATAAGAAACCCACGTACATAAATGTAATTGGGGTTTATTTAATAAATTATTTTTTTTATTGGTAAAAAAATACTGGTAATTAAAATTGCCCGTATTTTTAAATTTTAGTTATTTCAGCGCATATCGGTGAGGGCGACATCTGTTATAATAACCGACACTAACTCAAAATACGAAAACTGTGAGCGCGCCATCTACTGGTAGTGTAACAAATAACTTGAAAAGCTCAAAAACTTGCAACTGTTATACCACAGCAGAGAACGTTTATAAATGAGAAGGCGCATTCAGAGAACGTTTATAAACGTTCTGTGCCAGAATTTACCACATCGAGCCAGAATGCTCGTTGCCACCACACCAAAGATTTTCAATTCTACCACTCGCGAGCCGGAATGTACCATAGTTTAAAGCAAAATGAAAAATAATAAGAACGAAAACGAAAAGAGAAACAGAAATCTAATAAGCACTTGGCAGAGGGGGTGCTTGCGGAGGCAGGCGCGTGCTTGTGTCGGATCAGAACAAAAAACTAAAATAAAAATGGCAGTCAGAACAAGTACATAAATACACTGCCGGAACAAAGTATTGGCACAGCAAACTTTTCACAATATATGCAACAATTTTTATTCTAATACTTTTCAGCCAATTTTGAATATGTATTTTAAATATTCATTCCTAAACTTTGTGCAAAACTCGCGAAAATTCAGCAAATTTTCAACTTTTTAATCAGAATTTTTAGAATTTTTTTGAGTTGCAAAAATCTAGTAAAAAAATTCTAGTAAAAAAATGCAAGTTCAGAGTAAGTCAAAAATTGCATTGATTTTTGAGATTTTTTCTTTTTTTTGTTGCAGGTGTTTTGCATTTTTTTCCATATAAAGTATTTTCGAAAAAATTTGTTTGTATGGAAGAGCCTGCTGGAAAAAATTGCGAAAAATCAACGGTAATTCCTAGCTACCTAAAACTGATTAAAAAGTTGAAAATTTGCTGAACTTTCGTGACTTTTGCACTAAGTTTAAGAATTTCCTTCTTATGTTTTTTATTGTAGAATAAACCATATTTTTATAAAAAATTTACGGAAAAATATTAGAAAAAAAATTGTTGCATATATTGTGAAAAATTTGCTGTGCCAATACTTTTTGCCGGCAGTGTATGTACTTATGGATGTACGTATTATTGCATACATAAATTGAGTTAAATGTCAGACAAACTCTTACAAATTTGCTGTATGATACAAAAAAAAAACGTTGTTGCTACCATCGTTTATAAAAATTAATTTCCTTTCACAAACTTTTACTTCGCCCCATCCATCCACATCCATGCGGTAGGGATACTCTAAGATTATATTGAACATGTACATATACATACTACATACATATGTGTTCATATATGTAGATGTATGTGAGTATGTGTGCATGCGCATTTATAAAAGCAAAAACTTTTAATAACATCAGCTTACAGTAAATGCTCGCGTCCACATGCATACTAACAATATGAACATGAATAGACTTTCAAGCGCAAAAGCCCCGCTTGTACTATATACATACATATATGTATAGTATCTATGTACTATATGTGAAAATTTCTATGTATGTAGGCGCACATTCAAAATTTAATACTAAAGGATACAGTACTGCCCTCCTACAAATACGCGTGTCGCTCGATAAGTAATTCACCTCGGTTACTGCTGAATCTTTCTCTCTTCAAAACTTCTACACCGATTGCTATACCTGGCTCCGAACCTGACGGCCATGTGGCCAATAGGCGATTAAAATTGCTAGAACTTATTTCCGTTAGAAGATTTATGTTCCGCTCAGCCGCGATAATCTACATGTGTTCAGATTAGTCCACCTGCTGTTAGTAGCTACTCGAGACTCTTAACAAAAACTTACAACTTCAAGTCGCTGCTATTATGATGGTATATGGTCGATGGTATATCCGGTTAATATCCGTTCATTTCGAAAATCCAGATTATCCGGATAGTCAAAAAATCTGAATAGAATTCCCAGCCCTAATTTATGTGTATATACAATATTTAGGGCAAAAGGATGGAATAAAGAATCTGGTACCCTGGACTTTGCCCACTTGTATTTCGTGTCAGAGGCGCTTACCTGGTAAAGCAACAAAAAATACACCGAAATAGATCTAACCTCGTAGATCTAGGCAGTCTTTAGCGATGTGCGTCTCTAGTTAGGGTCAAACTCTAGCTGACCCTTCGGGGATAGCATACAAGACATGCAAGATATATGTAGGTCCCTTTGGCATTAATACTTCTTATAGCTTAAACGAGGTAGAGAAATCATCATCAGAGACCAGTCAGTAATGTCAAATCTTATATCGGTAGTGACATATTTGTCTGTAACTTGCGTTTTAACTTTTCTCGACTCAGATATTTTTGAACCCGTTTAGGAGTACTTAGAAGACTTTGTGATCAAAGGAGAGCGAGTCGCCATTTTTTCGGACAGCCGGGCGATGATTAAGGCTCAGGCGACCTTTGCAATAAAGTCAAAGCTAATTAAGGAGTGCAAACTCTTTTGTATAAAGTTACCTCACTTCGAAGTGGATTTATAGCCCTAGTTCCACGCATTCAGCGGTGACTATTGTCTTTACTACTGCGCCTAAAACTATGCCGCAAAATGATTTTAAGCGCTCTAATGATGACAACTGTCATTGTTATTGTTATGACCGACTGAGTGCGCGAAATGACGCAACAATGTTTAGGCGCAGTAATTATGACAATAGTCATACAATGAATAATGTTAGTGATGTGGGAAAAGGGCTGTTTGGTATCTATATGGTTCCGGGTAATCTCTGAAATTAAGCTGCCGAAAAGCTACTTGCAAATTATTCTCAATTGAGGACCGGATGTTACGGGTAATCGGCAAAATTTGTTTCCACAATTCAAAAAAAAAAGAAAAAAATAAAAAAATGGGTCATGTTGCATGAGGTCAGGCTGCCCTAGAGCTAAACTCTTTTGGTCCATATACGACCCCCAAAATAATGCATAACTTGTTGGGAAAACCTCAATTTTATCGTTGCGAAAACTAGAGCGGTTCTTACTGAGCAACCACGCCAAAAGGCCGGGGTAACGCCTACTAAACTTTTTTTTAAGTCGCGTTTGCGTACGCATTTATTTAACCACCCACGTTGCTGTACGTGCATATGTACAATATACATTATTTCATACATATGTACATTTGTTCCCATAATAAAGCTGAAATGATTCTAAACATGAAAATTAAAATAACAATTTTACATACAAGGCTATAGACAGGTTCAGGCCGAAATTATTTCACAACATGTGGCGGGACATGTAGTTTTGAATTCAAACGAAAATACTCTTAGCCAAGAGCGGCCGAGTGTGCTTAGATATACATACTTTTATTATATAGATATGTACGCACATATATTTTATTATTACATATTTTTTTGTTCAAGGATCTACAATCAACACCCATAAACTTCGAACCAAAAGAACGGCCTACAAGCCATGCACAAGCATACTCTCATCTAGGCGTTAGCCAAACGTAGACACTATGATGTACATTTGTACATATATGTATTGTTGGTAGAATAGTTATCATCAACAGCCAAAACCGTCATTGTCGAGTATTATCCTTTTATAAACAGTACACCAAAGTCATTTCTACATATGTATGGATGTTAGATTTCATATTTAGATAATAAATGATGTGTACATAATTATGTGAATATGTATGTATTAGAGACCTGCACGAGGAGTAGGTAAAAATATAACAAGTTAATAATCGCCGAGTATGAATAGAAACGATGCGAATACTTGAATTTAAATTTGACATTGTAGGCAAAGCATCGTTTTACTTGGTAGCAAACGGATATTTTTTTTCATAACATCATTTTCATATGAGACTTTTACACGATGAGCGAAGTTCGATTTGAAAAATGTGTAAAATGTTGCTTACGTTATTTTGGTGGTTAGGGCTCGATACGTATTTGTTGCATTTCGCTTAATGTATTTCCCCAAAATGGTAATCGGCTGATGCAACGATGTCGCATCGGCAGAATCGATTCCAAAAAAGCACCGCTGTACTCATAAAAAGATGAGTAGCATGTACTCGTATTCATACGATGCCGGAATCACTCGTGCAGGTCTCTAGTATGTACATATGTACATAAGTATGTATAATAACAAATTCAAACAAATATCGTTAAGTTTTATGCATAAAAAAGATTATTATGTCTGCGATGTTTGCATTTACATAAAACATGTACTTATACCGTTTGGTTTTCTATGGCAAATGAATAAAATAATTTTATGAGTTTGAAACTAAAGTTACAAGAGAAAAGTTCTGACAATTAAATTTTACTAAAGTGCAGTCTCATTTACTATTAACAAAAGCATTTAAGAGATATATAACTAAAAGTTCATTGATTCGACAAAACTTGAGTTTGCGAAGCACAAACTACCTAAATACAAGGGTTGTCAACTAACCTACAAAATATTAGTCGAATCCTGATATGGGAATTTGAAGCTTATGTCAAATGGAAGTGAGAATTTAAAAGCAATTTCGAGGAGTAAGTAATTTAAACATATGTATGTATACATATGAATCGCTGATGCCTAACCAATTTATACTTCATTATTTACGTAAGTAAAGTAGCAACTTACTGGCTAATTGAACACTTACAACACAATTTTTGTAAAAATTTAAATTTAATATGTATGTTAGCTATTTATGAAAGTTTTGAACCATAAATATTCAGAAAGTGTTTTATGGTTTTTTGAACAAATGGAGAAAATAATTTCAATAATAGTCGTTGGATGAGGTTAATAGTACATTTGCACAGGACCCGTAACAGTTACCAACTTTTATCATAAAAATCGCTCTTTAACAATTATATTTTGACGTTTATTTAATTACTCCTTAAATAAGAGTTATTTCTGATTTTTATTTTATAAATCCAAAATAATAATTATTTTTGATCTATCTAAATAATCTGCGAATAACAGTTATTTTTGATTTTTATATTATATATATGTCTTAGATAACATTTATTGAAGACTTTTATTTATAAAAATATGTCAGTGACTTTTACTTTTAAAAGTCATCAATATATAAATCAGTTAATGACTTTTATTTTTTTTATAAAAATCATTTGTAAAAGTTTTGGTAAACTTTTGTTCTCCAACAGCTTCTTAACTGCAAAAACTGATCAAGAATTTTTACGTACGTGTCAAAAAATAAAAGTCCGTAACTGATTTATATAATTTTTGGATGTATTTTCAAATCGGTCTAGCTCCCGTAAATTTTTATATTTTTCCAAAATATTTTGGGGGACGTCTTAAAATATAATCAAGTTTATACATAATTCCGAAGGAAACCCTGCAACTTTTTTTGGTGATGCACCCTAATACTTACACATTAAGTATATGACTGTTTTCTTAAATTAAATATAGCCATTATAAGGAGAAGATGAGGAATGATGAAAAACCGTCGAAAAGGTTTTTTTTTTTATTCCGTTGACTTAGAATTTTCCGTAAATGTACATAACTTTTTTTATGAAATTTTCATATGGGGTATTGAGAAAGCATGTACACTAGGGTGGTCCTTAAAAATAATAATAATTTTTTGCGTACAAAATGAAGGGTTTGAAAAAATTTATTTTTTTTTAAATCGCAAAAGATTCTACAAAATTTTTAAATAAAGTATTATAAATTTAACACATTTTTAAAGTTTATTCATATAAATTCTTGCATCGATAAATATAGCTGCTCAAAATCGAATTTTTGCGATTTAAAGAAATTTTTTTATTTTTTTTTAACTTAGAACTTTTCATAGATGTCTATTATTTACGCAGAACAAAATAAAAGGATGTCCCGTGATGTTATTTTTAAGGACCACCCTAATACACATACAGACATATATGGAAGATTCCAAGTCAACGGAATAAAAAAAACTTTCGTAGAAATCAATTTTTGACGCAGTCGTAATTCGGTTAGCATAGATTTTTCAACATGTTTCTTTTACTACAACTTTTTTCTTAGAAATCCCTGTGCGAAATTTTTGCACCGATTTTTACATAATCGCTAGTTTTGTAGGTTTCCTAACATTCTTCATCCTCTCCTCATATGAAAGTATATTTAATTTTAGCAACAAGTAATATGCGCATTACATACATATGTATAAATACATATGTACATACAATGAATTAAGTTCAACCTTCAACTTTTCTCAGTGTACAGTGCAATGCACGCTGTTGTATAAACAAAAGCGCGAACGAATGCTTAATCAGAAACGCATCATTGCAAGCGGAATTCTTAATCTGGCATTAATACAATTTTCAACGAGATACCGAGGCGATACGAGCCGCTGCAAATGCGGTGAAGAAGGTGCCTCAACAAGCCTATTTACACACACACACACACACACACACACACACACACACACACACACAGATTCAACACACAACACAAAACAACAAAACGATGCCATAACCAACACGAGACCAGCCAAACGCAAGCTGGCAGAAACACAGTGGGAGAGAGGGGCAGGGGGCAGGGTTTGAGGCTGAGCTTGCAAAGTGCAGTCCAAATAAGCGGCGAATGCTTAATCAGAAGTAAGGGACAAACGGCAGTTGGTGGAGGTGGAGTAGAGATGAGGTGAATGGAAAAGTGTGGTTATGATGAAGGTGGGGAGAGGAGGGCGACTTGAATGTTCCATTGCAGACAGTAGTGTACAATGCGGACAACAAATGCAAGCGCTACAAATATGCAAAACAACAACAACAATAACAAAATAAATAAATAAAATAAACTAGAATACATGGAAAATATGTACCAGATGCACCGCCGTCGATGGCTGCATTTGAAATGTGTTGAATGTGTTGATTGTATTGTTGTCATTGTTGTCGCTTTTTTTGTGTCTACTGGTGCTCGCTTTATTGCTATTTTTCTACGTTCTCGCTTTGGGCTGTTGTTGTTTTTGTTATTGTTGTTGTTGTTGTTTGTTGTGTTTGTGTTTATGTCGCTGCTGTTGATATGATGTTTGACCCATATTGGAATTTGTCTGCCGGTTTTGCTTACCCCACAGCAGCACACTGCCATGACACTTACCTCCCCTCGCTCCCCCTCTCGCTTTCCCCGCCAATCGGCAGCCACAGTTTGCATTCGCCGAAATGGGCTGAGCCCAACGAACGGATGTATAATGTTGCGCCGAATAGGTGCTTTTGCTGGTGCTGTTATTGTAA
Organism: Rhagoletis pomonella; assembly: GCF_013731165.1. NCBI lineage: Eukaryota > Metazoa > Arthropoda > Insecta > Diptera > Tephritidae > Rhagoletis > Rhagoletis pomonella. The sequence continues at coordinate 12,740,093 of NW_023458565.1, forward strand.
TGGGGTGGTTTGGGGGGTAAAGGTGCTTTGAATTACAATGAATTACCTTTTTCTATGTCAACAGCAGAATAGTACCAACCAATTGTTTGCAAACAAGTGGTTGGGTAAGGGCAGTAAGCGTTGAAGAGCGCCAAAAGCCGCCAGCTTAGTGACAATATTTTAGCCGGTAACCGCGTGGTCGCAAGGTGCTTGAACTCAATGGATATGAGTATAAATATGAATATGAAAAAAGTGTGCTGGTTAGCGGTTTACTTTTGTGTCATAAAGGGCTGAGCTGTGTGTATTTTTAGACACGGACGTCGCAGATGTTTTAGCTGCAGCAGAGCAATGGCATTACATCCTCAAAGAAGAAAAAAAAGAGTTATATTTCAAATATTTTTATTCAAACCGTGAGCGGACTTGCTGAGAATGAACTTTTCAAATCTATTCATACTACAATGGCCATTTCAATTTTCAGAAGATGGAAGATAAAAACTAGTTACGAAGAGAATAAAAATCGTAAAAATTTACTGAGGCATTAATGCATTCCGCTCATAGTAAGGGTTTTCTACCATGAAAAGTGGTCGGTTAGCAATTCTACAAATTATCTAACAGGGCAATTCTGGCTAATGGTGATCTCGTTTCTACAAAAAAATGCCGCATTTTGGTTACCCCTTTCTTTTTTCGTGTTTGATTCTAAATTAAAGGCAAAGAGTGAGAAAAGTATTTATATTCGTTTCTTAAAATGTCACACTCTTGTAAGGCAAAAAAAATGCACATTCTCTGCCCTTTGAAGCTTTGTCAGGGGAGATGGTTGCCCTGAAAGTCTGTTGGTTTGCTTAAAACGACAATATTATGAAATGCCTGATCATTGGGTCATGAAGAAATTAACGATAATCTTAAATTTTTATATGAGAATCGAAGTCAGTTTTGTTTTTTGCTTAAAAAGTACTTGTTTAACTGTTTAATTGAATTTTTAGGAACTAAAATTTTTTTTTTTACAAGCTTTATTTCTAGGGGCAAGTCTTCCAATCAATTTTTGACCAACTACCCGATGGCCTAGAGATTTGAAATTTCACAGTTATGCCGATAGGTGGTGCATGAGTTGTTGTTGTAGCGGCTACAACGAGTCGATATATTTGGTATACCAGTATTTATGGCCCGATGGCTTGCTTTAAATAGATTTGATTTTACTATTAGCTTATTATACTTTCTTTTAATTTTTATAAACCTTTTTTATTTAATTCTTTATTATTTTTTATCTTTTTTATATTTTTTTTTATTGTTTTTTTTGTATCCTTTTATTTTTGTATTTTCTGTGGTTTCATCTTTGTTTTATTTTTTTATAATTTTTTAATTTTTCTTCTATTTTTTTACATTTTTTATATTTTTTATATTTTTTATATTTTTATATTTTTTATATTTT
>NW_023458565.1:12741507-12747947 GCF_013731165.1 Rhagoletis pomonella
TTTTATATTTTTTATATTTTTTATATTTTTATATTTTTTATATTTTTATATTTTTTATATTTTTATATTTTTTATATTTTTATATTTTTTATATTTTTATATTTTTTATTTTTTTATATTTATTTTTTATATTTTTATATTTTTTATATTTTTGGATTTTTTGTATATTTTTGTATATTTTGTATTTTTTTATATTTTGTATATTTTTTTATATTTTGTATATTTTTTTATTTTTTGTATATTTTTATATTTTCATTTATTTTTTTATATTTATAATAATTTTTATTAAATTTTCTTATCATTTTTAGATCTTATTGATTAAAAAAAATAGTTTTTTAGTTCCTTTAATTTTTAGGAACTTATAGCATGCAACGATTTTTTAGATCTGGCAGGGGGTTTCCACCCAAAGTTTCATCTGGCTTGCTGGCTTCAAACATATTTATGGCTTCCTGAGGATACACCCTATGATAATTTATAAAAGTGATTATAGTAGTGTAAATAACCCTCTTTGGTTTATTAGGACGTCACAAGGCACTGATAACGAATATTTTTTTGTTTTTAATTTTTTTTTTCTTTATTTTTTTTAAGAAAATATATTTTTTAAATTCAATTAAATTTTTAGAAACTTTTTTTTTCTTTTTTATTTATTCCTTTTAATTTTAGATTTTATTGCTAAAAAATAAAAAAACGTTTTTTATTTGTTTTTTTTTTTAGAAACTTATTTAATTAATATTTTTTTGATTTATTTTTTCTTTGAATTTTTAATGTTTTCTTATTTAATTTTCGTAAAATTTTTAGATTTCATTGTTTTAATAAGTAATTTTTAAGCAAAAAACAAAATTCTCATATAAAAATTTAAGTTTATCGTTGATTCCTTCATGGTCCCATAATCGGATTTAAACCAAATTAGTATGGAACTACCTAAAAAAAAAATGTTTTTTTAATTCCATTTAATTTTTAGAAACTTATAGCATAGCAACGGTTTTTTGGATCTGGCAGGGGGTTTCCACCCAAACTTTCGTCTGGTATCAATCAAAAAACGTTGTCAGGCCTTGGACTATTGGCCCGGCCCCTCTGCAACCATATTCTTGAATTAAAAAGTAATTAAGAAAGTCATTGATTCATTGTTTATTCATACACTGGATAGAAAGCTTAACAGAAACCGTAGTATAGAAAGATGAACTAGAAAAGTGTTCCGTGCCCTCTATGCAAACAAGGCTACATAACTGCAATGCAATTAAGTGTGCCTAGATTCGGTCAGTCTAGATACCAGGATCATAACAATCTTCGCCGAAGATTCCAAACATCAACAGCCGTCTACGCATCGAAAGATAAAGAGGGTGGTCTTGTCCGGTGACCTATGGTAAATCCCTTCCGCGAACTCTTGGCGGTGGAACAAAATGAGCTATGCAAAATCTTGGTTTTCTATGTTCTATCGATCTTCAGTCATGTTTCAATAAGAGCGGTGAATTCACACGCCTCGACAAAGTACATGGGAAGGATTTGCTTTGTTAAAAGTTAAGATTAAGGCTTCGTTTTCAATTTCAGTTTGGAGTTGAGTGTACTTTTTTCAAAATATCCGAATTCTAGCGTAAGGAGCCCCACACTCTCCACAATTACATATGATCCTACATGTAGTATAAACAACAACAAAAATTAGCACTGCACTCACCTTCGTTATCGCTGCGACGCGAACGTGGCATACTGTTGTAATACTGCTGCATTTCTGATTTCTCAGTCGATTCATTCTCTTGCTTCTCGTCTTCGGTGTAGACTGGTGAACATGGACCCGACGAAGCGCTGGCGGCTGGCGAAGATGATGTAGCCGAATTAATGCTACCGCTTAGGCCATTTGCGCCACCACCCAAACTATCCACCGAACCACGCTTTGCGGCTATAGCCACATACTGGAATGTCGCTGAAGTGGGCGAAGATGGCGTTAGCCTATCCTCGCCCTCAATGAGATCAATTGATTTTTTGCGTGGCTTTTCTGGTGGCACAGGTGCAGTTGTCGAGGCAGCGGCAGCGGCTTGTTGCTGCTCATCAAGTGAACGCTGTAGAGCTGCCGTAACAGCAGCCGATTTGGCAGGTGGTGGAGGCGGCTGCGTTGCATCAGCCAGTTTTGTGGGCGAACGTACACGTTCTGGGTTAAACTTAATTGGACTTAGGTTCTTCGGTTTGGCAGCTGGTATGGGTGGCAATGGTGGCGATTTTATGGGGCTACCAATTTTATTGGTACTACGCGGTTTTATCTCAGGCGGTACGACAGTGTGACGTACCGGTGGACTGGGTGGATGATCCTGTGCTTGCTGATGCTGTTGTGCAGCAGCCAAAATGGGTGAACGTAGCTGTTCCATGCTGGTTACCGCAGCATTCGCAGCGCTTGGCTTGTGATTGACGTTTGGTGAGGCGGTGGCAACGGTAACGGCAATATTGGCATTCTCTTTTTCCCGCTCCCTTTCACGCTCCCTGTCTTTCTCTTTCTCTCTCTCCTTTTCCTTATCCTTCATTTGTATGGCCGAACCGGAAAAGAGCGTTGTGCCTGGCACAGTTCGGATAATGTCACAACGATTTTGGTCGCTATGCGTTCGATTTGATTTTGTTTTCGTAAAATGTGAAGTCCATTTCTTTTGTTTCTCAATTAGTTCGCGTGAATTGAATTTACGTTCCGGTTTCTCCGGCTTGTCGACACTACCACCACCAGCCGATAGTATGGCACTAACACCGCCGACCACCGATGAGCTGCTTAGCACACCGTCTTCGGATTTGTGACGTGCAATATTGTGATGTAGCTTCGTACCCGGTTCTACGATAAACTTACTATTACTCAGCGCTAAACCGCCATTAACTTGCAGTGCACAATTATTATTGTTCGCCAATGAAGCGGCTACATTGCAACCTGGTGGAAAGGGTGAACGACGTTTCGGTGGCGATATCGAACGATCTGAGGAACGCGACGATGAACGATCCGAGCTATTGCCCTCACAAAGATTATCGTCACGCGAGCCGGAACGTGACATTTTCACATTCGAATTCGAATTGTTCTCCACGCCGAGCTTTTCGAAAAGCGCGCGTGCATTATTGAAACGAGCAGAATGAGATTCGGTGCGTACAACTGTAGCCGGTATTCCAACACCAATGGCTTGTTGTTGCTGATTAACTGCTGCGGCGGCGGCGGCGGCGGCAGCGGCAGCAGCAGCTGCAGCGGCGCTTAACTGTTCCACCGGCTGTATTTCGATAGGTTTACGCTGGAAAAGATTCGCAATTTGCGAAACTTTACCAGCTGGCGTCGAATGTATGGATTTCTCCATTTTGGCGTTGAAGAGGTGCGTTCAATAGTGCTTTGAGAGTCGTCTGTAATGAGATGGAAAAAAGGAGAGAAAGATAGAAGTTAGTTTGAATATCAATCAAAGTTTCCGGTTATTTTAAATTTGTGTAATAAAAGTCAAACTTAATTTGAAACACCATCGAAGAGAAAAAATGGTTCCAATGGTGGAGAAAATTTGTGTCACAAGGAAAATAGCACCCAAAGAGAAATCGGCGGAAGCCAATTCAAGAAGTTCCTATGGCATAACTAGTATTTGTTCCTCTTTTGGCTTGGATTCAGTCCGGAGATGATCAGAAGAAAACCTCTCCCGAAAGGCGACGGCTCTCTTTGAGCCATGGAACTTTCTACTATAAGCTACATAGCGAAGTATACTAAGGGTCTTGATCTGGTTAAGAGTAAAAATGTTTCCTGAAGGGTAAACGTTTGTCTTCAATTCAGCATGCCTAGTGCAATGGCTGATCATCAGAAATAGCTTTGTGGAGATCACTCGTACCCAGTACTTCTCGGTTGGCGACTTTTTTGATATCGATGCAATCGAGAACTCCAAAAATAAAGTGTACCTCGATGTCGACCTTGTTTGATTTATTTCTCGCATGGTTTGCAGAAGAACTAGTATGTAGAACTGTGCAGCCCTTCCATTGAGAGAAAAATGAGTAGAGGTAGCCTACAAAGGCGTTCTCTCAACATCGATTTGGGTCGTCAACGAGCTGCTGGAGACTTCGGTGAAAAACGGCTGACGGTTGGTTCCTTATACGTACGACATAGCACCGATAGTTCTTAGGCAGGGATACCTGAGCTTAGCTAAAATCCAGTGAGTTGTTCTTTTCACAAGGAGATAATGAGTTTTGATGAGATTTCACCCGAAAGATTGATGGGTTGGTTGAAGCAACTTGCTCGCGTCTAAGCTCGCCTTTGGCGTCACCGTTCAAGCACGCCAAAAGTTTTTATTACTTAACTTTTGAGAACTATAAAAGCAGCAAACCCCTGAACCTTAAATTTTTTGTACAGCAGGGAGCCGTTTTGTGGCCCAAAAAATCTTAACACATTCCTTTCTGCTCCCAACACTGAGCCTTTATGGACATAGGATTTTGGAAGTAGACCAATTACGGACACGCAGCGGTCTTGAAGGTCCATTATTACGGCATAACGGAATAAAGGCCAAGTTGGATGTCGAAAATGATTACCTCCCGTCTTCCTGGAATTTTAGTCTTAAGATTCCCATACGTTTTCAAGCTAAGGAAAACAGCAGACGGGCAGTACTTAAATTATGGTATTTCCATCTACACCGATGGCATAAGGATGGAAACAGAAGGTGGCTCGGTTCTATACTCCAAGGAACTGCAAATAAGGAAATCATGTCGCCTGCATGAGTCCAGTGTCTACAGTGCATTTCAGCGGAGATCTTGAGCATAAGAAACTTTGCTTGTCTTTAGGTTTTTTTAAACGATGAGAGTAATTCTCATGAGAATAGGAATTCACTCTCATAAGAATGGATATTTACATTCTTCGTAGAGTAAATATCCATGGGAATGAGAGTAACGTCCTATTCTTATGAGAATTTTTCTCATCGTTTGCCAGAACCTTTATACAGAATAGTAAGTCTCTATCGTGGAACGTCACTATATTTGTTGACCGCCTGGGGGGCATTGAGAACGTTAGGTTCAGGTTCTAAAGTAGTAAATTCTAAAATAGTTCGGAAATGTCGTGCATCGCTGGCTACACTGCGTCGGATCAAAACCTTTCTCTGCTGGGTACCAGGAAATGGCCGAAGAGGTTGCTAAACACGGCGCGGAAATGCAAATTAAATTTGCGAAGCAGATAACTCCCTACTACCACCGATTTCCGATCTACTGAGGAGGGTTGAAGAATACACCACAGCCGTAACTAAAGACCTATGCATCAATCGTGACGACTGTGAGATCTCAAGATGCTTATGGCCGAGACTCAATAGGAGTCGTACAGAAGAATTATCGACGTTTAATAAATCGCAGTAAAGGCTCCATCGATGGCGTATAGATACCAACAAGCCTGCTCTGCAGAAGCTGACGGTAGAAAGAAGAAGAATAATCGATTCATCACTTCCTATGTCGATTCCCAGCACTCCAGACGAGGCGTCTTAAGCTTTTGGGAACACGCTTTTTCAATAGTTTGGGGGAGATAATGAAAGTGAGTAGCTCCACAGCTGGTCTAACAGGCCCTAATACTGACAATAGCGAGTTATTTCGGTTAGAAGGATGAGCCACCAGTAGATTGCCATTCACAATGAGCAAGTCTGCCTCCGAATGGAAATACCTAAACTATCTAACCTAACCTGTAAACCAATGCAGCCAAAAAAAAGCACACTTTATTGAGTAAAAGTTACGTTTTCTAGAGATTTAAAAAAAATTACCATTTTGCTTGCGTACACTTTCATTTTTCTAAAAACACACCAGCACAATAATTTGTCCAATTATGCGAAAAATAATAACAAAAGAAGGCACCAAATATTTGTAATGAAAACTTTTTCCGGTTCAATGACAGCACTTTTACCGTCGACACCCGAAAATCACTCCACTTTCGACTTGAATAAACACATACAGATCACGTTTCATGTAGTATATGTATGTATGTAAATATTTTTGGCTTTTATTTCTTGTATAGCGAATTCCGCATTTAAAAAAAAAGCAACTTCCGCTATTCTTTGACCACAGTCGGAATAAAGAGCAGAAAAAAAACTAATTGAAACTTCCACTTGAAATTGCGCTTTCGTACACCTTGCTGCGTAAAAACGTTAGCGATTTTTTTACCGTTTCTGGCTATATAATTTTTTTTTTTTTTTAGTGAAGGTGTTGATTTTTAACAAATTTTCAAAACATTTCACATCACGAGTACAACGTTGGCACAACTCTTCTACCAATTGAACTGAGTACTACACCGGCGTCGTGTGACTGAATGACTAAAGGCGGTGGTCGATAACAAAGAAGGCACAAGCAGAGCGTGCGTTGTTGAAAAGTGTTTTTTTTTTGCAAATTTTGTTTTATTTTTATTAATGGAGTTTTGCTTTTTTAATTGCACTAAAGGGTGTATGTGTGTGTGTGTGTGTGTGTGTGTGTGTGTGTGTGTGTGTGTGTGT
>NW_023458565.1:12748108-12748503 GCF_013731165.1 Rhagoletis pomonella
ATATATATATATATATATTAATAAAGGTTTTCAAATTGGTGATGATGAAAATAACCTCTCATCGGTGAAGGACAGGAGAGTGGCTGCTTTTTTGTTGCATTGAAGTCTACGCTCTGCACACTCTGGAGGCGTCCACCCCGCGGTTGGCTGGCAAAAGGTCCTTTTAGTGCGCCTTCAATGAGGCAACAGCACAGATAGCTCATGTAGATGTTGCGCATGCGTTGCTCACCCAAATCGGCACATTCGTAGCGACACAGCTTATCTAGCCACTTTATCGCCAAACAGCTTTCTTCGGAATTTGGCTGGAAAACTTTATTGGGATGCGGGCACAGGTCGAGAAATAGTAGAAAGTCCTCTGTGAGCTGCGAATCGAACTCTTGACCGCTGTTCGTCAT
>NW_023458565.1:12748513-12756184 GCF_013731165.1 Rhagoletis pomonella
CAGCTTTCGATGCACTGCTTCAGTAATGCGAATGCAGCAACAATCAGAAAGAAAAGTACCAAAAACGCTTGCCACGACGCGTCCTCGTAGGCGTAGATAAATATCAAATAAGCTGGAAACATTTCCGCCGACGGCACCACCACGTAAAGTATGCGTTTGAAAAAGGGATACAGCGTCTCGATATACTCAGCCACGCAGGGCAACACAAATTGCGCATTGAAGTTGACATGTGTCGGCGTGTCGGCTAGGAGGTCGCGCAACACGCCGGTAAATGTGCCATTCGCCAGGCAAGCGCCATAGTTCTCATTATCCATGGGCGCAATGTAGCGTACGCTGGCATTGAGATGCGTCACAACGCTGCTGGCCATCAGCCCATCGACGCCAGTGTAACCGGCTGCCGGCGAATGCTTGGGAATGGCGCGTATGAAGTCTTTGAACATTGAAATACGCAGCTGGTAGTGATGCAGATTTTTCAATTTATCATAAAAATATGGTTGGCTTTCGAGCTGTTTAATGGCGAAACCCGCAGGCGTGAACGGCTCAAAGGTGTACACCCAGGCGTGGGAGCTGGTTATAGCGACAGCATTCAATATATTTCTACGCCAAATGGCTGCAAAGAGGCTGCGTACCTCAGCCAGCTGGGCATTTGGCCAAATGAAAATATATTTATGAAAATGTTTTTGCCGCTGCTTGGCGTTAAGCAAACCAATTACGCGTTGCAGATGCGCCGGCGAGCGCGTATCATTAAATGCCGGCAAGAGGAATACACTCAAGCTGCTATAGGCGCGCGTAGGTTCCGCATCAACTCGGTCCAACTGCAATGAGTAGATGGGCAGTTGACACATACATCCGTGTATTTGACGCTCCAAGTCTGGCATGTGGCTATGCTGCGGCACGCTGCTGTACAACAAATTGACTCGAGCATCCACATGTGTGGCAATTTCGCACACCTTTCGAGCGATTGCGGCATTACGGCTGGTAGCCGGCGTCAAATTGAAATGTGAAAAGCTCTGCGCTTCGGCGGAAATTAAGTGAACTTTGAAAATAAGCAACAGCAGAAGTACGACTAAACGTGTGTAGAACATTTTTGCTATTGAAACGTTGTTTTAGAGTTTTCAATTCTGCGATTTCGAGAGCCCAACAGGCGATGAATGCAATTAAGTATGTCAACAAAAAAAAAAACGTAATAAAGTTAGCAAATAAAATAAAATTAACGTTTATATGTAAATAAAGAAACTCAGGGTAGCAGTTGCAGGCGGCAGCCGGTGCGTGCAAAGGCGGGGATTCAGCTATTGCTAGTCGTGAAGCTTCTGCTTCTGCTTCTGCTTCTGCTAACTCTGCTCTGATAGTCAAGCGACCATTAGGTCAGGCCTTCCCAAAGTGGGTGACGCGGTACACTGGGGTGCCTTTTGACCTTTTGAAGATTTTAAACCCATGAATTTCAAGCTAGACGTTCTTAAAAAAAATATCAATTGACCATTCCTTACCAACAGAAAAAGATAAATTCTCGTACAATTTTCCGTATCCGGAAACGAAAAGAAAACGACTACAATTTTCGTTAATTTACGTATCCAAGAACGTCCAAAAAACAACGCGGGTTTCAGTATCCGGTAACGAATAGAAAACGACTACAGTTATCATTCATTTTCGTATCTGGAAAACGTTCGAAACGTTGAACGTTTGAAAGCGTAGCTGAGCGTGCAGAGGATCGTGTTAAAGCTCAGTTAGTCAACGACGTAGCGTAAACGTAGGTTGACGTACGTAGCAGCATATCCAATTTACTGTTGATAGAGAGAGAGAGAAGCTACGGCAAATACGGTGAATTTTCGTCAACACGCGAAGACCATAAGATAGATCGTGTCTGCGTCAACCTACGTCTACGCTACGTCGTTGACTGTTTGCGATTTTACTATTTGTTAGATTCCAAAAGGTGCCGAGTTCGAATTCCGTCAAGCGCTTCTTTATTTTTTTTTTCATCGGTGAAGTGCAGAAGGAAAGCGTATTGAACGAAAAATTCTATCATCTCATTCAATCTCGTCTCCGTTTCACAACAATTTTCGGTACTTGTCTGTACATACACACACTTTAGTGGGAAAACGGATCGTCAAAGTATGCGATAATGGAATCGGCAAACGGACAAAAATCCGCATGACATCCAGATTTTTTTTTTTCTTTTTCGGATAGATTTTCGGATTTTTTGCTGGCTGGCTTATGTAGATACTTAAGAAAAAAGGAAACGTAATCTTACTTGTTTTAAAACAACCTTTGTTTCGGGATATTTATCGATATATTTTTTTATTTCAACGATATTTGTATCGAATTAGTAATTCGTGTTATCGATATTAATCGATTTCGATATCGACTTTATTAATTTGTCGCCATTGTTATCGATAAAATATTTCATTATATATTCGATTCATTCATTATCGATAGCTTAATGATCCGTTATCTGTATATCCTTTAAAATCCAACGATATTTATCGCTACCTTTTCTAACATATGTAACGATGTACGCATTTTTTTGTAGATATGGTGATCGATATCGTTACAAAAAATTTATACACCTTTGGTCCACTAATCAAGTTAGTGATATTTTAACAGTTTTTGGACATTTTTCGGGGTCCAAAAATGATCATTATTGTGGATTTTTATTTTAAAATCATTGCAAAATCTTTTCTTTACTTTTATGGTTATTTTCAATCGTTATTTTATGATTTTTATTTTTTCGGTCATTTTTAGCCGTCATTATATCGAGCCCTAACCTCCCAAATAACGTAAGCGACATTTTTTTTCAAAGTTTTCTTTTTGATGCAGAAATGTATCTCGATGCTCTAGTAATATTTCTGCATCAAAAACAAAATTTTGAAAAATATGTCGCCTACTTAATTTTGGCGGTTAGGGTTCGATATGATTTTTCTTTTTTGTTCGAAAATAATAATTCTAAGATTAAAAGTTATTTTATTATTTTTAATTTGGCGATCATTTTTAATCGTCATTTTATGATTTTTTTTATTTTTTCGATCGAAAATAATAATGATTGGATTTTTATATTTCCGATCATTTTTAATAGCTATTTTGTGATTTATTTTTTTCAATCGTATTATACCGCTATTTTCAAATTCCATTTTTTAGATCCTAAAAGATTTGAATCGGTTATAAAAATAGATACTACGTTTATACCGGTTTTAAAATAATCAAAACAAATAAAATCCAAAATAACGACTAGATTAGAGATGATCGGAGTAAATAAATATCACAAAATAAAGATTAGAGATTATTGGGAAAAAATCATAAAATAATGAATAAAGATGATTGTAAAAATAAAAATCACATAACAACGATTAAAAACGATCGGAGAAATAAAAGTCACAAAATAAAGATTAGATAAGTTATGATTATTATAAAAATCATAACGGTTACGGTCCCTGCTATTTTTCTTTTGTTTATTTAATGTATGTGGTTTTCGTATTTAAGTCTACCTTTTTAAATATCAAGCGCCATATAAACTTACATTTCAAACTTTGTACAAAAATTATAAAAATTGAAAAAATTGTAGCCAAAATTTTAAACTTTTTATTCAGAGTATTTAGAAAAATTTTAGGTATGCACTTCTATAGCATTAAATTTTAGAGCCCTTTAAATAAAGCGCAAGTTTCAAATGGTTAGGAAATCGCGTTAATTCAAAAAAAATCGAATACCCAGAAAATCTAGATTTGACTAAAGAAACATTTGCGCATCCCAGGAATTTTTTTTTGTGAGTACTGATACAAGCGTTTTATATGTTTGTAATCTTAAATTGCTTCGATTGGTCAAACATGGCCACCTATCATATCTTAAGAGCGATTTTTTTGTATTCGTGTAAATTCACGCAACATCGCTTATGAAAAAAAATCGCTCTTACCAAAACCGCAGCCTTAAACACCATACCATTCTCAACAAGTTCAACAAAGTATCATTTCTGCAGTAACAAATTAACTTTGCCGATTTTCCGTGCTCAAACTGAAAGTTCAAAATGAGTATGAAAATGTCCCTAAGATTTTTAGCAAAGAGGAAAGAACAACAATTTATAGTTAGAGGAACATCTGCACAAATAGCAACAATTAATGGATTCAATATAAACAATTTCACCTGGCTGAATAAGTATAAACAGAACTTGTATGAATTAAGTCAAGGTCAGTTCAAGAATAATAAATAACAGACTGCAATAAGAGCACGACAAGAATACAAGGAAAAAATAACAATCAAGAGCCACCAATGTACGCTGCTGTCGGCAATAGGATGCAAAATCGATGAAATATGACCAAGAAAGAGTAAATGTGTAAATTTACTTATGAAAATACACAAATAAATGTACAATCTGATGGCTGTGTGCAGCACTTATGAATAAACAAACTACAAAAATGTTTACTGGTGTAAACAAAAATAAACTAAATTATTCAAGATTTTCTATTGAGGGACTATTACATATGTATTGCAAAACTTCCGATACATATTGGCTAATGTATTGATGTGTTCGATTTTGTACACGTATTGAGTCATTTTATAATATTTTAGTATTTTTTTTTTGTCCGTCTGTTAATAAAATTTTAATTGAACTAATTCAAACTCTGAAATTGAATTAAATTTAATTTTTCAGATTTATTTCTACTGGTACGAGTTTAATATTTACTGGAAAATTTAAATTTTGCTTTGAACGATCCTAGCTCATTTGGGTAGCATTAGATGCGATCTACGCAATGATAAGACGATACGATGGAAGTATGAGGTGTGCTATAAGAGGTTCTTCTTACCGTTAGTAGTTAGTATGCGATAAAAAAGGACTCTTTCGGGATAATTTCAGAACTTGTTGGGGAGTAGTTTAGGCCCAGTTTTGGACCGGTTTGGGCTCCGTTCGGGACTTTTTCGGGATCATTTTGGTACTGGTTCGGAGCCATTTCGGGACTACTTTAGGACACAGATGTTTACACATCAAATTTCATGAGAACCTGGTGCGCTGCGCACGTATTTTTTTTTTGTGTGGAAGGAACTACGTCTCATAAGTTAAAAATGTAACTAAAAATTGGTAGCTAACACTGCGTAGCGAAAATGGCATAGCAAAAATTTTGTAGCTAAAATTGTGTAATCAAAATTGTATAGCTAAAAATGTTTGCATGTATAGTACATATTTTTTTTTTTTTAGTTTTTGATTGTGTCACTAAAATTTAATTTAATATTCACTTCGGAAGCTTTCATTTTCAATCACTGACTTTGTAGAACAATAAAGCCGAATTTAATTAGAAAAAGACTGCAGGAAAAACACACACATATGTAAGTAAATACTGGCGTATGTATGCAGATACATACATACATATGTCTACTAATAAGAAAAGGCTATACATATAAAAGGAAACTTTCAAATGCAATTTTTGGTTAACCAAAACAAAAAGGAAACCAAAAATGCATTTATGTCTTAAATTAAACTATCAAATCTAGATTTACATATTTAGTTAAATTTTATGATGGGAATATATGTATATGCATATGTATGTATGACAAGGCATATTCTGTAAAGGTAAATGAATATGTAAATGAATGCACACAGATAAGTACTAAATTCAAAGCCAAAAAAATTTATAAAAAAAAGGAATAATTGAGAAATTTAGAATTCGGAAATATATCGAGAACTAACCTGAGAAACAAACAGTTCTCAAACGGTTGATTAATTCTCAAGTTGAGAATAAGTATTTTCTCAAGTTGAGATTAAGTGTTTTCTCAAGTTGAGAATAAGTATTTTCTCAAGTTGAGAATAGGTATTTTCTCAAGTGGGAGCGAAGCATGAAACTGAAGGTGGCATAACGCCCTGGCGGTTTGTACCTAAACCAAATTTAACCTACAGATGGCAAAATTACAATTAAAAATTATAAAACACATCATACTCCTACGCTGTCGGAAGCAGCAAAAACCAAAAAAGAAGCAGTTCTCAAGTGTAGAAACATAAACGTCCTAAGGAAAAAAGAAACCCCCATTGAGAATGGTATGATGTTCTCTAAGTGATAAAAGTTGATTCAAATTTTTAATGTCTAAAATATCCTGTTTTCGTCGCACTTGAAAAATGCTAAGTTAACCCTTATGTTGACACCAAGTGCAACTTCATAAAAAAGCGAAGAAACGACAGTCAAACAATTTTGTGAGCTTTCCAAATTGTTCAACATACTCAAAGGCAAATGTAGCGGAAATAAATAAACGAATATTTTTGTAAGTAACTTTGTGGATAGCCAAACATGACAAGCGTACAACAAAAAATTTGTGTGTTAATCTGGCTAAGAAGCCAAAAATTCATGTATGCAGGAAAATGCAGGAAAATAAATGTGTGTCCATAATTTTGAGAGTGGTATATTTATGTCATTTCAGGCCTTTTGTGCTTCAATGTCCATTTACCTATACCCAAACGCATCGGTTTTTCCCTCAACTTCATCAACCAAAGCTACATAGCTTTGTCATTAGTTTATGACGATAGAAGGATTTGCAGTTGCATTCTGTTACAAGTAATTGACCATTCATGCACAATTGGTAGGAAATGACTTAAGACTACTTTCAAAATTATGGGCGCATATGTAGTGTATATTGCTACAGAAAATTTGAGTTTATGCAGAGTGGAATTTGATTGTGAAAATTGGCAATTTTGTAGGCAATTCGCATAGATACTGGGACAAAATCCTGTCACCACAACTTTTCAATACAGTGAAATCTATACAAATAATAGGCCATAAATGTATCTCAACTAGCACTCCAATTCGTCCAGTCATTGCTAGAAAATGATTAAAAAATGGTTGAGGCAAATACTCAATTCAATAGAACAACTTTGATTAGTTATCCAAGCTTTGAGAGGAGTCTCTGTAGCAACCAGCAATCGAAAGCATTCGGAGAGTACAATTAAAATTTGGCATTGCAATTTTTGCCATAAGGTTCGTATGTTGTGTATATGTATATTTCAAGAAATATATTCCACTAAATGTATGGCGGCACTGAGCACAGATTTCAAATTCAGCTGTGACGACGTCGAGTAGATGCATTGCCCGGCGTGACAATGCAGAATTTCTTAGGAATTTTAAGTATCAGCTATCAGTGCGCAACCAACGCCACTGAAGTTAATGTATTTGCTGCTGTTCTGTTTTTACACACACACATTTTTACGTATGTATGTATGCACTGTTGCAATTTGAATAGCTATATAAATACTTTGTTGTTGCAACAAATTGCAAGCAATGCAGACAGCAACAACCAGTAGCAAACACATACATATCTTTAATATCAGCAAAGTCGTATGCGCGAACACTTGCACGCCATAAAAGTTCGATGAGGTGGGAAATTAAGCGGAAGAAGGGGCAAGAAAAAATTTGGCAGCATTGCAAGGCAACACTTCTGCATGTATGTATTTGAATGTTTGATTCTTTTTCGAACGCATTCCGTCGCCACAGACATGCAAAAATTTACGCATGCTGTCCAAAAAAAGCGAAATTTTATTTTATCTGCGGAGAAGCGAGAAGAGGAAAGTGTAAAGTAAAAGTTTGGAATTCGTCTAAAAGAAAAAAAAATATTTGCCGCTTGTATATTCGCTAAACGTTTGGCAGCGCTGCTCCTCCAGTGTGCGGAGTGCGTCTTAATGTTATAACACAATTTTACGCCGCTTTC
>NW_023458565.1:12756284-12760778 GCF_013731165.1 Rhagoletis pomonella
ATGCTTATAACGTAAGAAAGTGTTATAATTATATTACCATAGACCTTCGCGATTATATAACTGGATTTGGAAAGTTCTAGATCAACATTTTATAATATTTTAAGCATAGGAGCAGACGGAATTTTATTTTCAACGAAATTTTGATCTATGATTATGTACAAAGACAGTTATGTAAGCCGTTTTGGTTGGCATTTTAGTCATAGCTATGGTTGCTTCAAGACCACTGTGAATGCAAGAAGTGACATCGAAGAGAGCTACAGTGACGGGCAAAACTGTAACATGGTGTAACACTTTTTACTTCAGCCATCGCTATCTTTCCAAGTTCTAACGCCTTTCATACTTTTGTTGTATATTCTTGTTGGTACATCTCTACTCCCTCTCTCATAACGATTTGAAGTCAATACAACAACATTAAAAAAAAACCAGCAGAAAAAAATGTAAATTAAGGCAGATGTTACAGTTTTGCACTCATACATTTTTTAAGAAATTTTTAACAATTTTCACGAAAAAAAAGAACTACTAACACAATGTTCAGTACTCTTTTGCTTGTTTCAGTTCCTGGATATGATTTGGCATACCTTATTTGTATCTCTGTAAAAATTCTGGAGGTATATCCTTAGTTTGCTTTCACAGCTCATGTACTCGATTTTACGGACTTGGATACTTAGTAAGCTGTGCTTTTAGTTGTTTTCGCAAATTCTCAATGAGATTCATGTCCGCGGATTGTGGAAGTCATTTGAAATTAGCAAATTTTTGCTTTTGTCTTTGCGAATATGTGCAGTGTGTTTTGGGTGATTTTTCAGCAGAAACTCTAATTTTTTCGACTACATCTTGCAAATTTTGTTGAAATATGAACAGATACTGTTCCTCACGCATAATGTGTACTAACAGACAAAGAAAATGTTTGAAATACAACCCCAAACTATTATTGACCGAGCACTGTTATTCACAGTTTGCTTTACATGATGCGCTTAGGCTTAATTTGGGCCTTTGATCCAATACCATGCCCGGCCATCTGATTGAAAGCGATTAATTTAGTCGTTTTAGTTATTGTCGGACCAAATAACCTTCAATTGAAACTTAAAAATATGTTTTTTATTGCATTCTGAACGGCCTAACATATCCCAATAGGCAACGGTACGGATTTCGTGCGATGCTGCAAAATGCTGCCGCACTCGCACATGTATTTTGATCAAATTTGCTTTTTTCTTCTTTTATGATCCCTTGCGCTCAATTTGGCAATTCTTCGCCTCGCTGTCTATTGATTTGCGTTAAAGTTTAATACCTTAAGCGCTTCTGTAATAGTGGCTGCATCGCTAATTGCTGCTAAGTTCACAAGATATCGTACCGTAATATTTTTTGACAGACTTCCTTTGTTCTTGGGAACACTTTAGGCTATATTTTTTCTAAGTCTTAACATTTTCAAGTAACAAATTTTAAAATTTTTTGCCACTTTTCGTGCGGTTCCGCCTTTCCGCAGTAAATCTATTATTTATATTTATGGTTCCTGATTAACTATGTTATTTACTGGTGATCACTTCTTTAATAAATTACAATATCGAAAAAAAGTCATCTGATTTCCAACTAAGTAAAAGATAACTGTCAAATGCAAAACTGAGAGTGAGTGCAAAACTGTAACATCTGCCTTAATTTACAGTTTTGTCTGCTGGGGTTTTTATTGTTGTTGTATTGACTTCAAAACATTATGAGAGAGGGAGTAGGGATGTACCAACAAGAATATACAACAAAAGGATGAAAGTCGTTAGAACTTGCAAATATAGCGGTGGCTGAAACAAAAAGTGTTAAACCATGTTACAGTTTTGCTCGTCACTGTATGTGTGAATGTTTGCATGCATGCATAAGTGTATTACTTTCAATATTTTCCTTAGAAAAATTAAGAAAATTTCACCAGAATCGCTTTTCATCCAACATTTGCAACGCTTGCTGGGCAGATTGGCAGAAAAACAAAAAAAAATACACAAAAACAACTCATAGCCACATGTGTTTTGCATTAATTTGCATTTTTATTATAAATATTTTCAGTATTTTTTTTTATTCAACGCGTGTATTCATGTATGTATGTATGTAGCTATTTAATAGAGATTTCGAAAATCAAAGTAAAATCGTATTTCAGGGATTTACTTCAATTACTAATCAATGACGATGTCCGTATGACAATCGAATGCTTTTTCTCAATGAACACACACACACACACAGCCACAAGCATGGGGATAGCAATTTTGCGATGCGATTCTCGATAATGCACATTGCCATTGAAGACGAAGAAAAATGCGGCGGATAGGCAGTGAGTGAGTGCATCACTTCTTTGGCTGATCACTTGACTTTGTTTTGCCTTTATGCGCACAAACACACTCACTGCGATTACATATGTACATATGTACTATGTCAGAGGCACGAATGGATTTATACCGTCCATTCACTTGGTTTCGCGAAAATTCAATGCAATCACAATCACAATGATTATTTATTTTTATTTATTTGCTTTTTTCTTCTTTGTTTTTATTTTTCTATTATTATAATTCTTTTTTTTTACAAATTTATCTTCGAAATCAAAATGGATCGCGTGCGTTCGAGCACATCCGGACGAATTGAAATATGTGCGCGCAAATACAGTTAATGTCCAACTGATAGCTCTCGCCGTCGGACGAAACATTGATGCCGCCGCTAATGCCGAGAGCATATGAATTGGCGACTTTTGTCGAACGCCATGTCCACACAACAAACACCACTAACCCCACCCCAGCACCATCACAACACTTCCTGTGCAGATGCAGGGCATTGATCGTGGCACTCGATGATCGCATTTGTACGCTGCCGAGAGCTTAGTGGACCACGACGATGTACATGTGTATCTCTCGCATTCTCGTTGGCGTCTCGGCACTTGCCGGTTGCTGAGCTGCGAGCAAATTCGGGAAGTTTAAGTACTAGATGCACACTTATGGAAAAGATGGTACACACGGCAGACCTAGAGCAGTCGTCGAATAAAGTTTAGGGCAAATAAAGTGGCTGCATCGGCTACAAGATGGGGGCACACAGAAGATGAAAAAAATTGCAGCGACCAGCAAAATGTGCAAAAAGGGGTACTTCAGTTGAGTTGAGCAAGTGCGAAAATAATAAGCTATTAAACAACAGAAAGATCTCAATACACAACCAAATAACAGCAAGAGGAACTGCGCTCCAGTCTAAATTGGTTTGATTGCTCCGGCTGCTGAGCTGCGCGATGCGTGTCGCGTGGCCTGCGTTGTGTTGAGGTCAGACGGAATTATATTTAGTAAGCATATGTACATACATATATACATACATATGTACATACATACATACATATGCAATGCAGTTGGTTTAAGGCAAAGAAAAATGTGTGACAATTTATCACTTGAAAAATTTTCAATGTTTTTTTTTTGTGCAACAGAGGCAACGTTTTTGCGCGCATAAAAAGAAGTATTTCAATTTAATTTTAATACTTTTCTAATTACCATGCCAAGCGCCAAAGCATCACATTCGACCAGACAGTAAGACGAGTCATTTCCTACAGCTCTCATATATATATATGTATTTAAGCAAGTGCTCCCAAACACCTACGCTTCACTAGCAAATATTTCAAAATCAGCATATAGGTATGTATATTAGGGTGGTCCTTAATATTAATGGATGGGCTCTAAAAATTAAAAAAAAAAAATTTTTAATACCCAAAAGCGATACTACTAAAGTCGTGGAAATCACCTATAAATTTTGGTCCCGATTGGACTCGGTTAAGGCGTCTTCATAGCGTAATCTGAACTTTGACCTCTGTGCGTGTCGCCTTAACCGACTTCGATTATGACCAAAATTTATATGTGCTATGTTCGACTATGGCAGTATCGATTTGGGTATTAGATTGAAAAAAAATTAAATATCATTTTATGAGTCCCCATAGAGGAATCTGAACTTTGCCCCCTATGCGACACGCCTTAACCGTCTCCAATCGGGTCTAAAATTTATATGTATATATCTTCGACTATAGTAGCATCGACGCAGGGTTTGAGGCTTAGGAAATCTGATGTAAAAATTTGCTTCCTACATTTAAGGACAACCCTAATATATATATATATATATATATATATATATGTATGTACATATATGCATACATACTTAAGTGAGTTTCTTGCTGAAATGTATATTTCCACGAAAATTTTAATTTGGCAACACATGTTGGCATACTCAAGCAGTCAACTTAATTTCTTCTAGGTACTATTTTTGTACATATGTACATACAGTGGTCGAAATAATTATAGCCGCACCGCATTTTGACAAGTTTGAACATATTATTTTTGTTGTTAATAATTTTGGTTATTTTTTTATAAAAATATAGTTTAATTTTCAACAAAACCCGTGTAAATCCAAATCTCAAACTTTGTGCAATATTAAAAAAAAAATAAACAAAATTTCGTACAGTGGTCGAAATAAATATAGCGGCACCACATTTTGACAAGTTTT
>NW_023458565.1:12760878-12773739 GCF_013731165.1 Rhagoletis pomonella
TGGGAGAGGCATTTCACCGCAACCTCATACCCACGAGCATTGACTGCAGTGCCGGAGGCAATGACGTCCCGGATCATATGGCTCTTGCAGTGTTTAATTTCTGCAGTAGTCATCGCCTTCCCAATTACGGCAATGAGCGCAGGGCCTTTTACGGCCTCACAATAAGTTGGCCGGGCTCCCAGACCTCCTGACGCAGTAGGAAGGTTTTCATGTTCCGAGAGCATAGCGAGGGCAGTTCTGCCTCGACCGACCTTTGCATCAGTTTTACCGTTGGGTTTAGGCAAAGGGTTCGTGGCGCCAGAGCGTGCCACACCGATACCGCCACAATGTGACTCGAAGAGGCATTGGGGCAAGCATTGGTTGGTGTCGCCGCAGTCCTCCTGTTCTTACAGCGTTCACCAGCAGATTGGAGTAACCTCCGTAAACCTAGACAGCTTACTGGATGCAGCGTTAGGAGTTCGGTCAGCTACACAAGAGGGTTCCCGCTGCTTGCTACCTACAGTTTTGTCCCAATCTGCCAGGGTTGGTGGGTATTTCAGGTGGCATTTTTCCCGTCATTCTCCTACTTCCCGAGACGCAGGAACGCCATTCGGGACACACACACCAAATGGATTTCAGTCGCCTTTTAAGACAAGCATGCCTAGTTTTACTCTTTTAGAGTAAAAGAAGGAACGACAATATCCGGTGAAAAAGTCCCTATGCTACCACGTCCAAAGCTTTCGCTGTTTTTCTGCCATGCCCCGTACACCGCCTTTCTTGCATGACGCCGATGACAGCCTTATTCTTCCCGAGGACATCAACTAGCCATACCGAGGCACCTTCCCCATGAAGGGTCCCGACATTCCAGGTGTATGCTTTCTAATCATAGTCCCTTAAACATTCTTTGTCGTCAAAAAAAAAAAAAGGATCGGAGGCGTTTGCTTCTTTACGCTTGCTTTAAATGGCAAATACCAAATCCAGCCGCTTTTCATGGTGAACAAACATAGAGAGTGGGAATTGAGTAGAGTCGAAGAACCGAAACTGTGTACCCAGAAGCCCTACTATACAATATTAGACATGTTCGCTTACTTTTTTTACAAAAAGCGTAAAATTTTGAAATTTTTTAAAAATAGAACAGCACAAATTTTGGCAATTTTTTTTATAGAAACATACCCCATTCTTTAACAAAACCCGTTTAAATCCAAGTTTTAAACTATGCGCAATATTTAAAAAAAAAAATCAACAAGCTTTCGTAAAAATTTTTAATTTTTTAATTCGATTTCCTAGAAAGATTCTGAGTATGCAGTTTTGTAGCCCATTGAATTCTAGTAGAACAAAGTACAAGTTCAAAATCTAAAAAAATCAACCGTAATTTTTAGCCATTTGAAACTTTTACTTTGTTTTACTAGAATTCAATGGGCTACAAAACTGCATACTCAGATTCTTACTAAAAAGTCTAATTAAAAATGTTAGAAATTTGTACGAAAGTTTGTTGATTTTTTTTTTTTTTAATATTGCACAAAGTTTGAGAATTGGATTTACACGGGTTTTGTTAAAAATTGAACTATATTTTTATAAAAAAATAACCAAAATTAAATAACAACAAAAATAATATGTTCAAACTCGTCAAAATGCGGTGCGGCTATAATTATTTCGACCACTGTATGTACATGTGTACAAAAAAAGTACCTAGAAGAAATTAAGTTGACTGCTTGAGTATGCCAGCATGTGTTGCCAAATTAAAATTTTCGTGGAAATATACATTTCAGCAAGAAACTCACTTAAGTATGTACGTATATATGTACATACATATATATATATGTATTAGGGTTGTCCTTAAATGTAGGAAACAAATTTTTATATCAGATTTCCTAAGCTGCTACTATAGTCGAAGATATCAGATATACATTTTAGTCCCGATTGGAGACGGTTAAGGCGTGTCGCATAGGGGGCAAAGTTCAGATTCCTCTATGGAGACTCATAAAATGAAAATTAATTTTTTTTCCATCTAATACCCAAAATCGATACTGCCATAGTCGAACATATCACATATAAATTTTGGTCACAATTGAAGTCGGTTAAGGCGACACGCACAGGGGTCAAAGTTCAGATTACGCTATGAAGACGTCTTAACCGAGATCAATCGGGACCAAAATTTATATGTGATTTCCGAGACCTTAGTAGTATCGCTTTTGGGCAGTAAACAATTTTTTTTTTTAATTTTTAGTCCATAGATTAATGTTAAGGACCATCCTAATATACATACATCTATGCTGGTTGTGAAATATTTGCTAGTGAAGCGTAGGTGTTTGAGAGCACTTGCTTAAATACATATATATATATGAGAGCTGTATAGGAAATGACTCGTCTTACTGTCTGGTCGAATGTGATGCTTTGGCGCTTGGCATGGTAATTAGAAAAGTATTAAAATTAAATTGCAATATTTCTTTATATGCGCGCTAAAACGTTGCCTCTGTTGCACAAAAAAAAAAAAAAACATTGAAAATTTTTCAAGTGATAAATTGTCACACATTTTTCTTTGTCTTAAACCAACTGCATTGCATATGTATGTATGTACATATGTATGTATATATGTATGTACATATGCTTACTAAATATAATTCCGTCTGACCTCAACACAACGCAGGCCACGCGACACGCATCGCGCAGCTCAGCAGCCGGAGCAATCAAACCAATTTAGACTGGAGCGCAGTTCCTCTTGTTCTTATTTGGTTGTGTATTGAGATCTTTCTGTTGTTTAACAGCTTATTATTGTCGCACTTGCTCAACTCAACTGAAGTACCCCTTTTTGCACATTTTGCTGTCGCTGCAATTTTTTTCATCTTCTGTGTGCCCCCCATCTTGTAGCCGATGCAGCCACTTTATTTGCCCTAAACTTTATTCGATGACTGCTCTAGGCCTGCCGTGTGTACCATCTTCCCGAATTTGCTCGCAGCTCAGCAACCGGCAAGTGCCGAGACGCCAACGAGAATGCGAGAGATACACATGTACATCGTCGTGGTCCACTAAGCTCTCGGCAACATACAAATGCGATCATCGAGTGCCACGATCAATGCCCTGCATCTGCACAGGAAGTGTTGTGATGGTGCTGGGGTGTGGGGTTAGTGGTGTTTGTTGTGTGGACATGGCGTTCGACAAAAGTCGCCAATTCATATGCTCTCGGCATTAGCGGCGGCATCAATGTTTCGTCCGACAGCGAGGGCTATCAGTTGGACATTAACTGTATTTGCGCGCACATATTTCAGTTCGTCCGGATGTGCTCGAACGCACGCGATCCATTTTGATTTCAAAGATAAATTTGTAAAAAAAAAAGAATTATAATAATAGCAAAATAAAAACAAAGAAGAAAAAAAGCAAATAAATAATCATTGTGATTGTGATTGCATTGAATTTTCGCGATACCAAGTGAATTGACGGTATAAATCCATTCGTGCGCCTCCGACACAGTACATACATACATATGTAATCGCAGTGAGTGTGTTTGTGCGCATAAAGGCAAAACAAAGTCAAGTGATCAGCCAAAGAAGTGATGCACTCACTCACTGCCTATCCGCCGCATTTTTCTTCGTCTTCAATGGCAATGTGCATTATCGACAATCGCATCGCATCGCAAAATTGCTATTCCCATGCTTGTGGCTGTGTTTGTGTGTGTTCATTGAGAAAAAGCATTCGATTGTCATACGGACATCGTCATTGATTAGTAATTGAAGTAAATCCCTGAAATACGATTTTACTTTGATTTTCGAAATCTATTAAATAGCTACATACATACATAAATACACGCGTTGAATCAAAAAAATACTGAAAATATTTATAATAAAAATGCAAATTAATGCAAAACACATGTGGCTATGAGTTGTTTTTGTGTATTTTTTTTTGTTTTTCTGCCAATCTGCCCAGCAAGCGTTGCAAATGTTGGATGAAAAGCGATTCTGGTGAAATTTTCTTAATTTTTCTAAGGAAAATATTGAAAGTAATACACTTATGCATGCATGCAAACATTCACACATACAGTGACGAGCAAAACTGTAACATGGTTTAACACTTTTTGTTTCAGCCACCGCTATATTTGCAAGTTCTAACGACTTTCATCCTTTTGTTGTATATTCTTGTTGGTACATCCCTACTCCCTCTCTCATAATGTTTTGAAGTCAATACAACAACAATAAAAACCCCAGCAGACAAAACTGTAAATTAAGGCAGATGTTACAGTTTTGCACTCACTCTCAGTTTTGCATTTGACAGTTATCTTTTACTTAGTTGGAAATCAGATGACTTTTTTTCGATATTGTAATTTATTAAAGAAGTGATCACCAGTAAATAACATAGTTAATCAGGAACCATAAATATAAATAATAGATTTACTGCGGAAAGGCGGAACCGCACGAAAAGTGGCAAAAAATTTTAAAATTTGTTACTTGAAAATGTTAAGACTTAGAAAAAATATAGCCTAAAGTGTTCCCAAGAACAAAGGAAGTCTGTCAAAAAATATTACGGTACGATATCTTGTGAACTTAGCAGCAATTAGCGATGCAGCCACTATTACAGAAGCGCTTAAGGTATTAAACTTTAACGCAAATCAATAGACAGCGAGGCGAAGAATTGCCAAATTGAGCGCAAGGGATCATAAAAGAAGAAAAAAGCAAATTTGATCAAAATACATGTGCGAGTGCGGCAGCATTTTGCAGCATCGCACGAAATCCGTACCGTTGCCTATTGGGATATGTTAGGCCGTTCAGAATGCAATAAAAAACATATTTTTAAGTTTCAATTGAAGGTTATTTGGTCCGACAATAACTAAAACGACTAAATTAATCGCTTTCAATCAGATGGCCGGGCATGGTATTGGATCAAAGGCCCAAATTAAGCCTAAGCGCATCATGTAAAGCAAACTGTGAATAACAGTGCTCGGTCAATAATAGTTTGGGGTTGTATTTCAAACATTTTCTTTGTCTGTTAGTACACATTATGCGTGAGGAACAGTATCTGTTCATATTTCAACAAAATTTGCAAGATGTAGTCGAAAAAATTAGAGTTTCTGCTGAAAAATCACCCAAAACACACTGCACATATTCGCAAAGACTGGATACAAAAGCAAAAATTTGCTAATTTCAAATGACTTCCACAATCCGCGGACATGAATCTCATTGAGAATTTGCGAAAACAACTAAAAGCACAGCTTACTAAGTATCCAAGTCCGTAAAATCGAGTACATGAGCTGTGAAAGCAAACTAAGGATATACCTCCAGAATTTTTACAGAGATACAAATAAGGTATGCCAAATCATATCCAGGAACTGAAACAAGCAAAAGAGTACTGAACATTGTGTTAGTAGTTCTTTTTTTTCGTGAAAATTGTTAAAAATTTCTTAAAAATGTATGAGTGCAAAACTGTAACATCTGCCTTAATTTACATTTTTTTCTGCTGGTTTTTTTTAATGTTGTTGTATTGACTTCAAATCGTTATGAGAGAGGGAGTAGAGATGTACCAACAAGAATATACAACAAAAGTATGAAAGGCGTTAGAACTTGGAAAGATAGCGATGGCTGAAGTAAAAAGTGTTACACCATGTTACAGTTTTGCCCGTCACTGTACATACTATGTACATACATTTATTAAAATAACGTTGGGCGTGTGATTTATCAATGATTGCGTGGGTGCTCTATTTATGTTTTAAATAACTAAATAAAAAAAAAAAATAAGAAATGCAAGCAATGCACTTATCAAATTTAAATAGCGTCTTACTGGATTCGTTTCGAAATGCATAATGTGTTTGCACTTAATTGCAGCTTTTGTTGGAGAAATTTATTTTTTTTTATTTTACTTCATAAATATCTATTACAAATACTAAAAATATGTCCTCACAACTTTTATCGATTAGCGGTACTCAACTTTTCGATATATGTACATGAATTAATTAAAAATTTAATATATTTTTGACAACATAAACTTTTGAAAATGTAAAATTTTTATAAATTTTAATTCATTGAATTAAAATTTTTTGAAAACATTTCACAAAGGTTATATTTTTTTTTTGGAATTATAACTTTTATTTGCCATAATAATATTCAAAGAAATTAAAAAAGGAAAGTTTTTTTTTAAACTCATGAAAATTTGAGTTTGCGAGGTTTTTAATTTTCAGTTTTAAAAAAATTAACGTTTTTTAACCGACTACCAAAAAAGGAGGAGGATTCTGAATATATTTTTTTTTGTATGTTACCGTATAACTTTGGACTACGTTAACCGATTTCTATAATTCCCATATTAATTTCGTTTAGATCCGACCATTGGATCATGAAGAAGTTAACGGTACTCTTAGATTTGTATATGAGAATGGAGGTCGGTTTTGTTTTTTGCTTAAAAATTACTTTTTAATTTCGTCTGGAAAATTTAAAATTTTTGGTAAGCGTTTTTTTTTGTTTGAAAATTTGGGACTTCAAGAAGTTTAAAAAATGTTAAAATTTAATTAAAAGTTATTTGAAAAGGGACAGTTTTGCATTTATTGGTTTTCTTTTAAAAGTTTAAATATTTTTGAAATCTCTGAATATTTTGGAAAATTTGAATATTTTGGAAAACTTGAATATTTTGGGAAATTTTAATATTTTGCAAATTTTAATATTTTGGAAAATTTGAATATTTTGAAAATTTGAATATTTTGGAAAATTTGAATATTTTGGAAAATTTGAATACGGTTCGGGTGGCTGGTTGAGCTATTAACCAGCAATTTTAGTGAGAAATAATCGTTTTACTTCTTGCAGTTTTCTGGTGAAATTCAAATAAAAAATAATAAATTCTTAGCTAAAGTTCCTTTTCAAATTTCAATAAAATTAAGAATTTCCTATCAAAAGTATCAAAAAGGTGAAAAATTCAATTCAAAAATTGTAGTATTACATATTTTGAAAAAAAAAAAATCTAACCCTTAACTGAATCTTAAAAAACAGAAAACTTGCGACTTAGAAAACTAAGGTTCTTTGCATACATTCTGAAAATAAAAAATTTCTAAATTTCGAAAAAAAGTCATTAGAAAAAAAAATAAAATAAAACAAAAAAAATTGTTTTAAATTTTCGGCCATTTGAAATTTAGTATGTTGTTAAAAATTTAAGACAGTAAAAAAGTTAAATTTGGTACAATAAAATATAGATATGTTGTATTAAAGTTTGAGAAATAAAAAATTAAAATAAAATGTTTTAATTTAGTCAGGAACTTTAGTATTTAGTTAAAATTTTAAGATAGTAAGAAAAAATATCTTTTTATTCAAGTTTTAAAAATTTCAGAATTTTCAAAAATTAAATTTTCCAAAATAAAATTGGTTCAAATTGCGACTTAAAATTAAGTATGTACTGATATTACTGAATTGTGTTTTTGATCGCTTAAAGTTATGATGTAAAATTTACAAATTAAACATGAAAGACAAAAACATAGGGTTTTTAATCTACAAAATTCAAATTATTTCAAAAAATCATTCCAAGTAATTTTTAGGATCTCAAAAAAGTAAAAAAAAAAAATACTCAAACACAATTTTTAGAAGTTTTGAAATTTTTGAAAGGTTTGGAATTGTGTAAAATTTTGGGAAATCTACATATATTCTTAGGTGAACCCTACCGATTTGATGGATATGTACATACATAAGTTACCGTGAAACTGTTGCTTTTGCACGCTGATTCTAGAGCTGCATATTCATTTTTTTTAACAAATAGTTGAATTAGTCAAGGTTATACTATGCGACTCACTAATTCATAAAGTTCATTAGCCTTTCTTAAGTGTTGAAATTCTCCAGAAAATATATGCCTAGGTATTTTCCAAAGGCATAGAAAGCTTGCAGATAAGTTGCCAACTATAAAATTTTAATTGGTCGTGACCAATTGACCCCTACGTAGCTGCTCCACTCTTTTACTATCTAATTAAAAACAAACCTATCAACAGACATATGTACATACATACAAACGCATAAAATAAACGCATATATATACATATGTGTTCTGCGCTTGTGACATAATCGCCGAACACAAACAAATATGAAGTTGACGTTTGTACATACATACATAGATAATTCTGTTAATTTTTTCAATTAATACACATTTTTGCATATACATTTTTTTTTTTTTACTTCTGTTCCGACTAATTGAAGTGCTAATTTGTGTCAAATGAAATGGTTTAGTTTGTAGTATAAATTGTTTGTGTTGGTCGCTTGCTGGCTCGTTTTTCACGCGTTCAATCAAGTGCGAATTCCACCCACTCAAGCAATAACAACAAGAGTAGTGGTATGTTGATATACAACAATAACAAATAGCACATTGATAAATCGAATAAATCATCAAAGTCTGTATTTAAAAATATATAGGTGAATAATTTTTTTCTTAATGTTAGTTCAAAAATTAGTAAATGACTAACATGGGGCGGTGGCTATTGACGGTTAGTACGTACATACATAAGTCGCTGTATAAGTGTGTATGTATGCAGAGAGAGCGGAAATCAGTTTCGATTTGATTCGACGCTTTGGCTATTATGATCAAGCGTTATCCGCTTGTTGAAGGCTGCACGAGCAGAAAAACAAAAGGCGAGGGTCGCCGAACTTTTGATAGCGTTAAATAAGAAAGTGTTATTGTATTTATTTTTTTTTTTTGATTACACTTTCGACAAACAAAAAGCGAAAGAAATTTGATTAGCGACAGATTTCCGCAAGTTTTTTTTTCGTTGTTGTAATAATCTCGCTTGGTTAAAGAGTAAAATATTAATTCCATTAAAAGTGATTCAAGAGAAGACGAATTTTATGAATTTGCGGAAAAGATGCTTGGCACATTGATTTTGATATGCTGATGATCAATTGTTGTGCAGGTATTCATTCATACATACCTACATACATATTTATTTATTTGATGAAGAGGAGCATTGATCACACCTTATAACAAATAAATTATTAAATTATAATGCTTATATTTTTCGTATGCCTAGTAACATGAAAAATGTTTGTTTGCCCGCCGAACATAACTAAACAGTAAATTCGTTTATATTGTGAATTGGTATTGGCAATCGCAACTCTGAAATTTTGACTTCAGATTCGGATTCAACAACCCAATGTCCAGGAATATTTTCTGGCCATGCTGTGTAAAGTAAAGTTTAATCTGCTATAATATTCCAACCTTAACTGGACTAGAATAATGTGGGTCTCTCGAGGTAATGGTTCCGTTGATGGGGCGAGAGTTGGTGATAGTTCTCTGTGAATGTCATTGATTGCCAGTCTGTACCTTCTTGGGCGAAGTTGTTGTAATCAAATAGGCGCTGTCTAGTTCAATTAAAAACGGAAGCTTTGTCGTCCATTCAGGTGATAAAGATGGTTGTCGGGGATTTCGTTGAGTAGGCGGTTGGACTGCTCGCCGTAAAGATGCGGGTCGTGTCGGAAAGGGAGCCGTTAACTTTCGAGCACAGGTTATCAGCGCCATGTTCTCTAGTGTCTTCACTTGTGGGTGTAGTATTTGTTGCTGCTTTGATTTTTTTTATTTGGATTCTAGTTTTTCTGCTTCTTGTTCTTTTTTGTTCTCCGTTTTCCTTTTTTTTTGTTTTCTTGGTTCTTGTTTTCTTATTTTAATATTTCTTGTTTTTCTTTCCCGTCTCTTGTTTTTCTTTCCTGTCACTTGTTTTTCTTTCCTGTCTCCTGTTGATTTCGTTTCCTTTTGTCGTTCTTTTCCTTTCCTTTTTCTTGTTACTTTCCTTCCCTGTTTCTCTTTGTCTTCCTTTCCTATTTCTTTCACCCCTCAACATCAAGGCGCACACCACAAATCGGAGGAGAAGCTCGGCCAAACACTAACATATTGGGCCCCATGCATGAAAAGTAAGCTTAAACTCAGACTCCGTTTTTGCACTGATGAAGTAAGTTTAAGCATTTGTACTGAAACGCAAATTGCAGCTTGTGTACGCGCCAATCTATTATTATTATTTTTATTATATTTATTATTATTATTATTTTGTTATTTTATTTATTTATTATTTATTTGCATTTTTTGCTTTGCTTTTATTAATATTTTATGTTTATTTTAATTTAAAAGCTTATTTTCCTTTATTATTTTGTTTACCTTGTTTGAATTATTTATAGTTTTTTTGGGTCTTTATTTTACTTTTGGTTTTCATGCTTTTGGTAAAATTAACTTTTTCGTATATTATTTTGTTTGTAATTTTTTACACTAAACTTTTGACTTTTCAATTTTTTTAATTTTTTATATATACATATATTTTTTTTTTGATTTTCATATCCTAATTCTTTCATATTTTGGAATTTTAGTTTTTTATATACATTTATATTTATGTTTTTTTATTTTAAATATTTTTTATTGATATGTTTTATTTATTTGTTTTTTATTTACTTGTTTTCTTATATGCATATTATTTTTTTATATAACGTTTCTATTTTTTATTTAACATTTTTTTGTTTTACATTTTTTTCTTTGTATTTTTAATTTCGTTATATTTTCCTTATATATTTTTTTTGCATTTTAAATTTATCGTAGGTAGTATATATGTTCATAGATATACATACAGTGGCGAGCATTCAAATAGGGAATTTAATGTGCGTAATAGACAAAAAGGTTTTATTCTGTATCAAAACCCTGTTTCCTTTGTTTGCTTACAAAATAACTTCTTCAGGTAGTAAATGTTTTTTTACTAAGGAAACAAATACAATAATTTTGATTGTCGGCGCAGAATAACGGAAAATATTTAAAAGTGACCCATACGGAGCGAGCACGTAAATAGGGAAACCGTTTTCTTTCAATATTTTTTGCTATTTGTCTTTTATGTTATGACCTTAAAGTAACTGTTTATGTTTCATTTCCATTTGAAATAATCAAATCAGTATTAATTCAGACATGGGCCGAGGCAAACACATCACGACTGCTCAACGCAAAGAAATTGTGCGCTTACGCGGTGAAAATAAATCACTCAAGGAAATATCCGAGATAGTTGGAGTTTCCATTAATGCTTGCCATCAAGCCATTAAATACGTAAAGGTGAACTCCAGCTTTACTAACAAAATTCGACATCCAAGACCACGAAAAACTTCTGATCGCATAGATAGAAAAATTCACCGTCTCTCGGAAGCTGATCGTTTTCGGACCGCTGTGGATATTCATGCCGAAATTTCGCCGGAACTGGATTGCAAATTAGTGTCCATACTGTACGGCGTCGTTTAAAAGAGTTCGGTTTGAATGGACGTGTTGCTCGTAAAAAACCATACACATCCATAAAAAACCGAAAGGCAAGATTAGCGTTTGCGAAGGAGCATGTTAATTGGACCACGGAACAATGGTCAAAAGTAATATTTACTGATGAAAGTAAATATAACCGGTTTGGATCGGATGGAAAAATATATGTTAGACGCAGAATCGGGGAAGAATTCAACGAGAAGTGCGTAAAACCGACTGTGAAAGGGAAAGGTGGTTCCGTAATGGTTTGGGCTGGTATGACAATCAACGGTCCTGGACCAATTTGCCGAATAAATGCTATTATGGATCAACACGTCTACGTCAGCATACTTGAAAACCACTTACTACCCTTTGCAGAGGAAAAACTTGCCGCAGATTGGATTTTTCAAGCCGATAATGATCCAAAACATACTTCAAAAAGAGCAAAACGATTCTTGGAAAATAACAATGTCAACGTTATGAAGTGGCCCTCTCAATCACCGGACTTAAATCCGATTGAGCACCTATGGAATGACGTTGAGAAAGACATAAAATCAAAAAAACCAAAGAATTTCGATAGTTTATATGAAATTATTGAAGAATCCTGGAAGAGTGTTCCTGTTGCGCGGTGCATATCCTTAATAAGTTCTATGACCAGACGTTGTGCAGAAGTTATACGAAAGAAAGGAGGAGTCACCAAATATTAACAACAAAGTTATTTGAATGTAGTTTTGTTAAAAGAAAATCAACAAAAAATGATTTCCCTATTTTTGTGCTCGCATATTCCACCATTGCAAAAAGAATATGTAAAACTTAATTTAAGGAAAACTTGAATTATTTTCTGTTGTTAGTGTTAAATATTTGTATTATCCGCAACATTTAATATGTTCTTCAAAACTCCATAAATAAATGCGTTCAAACATATTTTTTCAGAAAATTTATTTATCAATATTGAATTCCCTATTTAAATGCTCGCCACTGTATGTACATTTTTTCAGATGTTTTTACTTTTGTCTTATATTTATAACTTCGATTTTGTTTATATCCATTACATTTAAATTAATTTATTATTTTTACATAATTTTTGTTTGTGATATGTACATATGTAATTTATAATTTTTAATTTTGGATTTAGATTTTTGTTTTTTAGGGTTTTTATAGTTTCATTAGTTGATGTTCTTCTTTCTCTATGGACTCTGTTTATTTATTATTTTGAGTTATTTTAAATTTTTATTTGTTTTATTACATCTTTTTTTAATTTTTCTACTTTATTTTCTTTGGCTTCTTTTTTGTTTATGTTTGTATATTTTGTTTTTTTTTTAAGGTCAATAATTGTATTTATACATATTTTTTTACCTATTTTTTTATTAAGTTTTATTTAAAATTTCAAATTTTTTTCTTTTATTTTATTTATTTTTACTTTTTATTTAAAAAATCACCATAAAATTTAAAGATTTAAAATCTAAATCTCTTGTGGACTATGCGCTTCATGTTGTTTCTGCATTACTGAATTTAAATCTTGGTGTACATACATATGTATTTCGTCGTAGCTGTACTACCGTTAGATAGGACGCTGGTTCGTTTCCTGTGTACTTATTTCTGCCATGAAAAAGCCATTAACAAAACTCAAACGCCATTGGAAAGCGGCGTAAAATTGTGTTATAACATTAAGACGCACTCCGCACA
>NW_023458565.1:12773839-12775116 GCF_013731165.1 Rhagoletis pomonella
TAATAAAAATGCAAATTAATGCAAAACACATGTGGCTATGAGTTGTTCTTGTGTACTTTTTTTGTTTTTCTGCCAATCTGCCCAGCAAGCGTTGCAAATGTTGGATGAAAAGTAATTCTGGTGAAATTTTCTTAATTTTTCTAAGGAAAATATTGAAAGTAAAGCACTTATGAATGCATGCAAACATTCACACATACATACGATGTACATAAATTTATTAAAATAACGTTAGGCGTGTGATTTATCAATGATTGCGTGGGCGCTCTATTTAAGTTTTAAATAACTAAAAAAAAAAAACAATAAAAATAAGAAACGCAAGCAATGCACTTATCAAATTTAATTAGCGTCTAACTGGATTCGTTTCGAAATGCATAATGTGTTTGCACTTAATTGCAGCTTTTGTTGGAGAAATTTATTTATAAAATTTTAATTCATAAATATATATTACAAATACTAAAAATATGTCCTCACAACTTTTATCGATTAGTCGTACTCAGCTCTTCGATATATGTACATGAATTAGTTAAAAATTTAATATATTTTTGACAGCATAAACTTTTGAAAATGTAAGATTTTTATATGAAAACATTTAACAAAAGTTATATTTTTTTTTTGAATTATAATTTTTGTTACCATAATAATATTAAAATTTTTTGAAAACATTTAACAAAAGTTATATTTTTTTTTTTGGAATTATAATTTTTGTTACCATAATAATATTCAAAGAAATTATAAAAGGGAAGTTTTTTTAAAACTCGTGAAAATTTGAGTTTAGGTGTTTTAATTTCCAGTTTTAAAAAATTTCAACCCGACTTCAAAGAAAGGAGGGAGGAGGTTATTAAATCGTCGAAATATTTTTTTTTTTTATTTATGTTACCGCATAACTTTGGACTCCGTTAACTGATTTCTATAATTATTTTTTTTTAAGGAAAAGGTATACGTCCGAGGTGGTCCCATACTAATTTCGTTTAGATCCGATCATTGGATCATGAAGAAATCAACGGTGCTCATTTGTATATGAGAATGGTTTTTTTTTGCTTACAAATAATTTTTTTTTTTTAATTTCACTATAAATTTTAGGTAAACCTGTTTTTTTGAGAAGTTTAAAAAATATGAAAATTTAATTTGTCCAAAGTTATTTGAAATGTGACAATTTTACATTTATTGGGTTTCTTTTAATTTTTTTTTATTATTTTTGAAAAGTTGAATATGTATTTTGGAAAATTTGAATATTTTGGAAAATTTGAATATTTTGGAAAATTTGAATATTTTGGAAA
>NW_023458565.1:12775216-12780570 GCF_013731165.1 Rhagoletis pomonella
AAATTTCAATATTATGGAAAAAAACTTGAATATTATGGAAAATTTGAGTATTACGGAAAATTTGAATATTATGGAAATTTTTAATATGAACTAAAATTTGAATACATATTTTGGAAAATATGAATGTTTGAAGATTTGAAAATTGTTGGAAATTTTAAAATTCATGAAAATTTGAATGTCTTAAAATAATTTGATTTTTTTTGAAAATCTGAATTTTTCTTAAATTTAATATTTTTAAAAATTTGAATATATTGAAAATATGGAACATTTTAAAAGAATTCGAATATTTTTGGAATCTTGAATAATATTAGAAATTTTGGATGTTAGAACAAAATTTGAACATTTTTGAAAATTTGAATATTGTCAAAACTTCAATATATTGGAATAATTTTAAAAATGTGAATATTTTTGAAAATTAAAATGGAAGTATTTAAAAAAAAAATTAATTGATTTTGTGAAATTTTTTTTGGAAATTTTTAACTTTCTGAATTTGATGGTTGGAAAATTTTAAACATTTAATGATTTTAAATCTTAAAGCTCAACCAGACACCGACAGAGCGCCGTTCCTTACCTGCGTCCGTATCAACATATGAAATTGCTGTTAATAGAGAGAGAGAGAAGCAACGGCAATGACACCGTCATGCGGTAATAAGTTTACGTTAACACGAGAATTCCGACATGGTTGACATGGTCTACGGTTTTACGTGGGTGGCTGGTTGAGCTATTAACCAGCAATTTAAGTGAGAAATGATTGTTTTACTTCTCACAGTTTTCTTGTTAAATCCAAATAAAAAAAATAAGTTCTTAGCTAAAATTTCTTTTCAAATTAGAGAATTTAGAACTTTAAAAGATAATCAATAAAATGAAGAATTTCCTATAATAGTATTAAAAAGGGAAAAACTTAAATTCAAAAATTGTAGTAATATATAACAGAATCATCAAAAACAGAAAACTTGCGAAGAAAAGACTTAGAAAATTAATGTTTTTTGCATATATTCTGAAAAAAAATCTGAATTTCGAAAAGTCATTAGTTAATAAAAATAAAATAAAACAAAAAAAGTGTTGTTTTAAATTTTAGTAACTTTAGTATTTAGTTAAAATTTGAAGATAGTAGAAAAAGATATGTTCTTATTAGTTTTAAAAATTTCAGAATTTTCAAAAATTAAATTTTGCAAAACAAGATTGGTTCAAATTGCGACTTAAAATTTAGAATGTACTGATATTACTAAATTGTGTTTTTGATCGCTTAAAGTTATATTGTAAAAATTTAGAAATTAAACATGAAAGAAAAAAAAAAGTTGTAAATCTAAAAAATTCAAATTATTTCAAAAAATCATTCCAAATAATTTTAAGAATTTCAAAAAGGTGGAATTGTGTAAAATTTTGGGAAACCTACATATATTATTAGGTGAACACTACAGATTTGATGGATATGTACATACATAAGTTACCGTGAAACTGTGGCTTTTACATGCTGATTATAGAGCTACATATTCATTCCGTAGGGTAATTTTTTTTTAACAAATAGCTGAACTAGTCAAGGTTATATTATGCGACTCACTAATTCATAAAGTTCATTAGCCTTTCTTAACTTGTTGAAATTCTCCAGAAAATATATGACTAGGTATTTTCCAAAGGTATAGAAAGCTTGCAGATAAGTTGCCAACTATAAAATTTTAATTGGTCGTGACCAATTGACCCCAAAGTGGCTGCTCCACTCTTTTACTATCTAATTAAAAACAAACCTATCAACAGACATACATA
Source organism: Rhagoletis pomonella (assembly GCF_013731165.1). Taxonomy (NCBI): domain Eukaryota; kingdom Metazoa; phylum Arthropoda; class Insecta; order Diptera; family Tephritidae; genus Rhagoletis; species Rhagoletis pomonella. Next base: position 12,776,981 of record NW_023458565.1, read on the forward strand.
CATACGAACGCATAAAATAAACGCATATACATCCATATGTACATATGTGTTCTGCGCTTGTGACATAATCGCCGAACACAAACAAATATGAAGTTGACGTTTGTTCATACATACATAGATAATTCTGTTAATTTTTCCAATTAATACACATTTTTGCATTTACATTTTTTTTTTACTTCTGTTCCGACTAATTGAAGTGCTAATTTGTGTCAAATGAAATGGTTTAGTTTGTAGTATAAATTGTTTGTGTTGGTCGCTTGCTGGCTCGTTTTTCACACTTTCAATCAAATGCGAATTCCACCCACTCAAGCAATAACAACAAGAGTGGTATGTTGATATATAACAATAACAAATAGCACATTGATAAATCGAATAAATCATCAAAGTCTGTATTTAAAAATATATAGGTGAATAATTTTTTTCTTAATGTTAGTTCAAAAATTAGTAAATGACTAACATGGGGCGGTGGCTATTGACGGTTAGTACGTACATACATAAGTCGCTGTATAAGTGTGTATGTATGCAGAGAGAGCGGAAATCAGTTTCGATTTGATTCGACGCTTTGGCTATGATCAAGCGTTATCCGCTTGTTGAAGGCTGCACGAGCAGAAAAACAAAAGGCGAGGGTCGCCGAACTTTTGATAGCGTTAAATAAGAAAGTGTTATTGTATTTTTTTTTTTGATTACACTTTCGACAAACAAAAAGCGAAAGAAATTTGATTAGCGACAGATTTCCGCAAGTTTTTTTGTGGTTGTAATAATCTCGCTTGGTTAAAGAGTAAAATTTTAATTCCATTAAAAGTGATTCAAGAGAAGACGAATTTTATGAATTTGCGGAAAAGATGCTTGGCACATTGATTTTGATATGCTGATGATCAATTGTTGTGCAGGTATTCATACATACATGCATACATACTTATCATACTTATTTATTTGATGATGAAGAGCATTGATTACACCTTATAACAAATAAAATATTAAATTATAATTCTTATATTTTTCGCATACTTAGTAACATAAAAAATGTTTGTTTGCCCGCCGAACATTACTAAATAGTCAATTCGTTTATATTGTGAATTGGTATTGGCAATCGCAACTCTGAAATTCTGACTTCAGATTCGAATTTAGCAACCCAATATCCAGGAATATTTTCTGGCGATGCTGTGTAAAGCAAAGCTTAATCTGCTATAATATTCCAACCTTAACTGGACTAGAATAATGTGGATCTCTCGAGGCAATGGTTCCCTTGATTGGGCGAGAGTTGGTGATAGTTCTCTGTGAATGTCATTGATTGCCAGTCTGCACCTTCTTGGGCGAAGTTGTTGTAATCAAATAGGCGCTGTATAGTTCAATTAAAAACTGAAGCTTCAGGTCCTCCATTCAGGTGATAAAGATGGTTGTCGGGGATTTCGTTGAGTAGGCGGTTGGACTCCTTACCATAAAGAAGCGTATCGTGTCGGAAAGGAAGCCATTTACTTTCGAACACAGTTTATCAGCGCCATGTTCTCTAGTGCCTTCACTTGTGGGAAGAGAAGTGTTTATGGTATTTGTTGCTGCTTTGATTTTCTGTTATTTGGATTCTAGTTCTTCTGTTTCTTGTTCTTTTTTGTTTCTCGTTTCTCGTTTTTCTGTTTCTTGTTTTCTTATTTTCATGTTTCTTGTTTTTCTTTCTTGTCTCCTGTTGTTTTCGTTTCATTTTGTCGTTATTTTCCTTTCCTTTTTCTTGTTACTTTCCTTCCCTGTTTCTCTTTGTCTGCCTTTCCTATTTCCTTCACCCCTTTGTGTGACAACATCAAGGCGCACACCACAAATCGGAGGAGAAGCTCGGCGAAACATATTGGGCCTCATGCATGAAAAGTTAGCTTAAGCTCAGACTCCATTTTTGCACTGATGAAGTAAGCTTAAGAATTTGTACTGAAACGCAAGTCGCCGCTTAAGCTCGCCCATTGTGTACGCGCCAATACAATTATTATTATTTTGTTATTTATTTGCATTTTTTGTTTTGCTTTTATTATTATTTTATGTTTATTTTACGTTTAATTTGTTTTTATTTTAATTTAAACGTTTTTTCCTTTATTATTTTGTTTACCTTGTTTAAATTATTTATAGTATTTGGGTCTTTATTTTACTTTTGGTTTTGATGCTTTTGGTAAAATTAATTTTTTCTTATATTATTTCGTATATTTGTTTTTAATTTTTTACATTTAAACTTTTTACATACAATTTTTTTTTAATTTTCTATATATCGATTTTTTTATTTTCATATTTGGAATTTTATTGTTTTATATACATAGTTTTATATCTTTATGTTTATATGTTTTTTTATTAATTATTATGTTTTATTTATTGTTTTTTTATTTTTAGTTTTTTATTTATCTATTATTATTATTATGTTGTCGTTATTTATGTATTTGCATTCTTTGCTTTGCTTTTATTATTATTTTATGTTTATTTTACATTTAATTTGTTTTAATTTATTATTTTGTTTACCTTGTTTGAATTATATATAGTTTTTGGGTCTTTATTTTACTTTTTGGTTTTGATGTTTTCATTAAAATTATTTTTTCGTATATTATTTTGTTTTTAATTTTTTATACATACATATATATATTTTTTTCATTTTCGTATTCTAATTTTCTTTTCATATTTTGGAATTTTAGTTTTGTATACAATTATATCTTTATATTTGTATTATTTTTATTTATTCGTTTTTTATTTTTAGTTTTTTATTTATTTGTTTCTTTATATACATATAATATTTTTTTTATTTAACATTTTAATTTTTCATATCTTTCTATTTCGTTATATTTTTAATTTCTTTATATTTTCTTTATATGTATTTTCTTTGTATTTGAAATATATCGTATGCAGTTCATATGTACATATGTATATGTGCATTTTTTCCAAATGTTTTTACTTTTGTCTTTTATTTGTAACTTTGATTTTATTTATATCCGTTACATTTTAATTAATTTAGTATTTTTATATATTTTTTGTTTTTAATATTTGTATGTAATTTATAATTTTTAATTTTGGATTTGGAATTTTATATTTTGGGGTTTTTATTGTTTTGTTATTTGTTGTTCTTCATTCTCTATGGGTTCTTTGTTTTCTTTTTATTATTTTGTGTTATTTTAATTTTTTATTTGTTTTATTACATCCTTTTTTAATTTTTCTATGCTTATTCTATTTGGCTACTTTTTAATTTATGTTTGTATATTTTGTAATTTTTTAAGGTCAATGGTTTTATTTATACTTATTTTTTTACCTATTATTTTTATTAAGTTTTATATAAAATTTAAAATTTTTTTCTTTTATTTTATTTATTTTTGCTTTATATTTAAAAAATCACCATAAAATTTAAAGATTTAAAATCTAAATCTCTTGTGGACTATGCGCTTCATGTCGTTTCTGCATAACTGAATTTAAATCTTGGTGTACATACATATATTTCGTCGTAGCCGTACTACGGTTAGATAGGACGCTGGTTCGTTTCCTGTGTACTTATTTTTGCCATGAAAAAGCTATTAACAACACTCATTCGAAAGCGGCGTAAAATTGTGTTATAACATTAAGACGCACTCCGCACA
>NW_023458565.1:12780670-12783481 GCF_013731165.1 Rhagoletis pomonella
CGGTTTAGGCTTAAAAAATTTACATAAAAATATTAAAAAAAAAAAATAAAAAATTTTTTTAACGGAATCGTAAAGCTGGGATCCCACGATTGCCGCAATACACCAATTATTGCCTCATTTTATGCCCCAATCGTGTGATTTCACAATACATTGACTCATGCGGCAATATAGGCCGATATTGTGCTTACTGTGCCCAATCAAATACGGTCCGTGTGCGGCAATCGTGTGATAGCCCGATTGGCAATCATGGGGCAATGAAAATTTCAAAATTGCGGCAATAGTTATTGTATTCTTGTGCGGCAATTGAAGTGAACAATACACATCAATATTTAGGCTGTTTATTAATAATTTACTTTTTTGCTTCCTTATGTGTCCAAAAATCACTGAAATTAATATCCTTGTTTTCGGAAGCAACATAACTTTTAATTTAATTTGTAGTGAAATTATAATTTTTCTTGAAGTCCGATAACGGAATCTTTGCCGCGATATATACCACCACAAGCAAAACTCATACGAGAAGAATACGAAAGGTATTTTAAGTCACCAAATGGCGGACTGCCATGACAGTATAAATTTATTAAAAAAAAAAAAACTTAAAAGTTCACTACAGCCCACGACAAAGCAGTAGAACCTCAACATTTTGACCAGTCTTGACTATTTTTCTTCTACTTATTTAATCTTCATTATTTTCGTATAAAAGGATAGCTCATTGTCTAACAAAAACTGCATAAATCCAAATTGTAAGCTTTATACAAAAATTATAAACATTTCTTAAACTTTTGAACACAATCCCACGGTTTATAATTTGGATTTCTAGAAAAAAATGGTTATTTAGTTTTGTAGCTCATTAAAATTTAGTACAATAAGGTGGAGGTTTGAAGTTGCTAAAAGAGCCTGTTGATTTTTTATAATTTTTTTTTAGCTGACGGTATTATGCACTTTCTTCTCTGTAAATTACTTTGTAAACTGCAAAACAAAATTTTTTCTAGAAACCCAAATTAAAAACCATTGAATTGTGATCAAAATTTTTAGAAATGTTTATAATTTTTGTATAAAGTTTGGAATTTGGACTTATGTGGTTTTTACTAGACAATGAGCTATGGTTTCATAGGAAAAAATTAACATTAAACAACAGAAGAAAAAAGTCAAGACTGATCAAAATGTTAAGGTGCTATCTTTTGTTGCGAGCTGTACATATAATTATAAAATTTAATTCCAAAAATAATTTATGTAAATTCGCAGCTTTCATTTAAACAAACATAACTCTTTTGTACCAATTTTACTTGTAATGAATAAAAAAACGTCTACATAACAAAATTAAAAAGAAAACTGTTGCAACTTGAACTCCACATAGCACGTTGCAGTTATCGTCGAAAAATAAAAAAAGGAACAGTCCAGCGCCTTCGTCTTGGTCTGCAGGTTGTATCGGAGATACAGCCGCTATATTTAAACGTAGAATACGTGGTACGGTTAAGAGCATATCCAAGTCAAAAACGAAATCACACACTAAGAAAAAAAGGGTTTTTCCAAAATTTTACAAATTTACATACTTCTAAGTGAAAATAACTCAATGAGAATATAAGCGAAAGCCCTATTTTTATTTTTATTTTATACCATTGTTTTTTTCTACAGCTTACTGAGATTTAAAGATTCGAAATTTTGAACAGAAAAGATATTTATTGAAAAAACTTAATATAAAATTGTTTGAGCGCTTGAAAGAAATTTAATTCAAACTGAACATTTGAAAACACATTTACATGTTGTGGTTGTAGCTAAGGGCGCAGAGATACTTGTTACTATTTGTTAACTTTCGGGAAGACTCGGGTTCGAATGCTGTTAAACGCCAAATATAAATTTTGATTTTTCTTAATTACGAAAAAGTATCAATAAAGTACAGAACGAAATCATATTCAGACGACAAAATCTAAAAAAAAAAATCGACAACTAAACCTAAAAAAATATCGATAACAAAATCGATATAAAATATCGATAAACCAATCGATAAAAATATCAATAAAAAAATCTATGAAAATATCGATAACAAACTCGATAAACAATCGATAACAAAATCGATAAAAAACCGATAACAAAATCGATAAAAATATCGATATCAAAAGCGATAATAATATCGATAAAAATATCGATAACAAAACCCATAAAAATATCGATAACAAAAGCGATAACAATATCAATAGAAAAATCGATAAAAATATTGGTAACAAAACCAATAAAAATATCGATAAAAATATCGACAAAAAAATCGATAAACATATCGGTAACAAAGTCGATTATAATATCGATAGCAAAAACGATAAAATTATCGATAACAAAACCGATAAAAATATCGATATCAAAATCGATAAAAATATCGATAACAAAATCGATAAATAATCTATAATAAAATCGATAACAAAATCGATTAAAGTGTCGATAACAAAATCGATAAAAATATCGATCATTATATCGATAAGTTCCGAAAATATCGATAGAAAAATAAATAACAAAATCGATCATTATATCGATAAGTTCCGAAAGTATCGATAACAAAATCGATAAAAATATCGATAACAAAACCGATGACAAAATCGATTAAAATGTCGATAACAAAATCGATAAAAATATCGATCATTATATCGATAAGTGAAAATATCGATAGCAATATAAATAACAAAATCGATCATTATATCGATAAGTTCTGAAAATATCGATAATAAAATCTATAAAAATATCGATAACAAAATCGTTAGCAAAACCGATAAAAATATCGATAACAAAACCAATAAAAATATCGATAACAAAATCGATAAAAAT
>NW_023458565.1:12783581-12788836 GCF_013731165.1 Rhagoletis pomonella
AAATATCGATCATTATATCGATAAGTTCCAAAAATATCGATAGAAAATCAATAACAATATCGATAAAAATTTCGATAACAAAATCGATAAAAAAAACCAACAAAATATCGATTATATCGATAAGTCCCGAGAATCCCTAAAATCCCGAAATAGTTCCGAGATTGAGTCTCTGTGCCTTTATCTATATCCTTTTCTCTACAACTACCTTTATTTTAATCTTTCTTCCTCTATCTTCATCTATACTTTTATCGGTATCCTCATCCGCATCTTTTTCTTTATATTTATCTTTGTTTTTGTTTTTATGTTTATCATATTCTCCATATACATATGTATTCCCCTTCACCTTTGCACTTATACATATAAGTAAAGTGTTTAAATTTACCTTGGTCTTCATGTTTGCCTTTATCTTTACTCAACTTTGTTTTTGTGTTTATTTTTACCTTGGCCTTTATCCTTTTCTTTATCTATGTACGTCCTCACCTTTACTTTTATTCTTGGATTGGACTTTTTCTAAATGTTGTTTCACTTCGAAAAGTCTTCGCGTATTATGCATACATGTGTTCATATATGTATGTACATATATAATATGTATGTACATATGTATGTATAGACATACATAGATTACTAAAAATAGAAACAGATCCACATTAACTGCAATCAACATATGTACGTATGTATGTATTTACATATGTACACACGCTGCGATTAGGTTATAAATAGCGCGCCTCTGTTTATCAAAAGCCGCATTACATACGCATACATACTTTTTGTCTCCTTCCCACACTTCCAACATATGCACGTGTTTGCAAAATGATGACGAGGTGATTTTGTATGGAAAATCATTTATGCCCATATATTTGAATAAAATAAACATATATAGAAGATATCAACCAATACTTCCCATATACCAAACGAAAGGAAAACTCTTGAATTTTTGATTAAAGAAAACAAAAACAAAATCATTCGAGCGGTTTTCGAGCATTTTGGTAATGCAATTTGCAAATTTTTTCAACAATTTTTTGCCTTAAAATGCTCAATATTTGTTAAATTTATATACAATTTGTACCCGATAATATTTCTACTGCTCCAAAGAACCTATATCCCGAAAATGAAAGTTATATATGCCAACAATAAGTTGCTAGAGCACTTTAAAGGCTCAAAATTGACCCCAAAATAAGGCAATGTTTACCGTTGTTTTTACGACAGAAACCGAATTGGTTATTTTCAAAAATGAATCTGTCGACAGGTTTGGAATTTTATCTTTGAAACGCCACACTTTTCTTTGAAATCGCTTTATTAGTTCTCGTGCAATAAGCGTTTTTGTGAAGCTCTAAAAATTACAACTACAACATTTGAACATAGCCCCCATACCTTAAGGTAAGACGTATTCTACGTCAAAAACTATACAATCGAACTTCTAAATAAATGCGTGAGTTTTCGTTGGGCACAAGTTTTTGCTTCTTTGCTTTCAAGCAACAACAAATTTGCACAGAATGAGCCCGCAATATACAAAGCAGATGCAATTGATTTATTTTTTTTTATTAAGAATACGCCATTTTTACACAACAGAGAAAAAAACTGAATTTAGAGGTCAGCGCAACACTTTATGGTCACAATTGCCGCATGCTCGAACAATCGTGTGATAAGTTTGGGGCAATTATTGTCACTATATTGCTTTTCGCCAACTTAGGGCAATGAGAATTGTATAAAAAGAGGCAACCGTGTGACTACAGAATTTTATTGGGACAATTTTTTTATTGTGCTCCAATACAGCACAATAAAAATTGTTCCAGATTGGTCCATTTGCGGCAATCGTGGGATCTCAGCTTAATGATGAGATTTTTGATGTTATTTTGTAACTTTTTTCAAAGGTTGGTATAAGAAAAACTTGAATAACTGAACCTAAACTTTCCCGATTTAGGCCCCTATTGCGAGTGTCGACTGGCAGTAGAATAGAAATTTGTCGATCGAGTCGATCATCTTTTATTTTGCTATTGTGTAACTTGATCGATAAAAATTTGTACTATTGTGAATGGTTGACAGAATTGTAAACAGCTGTTTGTTTGTTTACATTTGTTTCTTGAGTGTTTTATTTACATCATTTTTAAAATAATTGCTTTTATTATAAAATTTAAAAAATGGACACAGTTGAAATATGGTTTAGTGATGAGGAAGATGATGCGGAAGCTAATAGATTAGTAGAGTTAGCTAAAGCAAGGAGGGAATTGCGAGATTCGTCGGATCCCTTGGACTTTGAAGGTGTATGTACACGTGTGAGTTTTATGAATAGAAGTTGCGTTCCCGATGCTTCACAGTTTTTAGGCTTTACATGATTTGCAGGAAAAGCTGTTTTCCTCATTAATAAACTTTATGGAAGTTTAAGAAATACGGTACGGTTAAGTTTTTTGTACAATGATGTTGGGTTTTTGTGTCCAAACGCGTGACCCGAGTTTAAAAATTGTAACATAACAACATAACAAGTGTATTGAAAGAATTCAACTTTAATTTAAAATAAAGATTTCAAATTTCCGAGCACTAGTCAATTAATAACTTATGCAGTTTTTTTGTATAAACTTTTGATGTTGGTTCTGCGCAAAAACACTGGATGGCGTAGCCGGAGTTATATGCACAAGAAATATTGTATATGTATCTTTTCCAATAGAAGCGGAGCTTCCTACCCTATTCTTTCCGGAAATTCCTTTGTCTATGTCTTCACTCTCCTGCATCAGTACGAACAACCGCGCAAGTTGCCTTTTGTTGCTTATAATTTTTGATCTGTAATTCAGACACATACATGCATATGTATATTTCACAATTTTTTACAACTTCCAGTTCAATTGACTTACTTTTTATCCATTATAGTACCACTTTCTTATGTAAATTTTATAAACGCAAACTCCAACGACTAAAAAACAGCAATAGAAGAATGAGCGATTAAAAAGTATTCACAGTCGCTAATTGAGCGACTAAGCGACACTCGCAATAGCATCGCTAATCGATAATCGCTTAATAGTCGTTTATCTACTGCCAGTCGACATTCGCAATAGGGGTGTTAAACTTGTGAGCTATCATTGGAAAGGTATTTTATCACCTTTTTTATTTCTTTGCTAATAAGCTCATTCAAAGCATGAAAGAGAAAGGTAGGATGAACGAACATCATTCAAAGTTGAATTAAGATGTGTTGGTATTTGAAAAAAAAAAATTGGGACATAAATGACTTTTTTTTGCACATCAATAAAAGTAGTTGGAAAATACCTTTCGATCGAGATCCCAAAAGTCAATATCAGAATAGTTTTGGCCCAGGTATTTAATGTTTTCGTAAATCAGTCTTTGAAAAAAGTAAAAAAAAACAGCATCAAAAATCTCATATTAAGATTCCATTGAAAAGATTTTTAAATATTTTTATGCAGATTTTTTAAGCCTAATCTGTTTTGTCATCTGAGGGGACGTTTTTCAAAAAGTTCTTTAAGAAACTATTTTTATTCATAGAAAACTCAATTTTTGGAGGTATTTTCAAATCGGTCCAGCTCGCTTAAATCTTAAATATTTTGGCGGACGTCTTAAAATATTACAAGTTTTGTAATCCCAGCGGAAAAACCGCAACTTTTTTTGGTGATGCAGTCTAATGTACATATATTTTTAGTTTGTTTCATGTTATCGTCTTACTCTAGTCGACTCAAATAGTTTTTGCTCCATACCATCATTAGGCTCATGAAAACAATCGACATTCAAAAACATGCGATTATATAAAAATATTTACTTATTTATTGACATGTTGTTGGTAAACATTATATTTAATGTTATTCAATAAATTGGACAGCTAGCATTTTAATAACATGATAAAAAGTGAAAAATATGTAAGTACATATGTACATATTTAGCTCACGAATGAGAATTGAAAATATGTACATACAGTGGTCGAGATCATTATAGACGCACCACATTTTGACAAGCTTTAACATATTATTTTTGTTGTTATTTAATTTTGGTTATTTTCTTATAAAAATATAGTTCATTCTTTAACAAAACCTTGAATTCCTAGAAAGATTCTCAGTATAATTACGGTTAATTTTTTTATTTTTTCTTTCTCCCATTAGCTTCCTATAACGAATACACACAATCTATTTTTATATGGAAGAAAACCGAAACATTCTGGACAGAAAAAAAAAATTCTAAAAAATCAACCGTAATTTTTAGCCATTTCGCCTTTGTACTTGTACTAGAATTCAATGGGCTACAAATGGGCATCAATAATCTATTTCATAGCACTCCAAAATTAGCGCAAGGAGGCATCGGACCCTATGATGCAATTCTTTTCTCTTAAAGCAAGCAGCAACGAAACGTAAAATGAGTAAGGTGAGAGAATGTTAAACAAGTGTATGGAGAAAGAAAAAATCAAGAAAGGTAAATACATATCGTCGATGTTTTTGCAAAACCGCCCATCGCCCAATTGCAAAACCGCCTATCTTACGGCACTCAAATTTTACAGGAGAGCGAAAAAACGGTTTATTCTTTGAATGCATTGCCTTGGTAGGCGGTATTGCAAAAACATCGTCGACATGTTAGTACATATACACTCCGTGTCATAATTATAGGCGCACATCATATTGACAAGGTTTAATAATTTTGTTTTGTTATTTAATTTCTGTATATTTTTTTTAATATTTTATTTTATTCTTTACATTTTTTTTTAATACGAGTTTTTATAAAAATTTAACAAACTTTGGTAAAAATTTCGCACTTTTTAATAAGATTTCCTACAAAGATTTCGAGCAGCGTTGCCACGTACCAAATAAATTTCAATTACAAAAAAGCATTCTGAAAGCATACAATTCATTTATTTAAGATTAAATGTTTCGAATACAAAACATTTACATTCATTCATAAATAAAATGTCGAATTTTTTTTCTATGGGAAAAAAATTGTAATGCATTCAGAAAAACAATTATTAAAAATCAACGCGAATTTTTAGCAACTTAAGACTTGCACATTATTACCCTTGAATTTAATGAGTTATTAAACTGCATACTCACGAAAGCCAAATAGCCAAAATTTATCAAAATGTTGCTGGCTTAATTAGCTGATCAAAAGTTTATATACATATTAACATGTTATGTACCAATAAGTTTAATTTCTTAAAAGTAAATTTAAATCATTTAATTACACATGCAAATCTTTAGCCGCTGACCACACATAGTAGTGCTGGTCATTTTTGTTTTTTACAAGTTCCTTGCATAACGTACGTTGAGAGAGGA
>NW_023458565.1:12788936-12792244 GCF_013731165.1 Rhagoletis pomonella
TCCTCTCTCAACGTACGTTATGCAAGGAACTTGTAAAAAACAAAAATTACCCGCACTACTATGTGTGGTCAGCTGCTAAGGATTTGCTTGTGTAATTAAATGATTTAAATTTACTTTTAAGAAATTAAACTTATTGATACATAACATGTAAATGTGTATATACACTTGTGATCAGCTAATTAAGCCAGCAACATTTTGATAAATTTTGGCTATTTGGCTTTCGTGAGTATGCAGTTTAATAACTCATTAAATTCTAGTGAAATAATGTGCAAGTCTTAAGTTGCTAAAAATTCGCGTTGATTTTTAATAATTGTTTTTCTGACTGCATTACAATTTTTTTTCCATAGAAAATAAATTCGACATTTTATTTATGTATGTATGTAAATGTTTTGTATTCGAAACATTTAATCTTAAATAAATAAATTGTATGCTTTCAGAATACTTTTTTGTAATTGAAATTTATTTGGTACGTGGTAAACGATTTCGGTCGGATTTGGGAAGAAAATTGTTAGTGGCAACGCTACTCGAAATCTTTCTAGGAAATCTTATTAAAAAGTGTGACATTTTTACCAAAGCTTGTTGAACTTTTGTAAATACTCGTATTTCAAAAATTTGTTTAAAGAATAAATTATATAAAAAAATATACGGAAATTAAATAACAAAACCAAATTATTAAACCTTGTCAATATGATGTGCGCCTACATTTATGACACGGAGTGTATATGTACTAACATGTCGACGATGTTTTTGCAATACCGCCTGCCAAGGCAATACATTCAACGAATAAACCATTTTTTCGCTCTCCTGTAAAATTTGAGTGCCGTAAGATAGGCAGTTTTGCAATTGGGCGATGGGCGGTTTTGCAAAAACATCGACGATATGTAATTACCTTTCTTGAATTTTTCTTTCTTCATACACTTGTTTAACATTCTCTCGCCTTACTCATTTTACGTTTTGTTGCAGCTAGCTTTAAGAGAAAAGATTTGCAGCATAGGGTCCGATGCCTCCTTGCACTAATTTTGGAGTGCTATGAAAGAGATTATTAATGCCCATTTGTAGTCCATTGAATTCTAGTACAAGTACAAAGTACAAATGGCTTAAAATTTCGGTCGATTTTTTAGAATTTTTTTTTCTGTCCAGGATGTTTCGGTTTTCTTCCATATAAAAATAGATTGTGTGTATTCGTTATAGGAAGCTAATGGGAGAAAGAAAAAATAAAAAAATTAACCGTAACTATACTGAGAATCTTTCTAGGAATTCTAGGTTTTGTTAAAGAATGAACTATATTTTTATAAGAAAATAACCAAAATTAAATAACAACAAAAATAATATGTTAAAGCTTGTCAAAATGTGGTGCGTCTATAATGATTTCAACCACTGTATGTACATATTTTCAATTCTCATTCGTGAGCTAAATATGTATGTACTTACATATTTTTTACTTTTTATCATGTTATTAAAATGCTAGCTGTCCAATTTATTGAATAACATTAAATATAATGTTTACCAACAACATGTCAGTAAATAAGTAAATATTTTTATATAATCACATGTTTTTAAATGTCGGTTGCTTTCATGAGCCGAATGGTGGTATGGAGCAAAAACTATTTAAGTCGACTAGAGTAAGACGATAACATGAAACAAGCTAAAAATATTAATATACATGGTCTTGGTGAATACCCGGGTCTTGAAATTTTTTAATGGTTCCTAAGTGGAATGGTGTTTTCTATGAATTGAACATACATACATATATACAGTGAATCAAATAAATGACCACGTGTTGATTTTTTTTTTTTAAATATTCGTAACATTTTTCAAACAAATTTTTTTTATTTTTATACCCGAGCGCACTTGTGCACAAGGGTATATTAATTTTGTTCACATAACGGTTGTTTGTAACAGCCAAAACGAATCGAGATAGATATAGACAAATGTATACATAAATGATCAGGATGAAAAAAGAAATCGATTAAGCCATGTCTGTCTGTCCGTCCGTCTGTCCGTCTGTCCGTCTGTCCGTCCGTCCGTGTACACGATAACTCGAGCAAAAATTGAGATATCTCAACGAAATTTGGTATGTAGGTTTCCCTTAATCCAAGGTAGGTTGGTATTGAAAATGGGCGAAATCGGACTCTAACCACGCCCACTTCCCATATAACGGTAATTTCCAGAAATACGAAAACTGCGATATTTTAGTAACTACTGAAGATAATTCACTCAAAATTGATATTTACAATAATTTTTAGACGAAAAATAAGAATATTATAAATTTTTGGAAAATGGGCGTAGCCACACCCACTTATGGTTACATGTGTATATCTTGGTAACCGCTGCACCAATTTCTTCCAAACTTGGCACAGTTGTTGGCCTTGGTACAGCATAAAAAACCGCCGAAACTTTTTAAAATCGGACAATAACCACGCCCACATCCCATATAACGGTAATTTAGAGAAATACAAAATCTTCGATAAATCATTAAATATTGAAGCTAATTTATTCAAAATTGATGCTTGCAACAATTCTTTACCAAGAAATACGTTTATGGTAAAATTTGTGAAAATGGGCGTAGCACCGCCCATTTATGATCACATATAAGTATATCGGTAACCGTTCTACCAATTTGTACCAAACTCGGTATGGTTATTGTACTTGCCACGTGTAAGCAAAACGTTGAAAATTATTGAAATCGGACTAAAATAACGGCCAATTCTCATATAACGGTAAATTTAAGAAGTGCTTTACTCAAAATTTATACACCTCGGCTTACCATCTAGCGGAAGGTTTCGGAAGGGTGAAAAAACATATATTTAACACTTGCGCCGGGTATTTAATGTTCGGCTCCGCCCTAACTTAGACTTTCTTACTTGTTTATAAAAATATCGTTCAAGCTTTAACCAAAACCATATAAGTCACAGTTTCAAGCTTTATAGAAAATTTAGGAAAATTCTACATATTTTCAACTTTTTAATCTTAATCTTTAGAAAATTTTTGGGTATGCAGTTTTATAGCCCATACAATTTTACTCTAATGAAGTGCAAGTTTCAAACCGCTAAAAAATCCAGTTGATGTTTGAAATTTTTGTTTTGTGACGGATTTTTGCACTTTTTTCAACATAATCAAGAATTCAGCAACAACATTTCAAAAAATCAACGCCAGTTTTTGTAAATTCACTTGTTATATAAAAACACCGCAAAAGCAGTCTCCAAAAAAAAATTCGCAAAAATCAAGCCGATTGCACCTTGCACTTCATAAGACTAAAGCTGTATGGACTATTAAACTGCATACCCAAAAATTTTCAAAAGATTCAG
>NW_023458565.1:12792344-12796110 GCF_013731165.1 Rhagoletis pomonella
CTGAATCTTTTGAAAATTTTTGGGTATGCAGTTTAATAGTCCATACAATTTTAGTCTAATGAAGTGCAAGGTTCAATCGGCTTGATTTTTGCGAATTTTTTTTGGAGACTGCTTTTGCGGTATTTTTATAAAACAAGTGCAATTTACAAAAACTGGCGTTGATTTTTTGAAATGTTGTTGCTAAAGCTGTGCCGCCTTTTGTTTAATAAGAAATTCTTGATTATGTTGAAAAAAGTGCAAAAATCCGTCACAAAAAAAATCTCAAATATCAACGGGAGTTTTTAGCGGTTTGAAACTTGCACTTCATTATAGTGAAATTGTATGGGCTATAAAAATGCATACCAAAAAATGTTCTAAGATTTCAGATTAAAAAGTTGAAATTTCGATGAAAATTTGTAAAATTTTCCTAAATTTTCTATAAAGTTTGAAGCTGTGATTTATATGGTTTTGGTTAAAACTTAAACGATATTTTCATAAAAAATAACAAAAAAACAAAATTGTTTGAAAAATATTACGAATATTAAAAAAATCAACTCGTGGTCATTTGTTTGAGTCACTGTATATATGTATGTATGTTCAATGCATAGAAAACATCATTCCACTTAGGAACCATTAAAAAATGTTCAAGAGCCGGGCATTCACCAAGACCTCCGTTGAATACCTGGTGTGCGCCCTATTTAGATTATGTAAAATTATTAATATACATGCATACATATGTATGTACATTATACTGCATCACTCCCCATACAAAAAAAAAATCGGTACTGTTTTTCCATTAGAATTATAAAATCTATTATATTTTAAGACATTCACTAAAATATTTCGGAAAAATATTAAGATTTAAGTGAGCTGGACCGATTTGAAGTTGGAGTTTTTTATGAATAAAAATACTATCTTAAAGATATTTTTTGAAAAAATACCTTCAAATGACAAAACGGTTTAGGCTTAAAAAATTTACATAAAAATATTAAAAAAAAAAAATAAAAAATTTTTTTAACGGAATCGTAAAGCTGGGATCCCACGATTGCCGCAATACACCAATTATTGCCTCATTTTATGCCCCAATCGTGTGATTTCACAATACATTGACTCATGCGGCAATATAGGCCGATATTGTGCTTACTGTGCCCAATCAAATACGGTCCGTGTGCGGCAATCGTGTGATAGCCCGATTGGCAATCATGGGGCAATGAAAATTTCAAAATTGCGGCAATAGTTATTGTATTCTTGTGCGGCAATTGAAGTGAACAATACACATCAATATTTAGGCTGTTTATTAATAATTTACTTTTTTGCTTCCTTATGTGTCCAAAAATCACTGAAATTAATATCCTTGTTTTCGGAAGCAACATAACTTTTAATTTAATTTGTAGTGAAATTATAATTTTTCTTGAAGTCCGATAACGGAATCTTTGCCGCGATATATACCACCACAAGCAAAACTCATACGAGAAGAATACGAAAGGTATTTTAAGTCACCAAATGGCGGACTGCCATGACAGTATAAATTTATTAAAAAAAAAAAAACTTAAAAGTTCACTACAGCCCACGACAAAGCAGTAGAACCTCAACATTTTGACCAGTCTTGACTATTTTTCTTCTACTTATTTAATCTTCATTATTTTCGTATAAAAGGATAGCTCATTGTCTAACAAAAACTGCATAAATCCAAATTGTAAGCTTTATACAAAAATTATAAACATTTCTTAAACTTTTGAACACAATCCCACGGTTTATAATTTGGATTTCTAGAAAAAAATGGTTATTTAGTTTTGTAGCTCATTAAAATTTAGTACAATAAGGTGGAGGTTTGAAGTTGCTAAAAGAGCCTGTTGATTTTTTATAATTTTTTTTTAGCTGACGGTATTATGCACTTTCTTCTCTGTAAATTACTTTGTAAACTGCAAAACAAAATTTTTTCTAGAAACCCAAATTAAAAACCATTGAATTGTGATCAAAATTTTTAGAAATGTTTATAATTTTTGTATAAAGTTTGGAATTTGGACTTATGTGGTTTTTACTAGACAATGAGCTATGGTTTCATAGGAAAAAATTAACATTAAACAACAGAAGAAAAAAGTCAAGACTGATCAAAATGTTAAGGTGCTATCTTTTGTTGCGAGCTGTACATATAATTATAAAATTTAATTCCAAAAATAATTTATGTAAATTCGCAGCTTTCATTTAAACAAACATAACTCTTTTGTACCAATTTTACTTGTAATGAATAAAAAAACGTCTACATAACAAAATTAAAAAGAAAACTGTTGCAACTTGAACTCCACATAGCACGTTGCAGTTATCGTCGAAAAATAAAAAAAGGAACAGTCCAGCGCCTTCGTCTTGGTCTGCAGGTTGTATCGGAGATACAGCCGCTATATTTAAACGTAGAATACGTGGTACGGTTAAGAGCATATCCAAGTCAAAAACGAAATCACACACTAAGAAAAAAAGGGTTTTTCCAAAATTTTACAAATTTACATACTTCTAAGTGAAAATAACTCAATGAGAATATAAGCGAAAGCCCTATTTTTATTTTTATTTTATACCATTGTTTTTTTCTACAGCTTACTGAGATTTAAAGATTCGAAATTTTGAACAGAAAAGATATTTATTGAAAAAACTTAATATAAAATTGTTTGAGCGCTTGAAAGAAATTTAATTCAAACTGAACATTTGAAAACACATTTACATGTTGTGGTTGTAGCTAAGGGCGCAGAGATACTTGTTACTATTTGTTAACTTTCGGGAAGACTCGGGTTCGAATGCTGTTAAACGCCAAATATAAATTTTGATTTTTCTTAATTACGAAAAAGTATCAATAAAGTACAGAACGAAATCATATTCAGACGACAAAATCTAAAAAAAAAAATCGACAACTAAACCTAAAAAAATATCGATAACAAAATCGATATAAAATATCGATAAACCAATCGATAAAAATATCAATAAAAAAATCTATGAAAATATCGATAACAAACTCGATAAACAATCGATAACAAAATCGATAAAAAACCGATAACAAAATCGATAAAAATATCGATATCAAAAGCGATAATAATATCGATAAAAATATCGATAACAAAACCCATAAAAATATCGATAACAAAAGCGATAACAATATCAATAGAAAAATCGATAAAAATATTGGTAACAAAACCAATAAAAATATCGATAAAAATATCGACAAAAAAATCGATAAACATATCGGTAACAAAGTCGATTATAATATCGATAGCAAAAACGATAAAATTATCGATAACAAAACCGATAAAAATATCGATATCAAAATCGATAAAAATATCGATAACAAAATCGATAAATAATCTATAATAAAATCGATAACAAAATCGATTAAAGTGTCGATAACAAAATCGATAAAAATATCGATCATTATATCGATAAGTTCCGAAAATATCGATAGAAAAATAAATAACAAAATCGATCATTATATCGATAAGTTCCGAAAGTATCGATAACAAAATCGATAAAAATATCGATAACAAAACCGATGACAAAATCGATTAAAATGTCGATAACAAAATCGATAAAAATATCGATCATTATATCGATAAGTGAAAATATCGATAGCAATATAAATAACAAAATCGATCATTATATCGATAAGTTCTGAAAATATCGATAATAAAATCTATAAAAATATCGATAACAAAATCGTTAGCAAAACCGATAAAAATATCGATAACAAAACCAATAAAAATATCGATAACAAAATCGATAAAAATATCGATAACAAAATCGATAA
>NW_023458565.1:12796120-12797185 GCF_013731165.1 Rhagoletis pomonella
AATATCGATAACAAAATCGATAAAAATATCGATAACAAAATCGATAATAAAATCGATAACAAAATCGATAATAAAGAGATAACAAAATCGATAAAAATATCGATCATTATATCGATAAGTTCCAAAAATATCGATAGAAAATCAATAACAATATCGATAAAAATTTCGATAACAAAATCGATAAAAAAAACCAACAAAATATCGATTATATCGATAAGTCCCGAGAATCCCTAAAATCCCGAAATAGTTCCGAGATTGAGTCTCTGTGCCTTTATCTATATCCTTTTCTCTACAACTACCTTTATTTTAATCTTTCTTCCTCTATCTTCATCTATACTTTTATCGGTATCCTCATCCGCATCTTTTTCTTTATATTTATCTTTGTTTTTGTTTTTATGTTTATCATATTCTCCATATACATATGTATTCCCCTTCACCTTTGCACTTATACATATAAGTAAAGTGTTTAAATTTACCTTGGTCTTCATGTTTGCCTTTATCTTTACTCAACTTTGTTTTTGTGTTTATTTTTACCTTGGCCTTTATCCTTTTCTTTATCTATGTACGTCCTCACCTTTACTTTTATTCTTGGATTGGACTTTTTCTAAATGTTGTTTCACTTCGAAAAGTCTTCGCGTATTATGCATACATGTGTTCATATATGTATGTACATATATAATATGTATGTACATATGTATGTATAGACATACATAGATTACTAAAAATAGAAACAGATCCACATTAACTGCAATCAACATATGTACGTATGTATGTATTTACATATGTACACACGCTGCGATTAGGTTATAAATAGCGCGCCTCTGTTTATCAAAAGCCGCATTACATACGCATACATACTTTTTGTCTCCTTCCCACACTTCCAACATATGCACGTGTTTGCAAAATGATGACGAGGTGATTTTGTATGGAAAATCATTTATGCCCATATATTTGAATAAAATAAACATATATAGAAGATATCAACCAATACTTCCCATATACCAAACGAAAGGAAAACTCTTGAATTTTTGATTAAAGAAAACAAAAACAAAATCATTCGAGCGG
>NW_023458565.1:12797285-12819177 GCF_013731165.1 Rhagoletis pomonella
TTTAGCCTTTAATTTCTGATATATGCAAAATTTGTACCACGTCAGGGTTCAGCTCTATAATTTTTCGAAAATGGCCAAAAACGCTGTTTTTAGGGGTTTCAACCCCTTTTTTCTCGAAAACGTGACGTGATGGGAAGTTTTGGACCCCAGATTCGTGTTCAGCACGAAAAATCCGTTCGGAAACACCAGGTCCCGTCTTATTCGCAAAACCCTTGTAGACCAGTGTTATAGAGCGAAGTGTAGTGACATTTCACTACGGAAAAAGTAAGGGGCATGTAAATTTTAGCATGAGGCTTACTCTTGTTATTTTAAGCCACATTCGTGGATCGATAAAACGAAGCTTCATGCAAAAATACAACGATCACGAAATTTTTCCGAAATTTAACCTTTTTGATCTTTATTACTTTTGAGCAATTCTACCAATGTCCTAGTCAAAATATTCCGTATCGTTTGGTACCAGAGCTACACTCCTCGTCATTTGAATAGCGCGCCCTTTCAATCCTTAGTAATTCAGGTTTCCTTTTTTATGTAATATTCATTATTCTTTTATAAAAATATAGCATATTGTACATACGTGTAAATCCGGCTTTAAAATTATATACAAATTTATAAAAAAATATCAACAAAGGAGTGCGCTATCCTAATGACCTATAGTGAATAGTTAAGTTAATAAAATTTTTAGAAAAGTTTACAAAGCATTCTCGACTGTGGAGAAGAAAATGAGCAGCTCTGAAGCAAATGAATCAATGCTGACTTTAAAATTGAATGGGAACTGCATATCCGAAATTTTCCCAAAAATATTATTAACCTATTCACTGCAGGTAATTAGGATAGCGCTGTTGAAATTTCTTTTAAATTTGTACAAAATTTTTAAATCGTATTTACCCCTAGAATATGCCATATTTTTATAAAAAAAAAAATAATGAATATAAATAAACAAAAGGAAAACTGTAAATACTAAGGATTAAAAGGGTGCGCTGTTCAAATGACGAGCAATGTATACCATATACTAGGCCCTATGCAAGTATAATTCTCTATTTTACGTAAATATCTTTTAAATATTATTGGAAGCAACATTTTTGTTTTTACTAGCGTATAACCGCTAGTTTTATCCCAAATTTTAATACAAGTATTTAAAATAATTTTAAAATACTATGGATATTCGTGTAAATGCTTAAATGTCTCGTAACCATGTAAATATCGTAAATGAACCAGTTTACCATAGAAAGTAAAGTAAGTTTACGAGGTTAACTTGGTTACGAGGTTTTTACTCGTTTAAGTGAATACCGCTACTATATTTTTGCCTTAATTTTAAGGTGTTTAGGGTGTTTACAATTTTTAACGTAAAAAATCGTGTCACCGTAGACTTTGTTTCGGTAATATGAAAGCTTAAAAACTATTCCGGGTTGCAATATTTCCAACTCTTAATTCGCTAAATGCTTTCAGAGGCACATATGCATGATGAGAATTTTAAATTATATCGGAGTTGCCACACCCCTTTTCCATTAATTTCGAATTTCGTTAAATCTCCATAATGAAATCCAGTACCCTACTTCAATTACTTCCAGCGATTTGCTGTATGAAAATTTCACTAGTATTGGAAAGACCCCGGAACCTTATCAAATAACCCCCAATTTTATTCCTTGGGTGTATTTGGGATATATTTCATATATCTGCCTACACAGTATGAAAAATTCAGTTTGTGAAAGAGGTGACATACCTCAATTTTCTAATGACTCAAATTCTTCCTGAATATAAAATTAATTTTATATCACTTGCTACCAATCGCCAGTTATCTAATATTTATATACACCTCCAGAAATAAGCGGTATGAGAAATTTAGAGCATTCACATTAGGGTGTACCTTATTTTTCAACTTAAACCCACCAAGCAAGACTCCCCCTCTATGGGGGTTCATTTGGTCATAAAAAGTGCTCTGCGAAAAATTTTCAAAATCGGATAATGGAAAGACGTGCCTCTAGAGCTCTATAACTTCCGAATCTGACGAGGTATGAAAATGGCGTAACAAAAACAAAATCCATTGAGTGGTACGCAACAAAAAAGCGAATTTTTTTTAATTATCGGCTTTTCCAATTTAATGAGTTGACATAAATAACTTGAGGGCTCTTTAGGCACATTTTTTCATCATCCGTTTTTTTAAATATTTCACAGAGCACGTTTTAAAGACCAAAGCCCCTAGGTCTCGCTTTTTAGCTTACAAGAAAATTGTATCCATACAAATAAGGCGCACACTAATGCCCATTTTCTCCATGAGTAAGGCATCATATTCATGTATGTATGTATCTCCGTACCAATTTCCAATACTCTACGGCGAATACTTCCATTCAGTTTGTATAGGAGGTTCCATGCCACTTTTTTAAATGACCCCCATTTTTTCCATGAGTACTGAATTAATTACATATATCGAAAAATGCGAAAAATGCTAATCGTATGGGCAAGGAAGACTTTAGCTTAGGTATTTTTTTTTCAACAAATTATAACAAAAATTTGCTCCTGCTTTTGCTGAAAAGTAAATATAAGTTCTCTGTACTCTCTGTCACTTTTGAAGATGGTCTGCGATATCTTCGTACTAAATTTTAGTGATCTCTAACAAATATTTTTCGAGACATGTTTGCATTATGAAATTTATGTAGGTGGGGCCACACCTCACTATGGTTTGATTGAATTAAAATTACCTGATCTTAAAAATGCTCTTCAAAAGTAAAACATTTAAATTTTTTGTTTTTTTTTTTACCTAAAAATACTGTCAGTTTTTTCCCTATTAATTGTCGGCGAAAAGAAAGTTGAACTCTCAAAGACGTATCGTTTGGTTGATAGATCGGTGGCGCTGCTTAGATATCTCACTTAGAAGAAGCTTCTTGTCCGATGGATGACATTTTTTTATATTTTTGTTTTTGTTTTAAAGAAAAATTAACTCAAATAAATAGTTTTAAAATCTGGAAACATAAATTTTGCGGACTCATCGAGAATTTCCCTATGATCTTCGCACGGAAGACTTGTAAGATATAGTGCAACATTTGATCAATTGACTGACTTCCAGCTCACCTATAAACAATGGACGGGTTTGCCATATTTTACGTTGGTATGTGAATACTGAACCCAGTAACCGTCCATACCTTCTTCAAGCATTTGTGGGCAGTCATAATGAGCCAACATTCATTCCCATCCGACTGTTTCGCCTTCTCTGAGACAAAAATGGCGAGCAGACACTGGCGAAAACAGTTTGCTCTTGTTCATGAAATGGTGATTCATGGATCTCGTACGGATTATCACACACGGCGCACAGTGTACGATTTGGGAGTATCGATGGACAACATCGTAAATCTCTCGATAGGAATAAGATAAAAATATGGAAAAATATGGGTTCGAAAACTGATATAATGGCCTACTAGGGAAAAATAGTGCCATTCTATAATCATTACACAAAACCCTAAAAAATTTGATTGACAAATTATCCTTCAAAACAAAAAAATTACTACTTTGCTGGCTGGCTCCAACAAAAAAATTTTGTTTTTTGGTTTTATCTACTTTGCTTGTAGATTTTCAATCGAGGAACTCAAATTTTTTGTAAAAAAATTACAAAAAAATCGTTTAGACGCCTATTTTTTAAATTGCAAAGTTGTATTTAAATTTTTAACTTTTTAATCACATTTTTCAAATTTTTTTTTGAGTATGCAGTTAAAATTAAATTTTCGTACAATAAAGTTCGAATTTTAAGTTGCTTTTTTTGTTGTTTTGATGTATGAATGAGATTGAATGATCTAAGTCCATATTATCTATGACTAAGGAATATCTAAGTATTGCTGTATTAAAAAAATTTCATTTAACTCCTCAGCTTTAACTATTTTTTTAATAGACAAACACTTTTGCCTGTTATCAGTTACATACGTACATACATATGTGTTTATCTATCTACTTACATATGATTATTTGTATGTTAACCTTTTGTGTCAGCTTCAACTTTATGCCTGCCATATGAAAATAAATATACATATTTCACTAATTTTACTTAGCCTTAAATTTGAAGTAAAACAGAATTTTTGTTGCAATCATACATATTATAATTATGATATCAAAAATAAAGATACATACATACATACATACATACATACTTAGTAAAGTTACTAGCAGTAAAAATATAATAAATAATTGAAAATCTAGTCAATACACATTTCATAAAGCATTAAATAATGAAAGGTAAAGCACTAAAATTAAAGTTTTAAAATTTGCAAACGTTTGAAATGTGTAAAAAATTCGCTTATTTTAAGCTACTCGAAACCCTTCCAAACAACAAATACCTATGTACATATGTACATAAAGATGTATGTATGTAGTACAAATACAGTGACTCGAACAAATGACCACTTGTTGTTTTTTTTTTTTTAAATATTCGTAATATTTTTCCAGCTATTTTTTTTTGTCATTTAGATATAAATATATCGTCTAAGCTTTAACCAAATCGTGTAAATCACAGTTTCAAACTTTATACAAAATTTCGAGCTAAATTTTTTTATTGTTATTTTTATATAAAAATATCGTCTATGCTTTAACCAAAACCGTGTTTAATCACAGTTTCAAACCTTATACAAAATTTAGGAAAATTAAACATATTTTTATAAAAATTTTAACTTTATATATATAGCCCATACTATTTTAGTGTAATGAAGTGCAAGTTTCAAACGGCTAAAAAATCGAGTTGATTTTTGATAATTTTTTTTTTCGAGGGTACTTTTTCGGGTTTTTTAATAAAACAAGCGCAATTTACAAAAACTTGCGTTGATATTTTGAAATTCTGTTGCTGACAGTCTCCCGCGTTTTGTTTCAAAAGAAATTCATACTTATATGAAAAAAAGTCACTAAAAAAAAAATTCTAGAAAATCAACGCGGTTTTTTAGCCGTTTGAAACTTGCACTTCATTAGACTAAAATTGTATGGGCTATAAAACTGCATACCCAAATATTTTAATAAAGTTTGAAACTGTAATTTACCCGGTTTTGGTTAGACGAAATTATTTTTGAAAAATACTACGAATATTAATAGAAAATCAACACGTGGTCATTTGTTTGAGTCACTGTATGTATACACTAGGAATGCTAGTCCCCGGATCCCGTTTTTGTGGTAATGACATCCCGAAAATGCCCGGGATCGTAAAAGCGAAAAAATTAACATCCCTTGTATACATACATACATACATGTGCATATCTGTGGCATTTTGATAAAACAACTTATTTAGGGTTGAACAATTATAAAATTATAGAACTATTGATGTGTAGACATCTTTACTCTCGGTATGGGTAAGATTTTTGTTACCCCAGCAGAAAATCTGTAATTTTTTCTTTAGAAACAGACTGTGTTTACCGCTGTTGCAAGTGGCTCTAGTAACCGTCTGCAACTTTTCGTAGCATTCGTTTTAGGAATGCGCACTACAGTAGTGTATTGATAAAAAGCAAGGCTGAAATTTAGAAAAAAAAAAATACTGAAATTATTTTCAACTGGGTTTTTGTTGTGTGAACGTCTTTACTCCTGGTAAAGGCAATAAACTATTATGTGTAAACCAAAGCGAATCCAGAAGTAGTACAAATGAAGACACACATCTAATCAGCTGTTCTAACAACACTGCTTATTGATATAATTTGGGACCTTTTTGGGCCCATTTCGGGGAAAATTTGGGATTATTTTGGGACGAGTTCTGGACTCGGCACCATTTCGATACTTTCTCAGGATCAATTCAAAACTAGTTCGGTTCTACTTAGTTCATGATTTTTTTCGATATTTTTTCGGCACACAGATGTTTACACTTTAAATTTCATGAGTACCTGCTACTCACGCGCTTTTTAAGAGAAGCTTATAATTTTTTTAATGCAAAGTCCAACTTTGTAAAGCCATTTAAGTGGTGTTATCTAAATGCCGCAGATATATAATTGTTTCTATACTCGTAAATAGTCTCAAAAAAGTAAGCTGAGTTTTTTACTACATCGAATGGAATTCACAATCAATTGAAATTTCATATGTGTGTGTGTGTTTAAGCATAGACAGACGACAGCGTTGATCCGAATCAACTCGTTAATTCGGAATTATCTTGGGAATTAAATGCAGTTCACGCGGATGAAGTCTTAGAGGTAATTTCCGTTGACAACACTGATCAAAATGGCCAGCAGTTTTTTGTTGTAAATGAAATATAAACGAAGCAAACAAGTAAAGAGCATGTTAGACGTGGCCATATTTCCAAATTTTCCACTCTATTCACTGTTGAATTGAGAAAGAAAAAAATCATTTCCATGTGTGTACAGCCAGAAAACCTTTTTCTCACTCTTCGGAAATCAATTTCAGAAATAAAATTTGCAAGGTGTGACTGCAACAGAAAGAGCGCAAATCGATTTCGAAAATATATTTCAAGTAGCTTTATTTAATTTTGCTGCAAATTTTGTCAAACCATCAAAGTGGCAACACTGATCGCGGATTTGTGAGAAATAATAGCGGGTAGTTTTGAACAAAATATCAAGAATGCTTGCAACTAGTTATTTTTCGGAATTTAATTGTTTTGCTATTAAAAATAAATTAATCATTGATATTGAAAATAAAGTTTATTATAACCAAGAGAAATAACAAAGAATCGGTAATCCGGCTCACGGCTGCATTTTATGCCGGTATTTAGTAATCAATATCTAGTCACTAATAGAGACTTTGAGACTATTTGGTATGAGTAAGTTGTCTCACGTCTCTAGTCTCAAAAAAAAGGCCACTGATTTGCCAGATTGCTAAGAACACGTTGTCAATATGTGGTGCGGCTATAATTTCTTCGACCACTGTACATTTATGCTATCAGCTGACTGTCCTGTCACACGTTTTTGGTGAATTTTATGAGACTTTCTCTTACTGAATACCCAACTTTTTTGAAGCCTCAAAAAGAGTCACTAATTTGCATATAATCTCAAATTTAGTGACGAGACTAATTTACCAGCATTATTATCATCGAGAAAGATTTCAGAAAATTTTTGTGCAATTAAATTTTGGAAAATAAAAAAGCACGGAATAAAATATTGCAAGCTGTTAATTTTCAAGCAACTTCTTCTTCTTCTTCTTTTTTGGCGCTGTAACCGCCTAAGCGATTTTGGCCGAATTCAGCAAAGCACGCCAGTCGTTTCTCCTCTGTGCCAACTGACGCCAATTGGAAACGCCAAGTGAAGCCAAGTCCTTCTCCACCTGATCTTTCCATCGCAGTGGGGGCCTCCCTCTTCCTCTGCTACCACCAGCGGGTTCCGAGTTGAATACTTTCAGAGCTGGAGCGTCGGTGTCCATTCGAACGACATGACCAAGCCAGCGGAGCCGCTGTATTTTAATTCGCTGCACTATGTCCATATCGTTGTAAAGCTCATACAGCTCATCGTTCCATCGTCTGCGGAACTCGCCGTCGCCAACGCGTAAAGGACCGTAAATCTTCCGCAAAATCTTTCTCTCAAACACCCCAAGAGCCGCCTCATCGGATGTTGTCATTGTCCATGCTTCTGCGCCATATACCAGCACGGGCATGATGAGTGACTTATAGAGCGTGGTTTTCGTACGTCGAGAGAGGACTTTACTCCTGAATTGCCTACTCAGTCCAAAGTAGCACTTGTTGGCAAGAGTGATTCTACGTTGGATTTCAATGCTGACATTATTATCGGTGCTAATGCTGGTTCCCAAGTAAACGAAATTCTCTACTTTCTCGAAATTGTAACTGTCAACAGTGACGTGGGTGCCAAGGCGCGAATGTGCTGACTGTTTGTTTGATGACAGGAGATACTTCGTCTTGTCCTCGTTTACCACCAGACCCATGCGCTTTGCTTCCCTATCCAACTTGGAAAAGGCAGAACAGACTTCGCGGTTTTTGTTACCGATGATGTCGATGTCATCGGCATAAGCCAGCAATTGCACGCTCTTGTAGTAAATTGTTCCTTAGCGGTTCAGTTCTGCAGCTCTTATTATCTTCTCCAACATCAGATTAAAGAAGTCACATGAAAGGGAGTCGCCCTGTCTGAAACCCCGTTTCAAGCAACAGCTTTCTGAAATATATGGCATTGTCACACGTATGACCCACTCTTAAGTAAACAAATAAAGTGCACGTAGCGTCAGTGGAGCCAAGTTCGATCGATTTTTTATTATTATTTTTTATTTTTTTTTTTTTATTATATTTTCTTTTATTTTATTTTCTTTTATTTGGCATTAATATTTAATCTCAATAAATTTTTTATTTTATTATATAATTTTATCAAAAAAGTCCAAAGCAACTGTAATTAAATACGAAACATAAATGCGGCAAATATCTGATTGATGAAACTAAAAAAAAAAAAAATTGCTGATCGTGGGATGCAAACCCGTGACATCGCGGCTTGCTTATCCCGCAAATCCGGATTAACGTTGCCGTCTGCCTATGCTATTAGAGTTTTCTAAAAAAAAATTACGATAAACATAATTAGTCAATGCGAGAGTCGGCTTTGGAAAGTAACTTTAAGTTGTCCAAGCCTTTTTTTTTGGTAAGGAAACATCCAACCATTGAGTTATTTTTTTTTCTTCATTTTAAGAATGACTACGCATGAACATTATTATAAATCCATAAATCGGTATATTAAGCAAAAAACATACGCGTACACAAAATTATAAATGTAGAAATATGTATGTATGTAAGAGTACTAAAATATTAAAAAATTCTTAATCATTACATGTATTCCAAGTTAAGTAAATAAGTCAAAATATATGAATAAAAGTAAATAAGGAAAAAATAACGAAAAATATGTACATGTTGGTTATTCTTCAACTTGGCTAAAAGTAATTGGTAATGGCGGGGTCCAATGCCTTGCCGATAGATCCACTTAAATCGCGTTGATATGTAGACAATGAATTTAGAACTCTGGGCAGCTCAGGTTTCATTCTCTTTTCCAAAAAACATGTAGTGAATGGGACAATTTGTGGTCTTTATGGTCGGCGAAAATCCTCAGACCGAACCCTCCGCGAGGGTGCCGGCTGGTAATGGGCACTACAGAGTATTCCCGTACGATGTCGGGAAGGTGTCCAGCTAAGATCAGGGATCAGTGCTGTGTGCTTATGCGTATTTTGATCGCTATGTCATACGGCAATGGTTCTTGATCGTGGTCTAGAGGTAGGGGCTGGATCAAGGCGTTACGCGTTTCCGTACTGAGGATCAGCCTGGCTGGGAGCCCCTAAATAGCCCAGTCGCTAACGGAGCCCTCTGGGAACCAGGCCGCACCCGGTTGTAAGCGTTGGCCTTACCCTGGGTACTGCGGATCTCTGCCCGGGGTGGACGAACCCCTTTCTCCGCTACTCGTGGGACTTATGAACGATTCCAAAACAACAAACAATAAAACACTACAAACAAAAACTACAAATAATGAGACCGACACTCTTAAAACGTCGGAAGAGCAGCCGCCTACATACGATGAGGTCCACGCAATGCAGGTACCCTCTACCAGCCATGGTGTGGCTAACACCAGTAGCGAACGTAAGAGTCTGGCGATGCCGAAGCCCGGGGTATCAATGAAATCGCAGGGGAATAAGGCTGGGGAACCGATGCGGGATTTGTCTGACACAAGCGGAGACAAACCTGGCTTGCAGCTTGCAACTTTGGGAGGCGGCGAAGCTGATGTGCAGACCGCTTCTCTTCCTACACCTACGGCTTTAACGAAGCCTGAAGATAGGCCATCTCCGAACGCAGTCTTCGCTAGGCATAAAAGAGCTGCCATGAAAATTCTAAGGAGGTCTGCATTGACGCCGGATTTGTGTAGCAGGGCGCTGCCCTGTCACGTAGAAGAGATCCGCGCCGAAATCCAGTGGGCAATGACAATAGTGCCTGACTATCATCTGCCTGTGCACAGAAAGCCACAGACCGCCGGAAAGCGCAAAAAATCAATCGAGGTTGCACAGAACATACCAAAGACAGTGAAAAAAATGCAAGGTCCCTCATTTACTGAATTAGCAAAAACCAAATTCCTCCTGGGTGTCTTGGACGAGAACCAGGGCGCGCAACTCAGGGAGCATTGGAAATGCGTGGTGTCGGAAATGTCGGGTGTTGCCCTTAGCGTGTTTCGAGATTATCCCGGACCGCCTCCAGCATGCGGGGAAGTTGGTTGGCTCCGAGGTAACATCAAAATCGTCGCGTGTGACGATGAGAGATCTGCAGATCTGTACAAGATAGCAATTTCCAGAGTGGGTGAGGTCTACCCCAAAGCAGTGCTACGGGCTATTGACTACAAGGACATTCCGTCCATGCCCAGGGCAACTGCGTGGATACCGGCAAAACCGTCTGAGCCTGAGAGAGTGCTCGAGCTTATAAGGATATGTAATCCCGAATTACCTGTTCACAACTGGAGGGTGCTGCGGCTTGAGCCCAGCACCAAAGCGACGCGTCGGTTGGTCCTGATGCTCAACAAGGAGTCTCTGCCACTTCTGGCGGATACAGGCGGTATCATTCAGTACGGTTTCGACACCGTCAAAATTAGGGTGTAGCGAACGATGTCAACGCGACCAAGTAGCATGGCGACAGAAGTTGAGCCGGAAGAAGCCAACAACGAGGAGGTGATGAACGAGAAATCCAACCAGGCCAATCCGATGAATGACCTGGCTGGTGGATGCGGCACATCAATATCCTCGCTGGGGGTCGATTTCACTTACACAGAGCGCGTCCTGCAAATCAACATCCATCACTACTCCAACTCTCATCAAAAGCAGCAGCAGATATCGGCAGAGCACACACTGGTAAGTAGGGCTACTAGAGGTTAACCGAGGGCCTATATCCTTTCAAGCACCAAACTAAAAAAATATTGTTTCTGTCATAGTTCAGTGCCGAATACACCACTACTTTCAGCCTCGAGCGGAATGAGCAAAAAACCAGGCTTGTATATGTACTTTCCTGGCCAAACACAAATCGGTTTCACCGCCATCAGTCTCACAGCTGTTGGAATGGTTATGACGGGCTTCGGTCTTGGAAGGTGCAGCGGTGACATCAACGAACGAGGTGAGTTACCTTTTGAATTTATACTTACATAGATCTACGGCCCGCAACAAAACGATAGCACCTCAATATTTTGAACAGTTTTTACTATTTATCTTCTGTTCGTTTAAGGTTCATTATTTTCAAATAAAAGTATAGGTCTTTATCTAACAAATACTGTATAAATCCAAATTTCAGACTTCGTAAAAAATTATAAAAATTCCACAAACTGTACATCCCAATTCCAAGCATTTTATTTTGAATTTCTAAATTAAATAGAATTTCTAAATTAATTTTTGGGATGCAGTTTTATAGCTTATTAAAATCTAGTATAATAAAGTGACAGTTTGAATTTGCTAAAAATCGCGTTAATTTTTGATATTTTTTTTTTTTTTTTTGCTGGCGGTATAACACATATTCTTCCATACAAATTGCCTAAAATTTCGACTCGACTAGTGAATTAAAACGGAAAAATTTTGCAGCACTGCATATGTATATGCGTATAACTATAGTTTTCGACGATTTTCGTCCTTTACTTATTTCAGCACGACAGTAGACAATGCCAATGTTGTCGAGTTGTACAATTTAGCCTAATTTACGACTTACGCAATGAGGCTGAATGTCTTTTCCAGGATTTGATGCACTGTAAAAGGAGGCTCAGTGGCGGACTGGTCAGGTCTGAAGCCACATCAGTAAGCTCCAAGTTAAAGGGCTTCACAAACAGCAGGATCTCCTCCCTAGTGTATTGGGCTAAGTACACTGAGATTCCAATTTTCGCGCGGGTACGTGCTCCCTTTGCCGCCGGGTTTCAACTGTTCAGCCATTGACCTCTAGAGCTTTATTGCTAATAAGCCACATTACCTCCGTCATTACTTCGCTTGGTCGAGTGTAAGAACTTGAGCATCGTCTCTATACATTATATTCGGTTCTTCTCGTCGTTTTTCAAAAATGTTGCGAAGTTTTTCGCTCAAATATCAAATGTAATGTAATCCGAACGTGTATTCCATTGTCGTTCTTGCAGGCATCACACTTCTTGAAACAGCTCTTGAAATGATTTGATTGTTGTCTTATTTTCTGATAGAATTTTTCGGCAGCATTCCTCCCAGTCAGCATCACAAGCACCTCGTACTCACGTTTTTCGGCGCATCTTTTCTTCTTATTAATACGTCTTCCCTTTCTCCTCTTTCATTATCTGGCCAATCTTTTTATGGTCTAATTCTTGACGAAATAATGGTATGATTCCACCAAGGCTTTATAGGCAATTTGATCAGTTTTTGTGGCAAAAAGTTATTATTCGTACTTACATACAAAAATAAACTTTTGACAAGCACTGTCATTTAATAAAGAGAATATCAAACCAAATAACGGTATCTTGTGTTTTTACAAAAACAAAAACACGACAGTTGTATAGGAAATGGTCAAAGTCTTTATCTGTGAGTGAAATATTGGAAATGGTTTTTTGCAGTTACTGTGTTTTTTTTTCTTATTTCGAACCACCATTTTTAAGTTATTAGTTGTCTAAAAAACTTTTACAAACATTTTAAAAATGACACAATTAAGCGTTTATTCTTCAAAATTAAGTTTAAGAAAGCTTTTAAAATGTTGACCGTTTAGGTCGTGGTTACACTAACAAGAACATGTAAACTAAAGAATTTTGAGTTTAGTTCGTAAAATTCATCTATTAACTCAGCCGGTCATAATTCGATGCCTGTTTCGAATCAAAGACAAAACTTTTTTTTAATATCTGATGCCTCTCGACAGGTAATGGCAAAAATTCAAATACACTTCCAAAAAAGCTTCCCATACCATTTCCATACCAATATCAACTCGCACACCATAAGGTTGCAGAGACGCCCCGCCAATTGAGAGCTTCAAAACATATGTTGTTATTATTATTTTTTTTTTGCATTTCATCCGTAACTGTGTTTATTTACATACATACATACACATTTCTGTATGTTAACTTTCCAAATGGAAAAATACCATTCTCTGATGTAATAATCGCATTGTATTGCTATACATTTTAACATACCTATATAAATAGATATGTATGTTTTTGATGCAGCGAAGGCAGCATTCGGACTAGTGAAACTCGGTTCGGGAGTAAGTGACTCTAGAAATCGGAGTAAAATTGAAATTTTCGGAGTAGGTTAACATTTTTGTTATTATATAGTATAAGGAAAAATTGTTACATCTTTTGGTATTTTTTCAGTTTAACACATTTTTTTTTTATACTTACACATTACATATGTATATTACAGGTAGTTTTTCAATTCATCACACATTGAGCCGCATGCATGAAAACTAAACAATTGCTTTTTCTTAAAATGACTTAAATTTATTTGAACAAATTGAGTAAAAAGCCTGAAATTTTAAGAAAAAACATTTGCTTAAGATTTATCATACGGTTTTAAAATAGTATTCCAATCGAACTTTCCCTCAAAAAAATTTACTATGTTTAAAATAAAAAGGTAAATTATCAGTCTGTTTCGACATTAAGCCTGTTCCGGTATTTATTTTTAATGAGATTCATCTCTGAAATTTTTCTTTCGGCAGCAGCACCGCTGTGTGGTAAAATAGCTAACGTCAGCGTATACTCTGTCAAATTCCCCAAACGTTTTTCAAGGTCCTTAATCAATCCTCTGCTTTGGGAAATTAAAAGTAATACCAAGTAAGGAATGTTACAGAGTAAAACAGACAACTTCTATTACACCTTGGTATACAACACCTGGTGGATTCCACAGAAGTTATTGAGGAAAAATTTAAGAAGTTACCATATTATTTTCTAATATATTCTTAATGTGAATGGAAAAAAATAAACAATTTTAAATTTAATTCAACAATTTTTATTGAGCTTAAGGCCGCTTTTAATGAAAAGCTTATTGTGGAAAAGCAACAATAATTTGAAAAATGGTAGAAATCACCACATTTCCTCATCACACTTCTTTCAGTAGGATTCGAACCGACGATCCCACTGACTCAGCCAGTTGCCTACGCACTGTGCTAAGTTCGCCTTGTGAATTCTTGTTGCTTTTTTCCACCATTTCATTTCGTTAAGCCAACTACAATTTAAATTTAAAATATAAATCGTAGTAAATCTACTCCGATCGGAGCAAAGTCCGGACGCTGAGCGAAGGCTTGGTGGCACAACCAAGCGCTATTGGGTGAGTGCGGTACGGGTGAATGACTGAGTGATAGATGCAGCGGGAATCTTATCAAAATAATACTGAAACAATTCCATACATTCACTCGGTACAGACAAACATACATGCATATCGATGTACATCAGCGTGGTCCTTAAATGTAGGAAGAACATTTTTACATCAGATTTCCCCTAAGCCTCTACCCCTACGTCGATGATACTATAGTCGAAGATATCACATATAAATTTTGGTCCCCATTGAAGACGGTTAAGACGCGGCGCATAGGGGTTCAAAATTCAGATTACCCTATGAATACGTTTTAACCGACTCCAATCGGGACCAAAATTTGTATCTGATATCTTCGACTATGGTAGTATCGATTGTGGGTATAAGTTGGCAAAAAAATTAATTAAAATTTTTTGAGTCTCTATAGGGAAATCTTACATCCCTTAACCGACTCCAATCGGCACCAAAATTTGTATGTGATATCTGTGACCGTGGTATTACCGATTGAAGTGGTGAGACTGAAAAAAATCGCTCTTTTGATTTTTTAAGGACCACCCTAATGTACATATTTATTTAAAATAACTACTTAATGCAGCTACGATAGAAAACAGTGGCATATTGTCAGTAAATATAATCGTACATACTTACTATTTGTGCAGCTATGCATCTGCATATGTACATATACATACATACATATATGTAGCTGGTGCAAACGACTCCGAATTGCATTTACTATGTAAAAAGAGATATTGGAGCATTTCTATTGGCAATGCAATCAACAATCGATTTTCCATTTAATATTTGTAATGGCAAGTCTTCCTTGACTGGTAATTGAAATTAGTAATCAGAATAGAAACAACCGATGAATCTAACAAAGAGGAAACGGAAGTGTTGAGTATTAATTTCATTTGCGTCTGCTCAATGTCGTTAGCCTGGGAAAGCGGGTGTAAAAAAGCATTAGCTTCGTAGAAAAACAAAATTAACATCTACATACATACGACGTACTGCACTCCGAGTTTGTAAAGAAACATAATGAAGGGGGACCATTTTTAAAACTTTTCTTCTCAGAATCTTAGAAAGACGCTCGTTTTCAACGAAGAGGTTTCAAAAGGCAAAGTTGGTCATCCATTTTTCTTTTTTTAGGGAATGTACGGGTTAACCTATCTACAAACGAGGGCGAGGGAGGGAGTCCACCCTTTTTCCCATTTTGTAAACCCTTGGAAATAATAGGGCCGGGCCTTTCAAGGGCCTAAAAATAAACGTTTGTTTCAGTGAAGACTTCTTGATTCGAGCTAAGTCTCTTAACGCCCAGCCATTTCTTTGAGTCTGAAAGCGGAAAATAGTAGTCGCTGGGGGCTAAATCTGGTGAATACGGTGGATGGTAGATCTTTTTTTTCTTTTTATTGGTAACTACACACGCGTGTCTTGATAGAACAGCGTTTTTTCTTGACCAAATGTGGTAGTTTTTGCTTCAAGTTAATATCGAATATGTCCAAAAAACTCTGAATAAAACTCGCTAGTGATCGCTTTGCCCTTTCCAAGGTAGTCGATGTGAATGACACCGTGCGCATTCCAAAAAACTGTGACCATGTCCCGTACCATGTCAGCGGGGAGGATTTCGACATTGGCCGACTGACCAACTTTGGTCTTCCTTAGTCTACTTCTCAGTTGTTACTTGTTGGACTCTGGTGTGTTTTGGTGGATCCATGTTTCGTCAGCGGTTACTAAACAGTACAAAAACTCGTTCGGATTACGCTGGCGTTTATGGTCGAGTGTCAGCAAGCGCGGCACCCATCGCGCGGATAGATTTTTCATATCCAAATATTCATGTAAATTGTTATGTACCTACTCAGTTGAGATGCTTAAAGCCTCAGCCGCCTTAAGAACTTTCAGTCTCCGATCGTCTAGGCATTTCCTTGGGGTTCGGTAATATATTTTTTTTTAACACAAACTAAAAGACGTATCTTGTGCACAATTTTATAGTAGTCTATAAAATCTTAAGGGACTTCTTTACCGCCTTCAATTATCTCCAAAAATATACAATATCGATCATTCCGATACGTTGACTTAAAAACGAGTTATAGAATTTCGAAATTGTAAAAAAAAATGTTTCTGAATCTTAATACATATTAAAGGCTGTGCTTTTGACAAGCGCCTTTTTTCACTGTCTCGAAAATATTTCGCATGTAATTTTGAGAAAAAAAAAATAGTCGATTTTTTTTTTCAACTATATACATACTTGCATATATTTGGGGATGCTCTCAACTAAAGTTCCACTGCGACCAACGCTCTGCACTGTCTGTACATATTTATATGTATATACCTATATGGATTCTTTAGTGAGTTAAATTAAAATCAGTTTGATTTTCAAAGAGAAATTATGTTCATATTAGTACTTAAATTGTCAGCTGAAGGTTTTTGTTTTGCTATTCGGCGTTAAATGATCACTTAGAAACAACCTAGAAAATGTATTTTTTTCCACTAAAAGCCATTGTTTTTGCCCCCAAGTCGGCTGGTATTACCTATATTGTGTTTTGCATCATCATTTTTCTTATCACTTCGGTATTTGTGTTTTTAAACAGGTCGTTCGACATGCGAATCGAGGCTTTATCGGCAACACGTGAAGTTGTTTTTGTACAATTCTGACATATACATATTCGTACATGTACATATGTACATATATACATTATAGTGGCTCTTATTTAAGGAGTTAAATTTTTTCTTAGTTAAATTTTGTTACATAAAAAATGTTACAAAAAAATTTGAACTCATTTGAATAAGGATAAGGAGCTGGGTATGGAACTCTAAACCCAACCTAAAGCAAACATTTATTTTTAAATAAAAAAAATCTACAGAATAGTATGTAAATTGGCCTACAATTATTTTATAGCTATCAATAATGCAGCCCCATAAAAAAAGTGTTATGTACTCTTCACAGGAATACCCTACCCCCATGAGTTTGGGGGTCATGAACACGAATCTTAAGTCCGTTTCGACAAGCACGTTTTTTTGAGGTTACGAAAAAATCCTGACGTGATGAAGCAAAACATACTTCAGATTGGTATAAAATACATCGACAACTTTGAGCGATTTGAGCGAAATAAAAAATAGCGGTATATTTTTTCGATACAGAACAATCCTAGGGGTGAGAGCATTAAAGTCTCAACTTAACTTTTTTTTGGACCACCCTAATGTACATACATAGTCACTTAATATGAAAATAAGTTTGTTTGCTTGTGAAGAAAAAAATAAATATTAATTATTATGTTTTGGTGAATGTTGGTCATTGTCGTTCTTATTTGTTTTTAAATATATTCAATTTCATCAGACAATTTTTTCTGGAATTTTTTCGAAACCGAGGTTCGGCGTCTTCTGGTTGTGGCAAAACCAAAACAACTCAATCAGTATCAGTGTTTAGAAGCGAATCATTTTAAAAATTTTGAAAAATAATAATTTTTAAGCAAATATTTATGCATAGTGCTAATTGACAATTAATTGATAATCTAGTAAAAATCTTAAGAAGCCTTCAGTCTAGGACGAATTCAGCTTTAAATCAATTCTTGCGCCGAATAACCATTTGATTGAGTTATTTCTAAGTGTACTTTATTAATTGCTTTTATTGCAATAATAGGAAAAGGATCTTGTTTATATTTACATTTCAGTTGTTTAGTTGTTTACTAAGTTAATCCGAATTGATAATGTGCTGACGTCGAAATCATCTAATTACAGATTATTGGATGATTGTAAAAAAAAGACATACATACATCTCTATTGTGGTTTCTTTTGCTTGCAATTATATGCCACATACGCAAATCGATTGGCAAAATAACAATATGTTGTACATATCTACACATATGTATGTAGATCCACATTTAATACCCCGGCAATATTTTACTTAGTATTCTATGAATTAACTAATTGGCGTATGAGATGTTGTAGAATTTTTTCTTTCTAAGCAGCAAGCAAACTCTCCTTGAAAAGTCTCGTACGGAAGAATCATAATCGCTAATAAGCTTTACAATGAAATAAAAAAAAAATAAATAAATAAAATACCGTATTCATGGCAGTGGAATATAGACCTATCTCGGAAGCCCGTTCGAAAACACCCTATCTCAAGAAAATTTTCAAGAACGCCCTATTTCAGCATTTAATTGAAAATAGCTCTATCTCATTGTTTTTTTTTTTTTGAAGAACGCCCTATCTCATAAAATGTTTCAAAAAAACGCCCTATCTCAACTAAAAATTTATTGAAAATATGTTGAGATAGGACGCTTTCGAATCGGCAATAAATCGAAAAATAGGATCAATAAAATTATTAAAGCTTAAATCGATAAGCGGATGTGTTATCGACAACAAAAGGATTTCTGTTTAGAAAAAAAAAAAACAAAAAGTATTTATATTTTATTAATCTATAAATTATAAATAATCAATCTGCCTCTAGGTCTCAATGTGTCTCTAGTTGCATATGTTTGTAAGTATGTACATATAATTTTTCACATGCGTAAGCGACTGCGTTTAAATTTTTGCAACAAAACAACAACATTTTTACATATGAACATACGTTTGCGTAATTGCCCCCCCCCATGGTTTATTGGAGCATTGACTGAGCCTATCTTAAAAGATTATTTGCAAAAAAAAAAAAATATTTTTATACTTACATTATACTTACTTACGTTCGAAACTACTTATTTATTTATGTAGTAGTTACAAACATAAATATATGTAAGTGAGTACAACGTCCCAGTCGGCAAAATTAGTAAAAAATTAATGCATTTTTTTCTAAGCCGTTGTTTGTGATCTTTGGACGCGTGAGAGGGAGGGCTACCCATTCTCCATTCTTTACTCTTTTTTTTTTGTATTGAATATTCATAGTTTATGGGCCATCTGATTCAACATTCCTTAGAAAGGGTGAATTTGTACGAAATATTAAATTATTTGCCCCACTGCGATTGTTTCCAGTATTTGACTTTCCTTGCTTCGGAAATACGCCTTCTCGTCTGATCTTCTAAAACAGCTGCCAAATAGAAGGGATTATTGAAAAGCCCTTTCGGTATGCTTTTATTTAGAATCGCACCTCACATCGCCGACTGGATTGTCCCTACAAAATTATGCGGTTCATTCATGCCCGGTGGATCGTGCCCATACAATAAAATAAAAAAAAGGCATTTTTTTTTAGCTGCGCTATAGTAAGGCTACGTTTAGACAGACCAATAACTATTTTAATAGCCAAGCTTTAGGAAAATTCATATTCAATTTTTTGTGCCATTGAGCTAAATAAAGAAAACTAATAATTCGCTGCTTGTGGTATGTTGTTGCACATATTTATATATATGTGTGTTTTGCTAAATAATCTTATTTTTTGTGTTGATAATAATGCACAAACAAATTGATTTAGGAGTATTTTTAAATGCTAATCTATCGCCAAAATAACAAGAAAGCGCAGAGGTTAAAGTCGTTTTGAACTTTGGAGACAATAAATTTGTATACGTGGTTGTTATAAATAAATTAACGCAAAGGTACTTGAATCCATTACACTGGCCAACAGCCAAAAAAGGCATGGACGTTTTTGGTTTTAGACAGGGAACATACCGTTATGATCGTTATAATAAAAATCATAATTTAACCGTTAAAATTGGAATAAAATTTGATCGTTCAAACCATAACCGTTATTTTTGTATTTTTATTTTTTCGTTCAAACCTTAACCGTTATTTTCAGATCTAATTTTTTTACCATAAAAGATTTAAATCATTTTGAAATCTATAATAAACGTTCAAGAAATTCGATTCAACATGTTCCTCATTTCTTCTGAAACACAAAACGATGAATCTTAGATTACAAAGGTTTACAAAAAAAATAAAAAATTCTGCATATTGAACCAAGCCTTTATATCCCTATGTTATTCGACGCCCTGAATACGAATACGAGGTCCGATAGCCTCCATCACGTCAGGTTCGAGGTCATTTGAAAGCCAAGCAGGAAAAAAATCATTGAATAAAACTGAATTTTCAAAACAATTCTTCTGAATTTAACCTTGCGATGGCCTTGGCATGATGACATCTAGATGACCTTGAAGAAGCAAGGGACTCCCATATTCGGATTTAGCGGATTTAATAATAATAATAATAATAATAATAATAATAATAATAATAATAATAATAATAGATTGGCGCTTACACATACATATGCTAGTGTTTGGCCGAGCTTATCCTCCGATTTGTGACGTACGCCTTGATTTTGTCACAAATAGGGGATGGACCTACAGTTTCACGCCGACTCCGAACGGTGATTGTATTTTTATGAGAAGCTGTTTTTTATGGCAGAAATACACTCGGGGGTTTGCAATTGCCTGCCGAGGGTCGACCGCTGTTAAGAAAACCCCTATTTTCTATATCTTTTTGCGATGTTGCTTTGATCAGGGCTTAAACCCAGGCCCTGCGGAGTAGAAACGCGCACTGCTTACCACTATACCACAGAGGTCCTTTAACTACTTAATAGTAATTACTTATTCTGTATTTTTGCCATCTAATAGCCCATTTCCACCAAAATATATTAACTGCAGTTAAGAGCTCAGATAAGTTCCATTCATTTTCATTGTCGAGTTTTCTCTTTTACTTTTCGCATTCAAATGAATTTATCTATCAAAAATTATGTGCAATCTACATATATGTAAGTAGATGACTCTGCTTATTATTTAATCGCATGTTATTTTCGGCGCCATCATTAAACAAAAAAAAAAACAAAAAAACAATTTCCCAGCGTGAAAACAACAAACTCCGAAAGTGTAAGGGATTATCAGCGAAGCTATTCAAACGTGCTGACTATGGTCGGCCGGAAATTTACCTATAAGTAAGTAAGCGTCTACGGTAGAGGTTCAATGTTCTCCATGGGATAAACCTTATCAACAACAAATATTTTGCCTATACGTGCAACGGTCGGTATAGGCAGGATTTTCGTCGTTGGAGACATATTCATACTTGTCCAATGGAAAATATCTACAATGAATAGATTTCATTATTTACATAATTACTACAGGGGACCAGAAGGCGGGTTGAGCTTGTGATTGACATGGCAATATCAATATGTACATATATGTACCAAATAATTTATAAGTATGTACATATGTACCCACATATGTACATATTGCACACGATCTTCAAAAGTGCCACAACTAAAAATTTAACAGTTTTGAAATTATGCACTAAAAATGCACACAGAGCTTTTATTTACCTTTCAGAAAAAGCTGAAGCAAATCTTTGGTATCATTTGTTGAAAAAAACCTAAGCAAAGACTCTCCTTTGCCCTATGTGCAACGAAATAGTTTTTGGCATTTTCTGGCGAACGTGGAATTTTGAATTCTGTCACCTTTGAAGATCGTGTGCGATATGCAAATACTCATACATATGCCTGTAGTGGACGTTTTCATTTCGATAAATCGTTGACGTAAAACATTTGCTAATAGTCCAAGAATCCTGTTGTTTAAAAAATGTTTTTTTTTTTTTTTGTTAAATTCAAAAATAGATTTTGAAAGTCCTAAAATCAGTGTAGGTATGTAAGTAAAGATTAAGCCCAGAAGCGGGTGAAGAGCTCTGAAATCTACATACATATGTTTGTATATATAAATCACAGTTTCAAACTTTATACAAAATTTAGGAAAATTCAACAAATTTTCATCAACATTTCGCTTTTTTGTCTGAATCTTTTGAAAATTTTTGGGTATGCAGTTTAATAGTCCATACA
>NW_023458565.1:12819277-12827734 GCF_013731165.1 Rhagoletis pomonella
GCAGCGTGGCCCTGTAGGCGGCATCTTTTTTCTCTGCAGCTTCCTGATACTCCTCAGTTATTCTTTTGGGCTCGCTGAAATCCGACTACTTCTTCGGCGGCGGTACTTATTGAGCGGGAAATGTGGTTCCACTGCGCGCATATGTCGGTTTGTTGAAGAGTGCTCTCTGAGAGCAGGTGGGAGAGTCGAGTATCGAAAGCACTGCCTGTCTGTTGTGATTGCAGCTTTTTTGCTGCACAGAGGCGGGTGCGTATCTTGGCTGCAACAAGATAGTGGTCCGAGTCGATGTTTGAAGCGTGCCTTCCGTCTATCACAACATGATCGATTTGGTTTCTCGTTTTTCTGAATTTT
Source organism: Rhagoletis pomonella (assembly GCF_013731165.1). Lineage (NCBI taxonomy): Eukaryota > Metazoa > Arthropoda > Insecta > Diptera > Tephritidae > Rhagoletis > Rhagoletis pomonella. The sequence continues at coordinate 12,819,629 of NW_023458565.1, forward strand.
CTGACTGTGGTTCAAAAGATCCCTTCCTTGCCCACCTTGGCATTAAAATCCCCAAGCACGATTTTGACATCGTGTCGGGGCAGCGCTCATATGTACGTTCCAAGCGCTCATAGAAGAGATACTTGGACGCCTCATCCTTCTCTTCCGTCGGGGCATGATGCGGATTGTGGCTACACGTTCGTCCGCCGGGGTGAATGCCAGTACTCAGCGACGGAGTCTCTCTCCTACCACGAATCTAACACCGAATTTGCGCTCCTTTACGTGGCAACTGTAGTAGATGTCGCAAGGCTTTACCCTTACTTTGCCTTGCCCCGTTCATCGCATTTCTTGGATGGCGGTGATGTCAGCCTTTGTCTTCCCGAGGACATCAACCAGCCGGGCAGAGGCACCTTCCCCATAAAGGGTCCGCATATTTCAGGTGCATAACCTTAAATCATAGTCCTTTATACGTTTGCCGTGGTAAATTTTTTACTTACATATGCATATATAAGTATACTTACACGCAAACATTTTCAATAAGTAATGGTATAGAAAATCAATATACTCTGGAAAAAGCTAATATTTTATTCAACCAAACACCATTTTGTGTAAAAAGTAACAAATACGACATCAGCATGCTGACTCCATCAAATGATTGTAGCATCAGGCTCGAAGCTTATAACATACCAGTTTGCTGGTACAGTATCTATTTCTTTACAAATAAGGTCCAGAAAAGATAGAAATGATTCGAGCCGAAATTTCATAATAATTTTTCTACCATTTTGTTAAACATTATTATTATTTTTTTATTCACAACTGCAATATCGTGAACTTTAATCTTCCACAAATACTTCTTTGACTCAATTAGTGCAAGAAATTTCCGCCAAAACACTTTTTACTTAGAAAAATTAGCTAATTTCACCATTCACGACACCAGCATGCTGGTACAATCATAAAATTTTCAAATGGTTTTTGAAGTCGCACCAGCAGCTGGTACAATCACACCACAAGAACATACACGGTCAATCGACTTGATGGGCCACTTAACAAATTAAGCATATTAAGGGCCGTGAACTTATCTATTTTAAACTATATTTATGTCGTTAATAGATAAGTTAACGGTCCTAACACTTTTACAGTAGGTATGTATAAAAACGTAAGCAACATACAATACATATATGTATGTATATATATCAGTATTTCTTAGTTTAAAAATTCATCTCTTACTTAAATGAAAAAAAAAAAATAGATCAAATTAAGCTTATGCAACTTTTTCATGCCAAGGACGAATAAATTCTGCAAAGGGCTAAAAAGGGGCTAAAAAAAGGGCTAGGGGCAATTATAAATTTGTGTGGCCAAAAAAAGTATGTGTTAGCTAAATCTAGCCACCAAAAGGCTAAAACGGCAACACTGATTCCAAACCTGTTTCAAGATATTTTTTCTCTCCTCTCCCACAGACATGTACATGCCGCTTGTAGGGTGTCAACAATTTGCACGAACACCGATTAGCCACAGTGAGCATAAATTGGGCCGATGACCAGTGCCGACGATCAGTTATTAACAAGCAGCCAGCCGGTCTATAACAAAAACCTAGAGCAACACGCGATCAATTGATGCAGTGGAAAAACGATAGAAGCTAAAAAAAAAATAATAACAAAGTGTTTGGTATTACCGAAAACGATTGTGACTTAAAAAGAATAAAAACAAAATTAAGGAAGCTATTTAGAGACGTATACAATCAATTTACCAGAGAAGCATATGAAACTAAAAATTTTCCGAACGAAGGGAACTAAGTTGAAAGGATCTATCTAAAGATAAATATCGGTGCATACATATGCACATACCTATAAAACAGTAAATTTTTAATCAAGTGAAATTGCAAGCAGAAAGATAATAACAAAACTTTTACTCTTCTAAAATATCGATCGAGGAACGCGTATAATTCGCGTTATAAAAAGCAGCGGCAGTAAGATAAAACAGTAAAGTAACAACAACAAAAAATGACACGTTTCAATCTCAATGGCGCTGATTTGCTGAAAGCCAAAGCGCCCAATGGCAGCAGCAATGGCGACACCACAAACGGCAGGAGCAACAATTACATCGCAGAAGAATGTTCCAAGTAAGTAAAAAAAAGTGATGAAATATTTCATACATATATATGTACAGCCATTAAAACTAAGAAAACACATGCCAAATACTTCAAGTAGCTGTAATTAACTTTAATTGGTGTATAAGAAGACTTGTAATTAAAACAAAAAATAAAAAAAAAAAACAAATAGCCAGCAGAAATCTTTTTCGCTCTTCAAACACATGCTTATTGTGCACTTACATACAATTCGATTGCTTACCACAAATTTTTCGTAATTCGTATATGTAGTCTAATTTTCTAGAAACAGCAGCTCAAAACTTTCAACTATAATCTAATTCTCGTGATATACGATTACCATGAATTTGTATAATTTTCCATGTAGATAATTTTAAGTAGCATACATACATATGTACATACATATATTTCGCAAAACACCTGTTTATATGTTAAAGCTACACATGTACATATGTATTTATATTTATTTATTTTGGTGCTAAGACTCAAGACTCTCAGCAAACATGCAACATAGTGCAAATAACACGCTCACACCATGTACGTATTTCGGTCATGTACATACTCATACAACCAAGATAGACTTAAGTCAACAAACATACATTAATATGTATGTAGGTATGTATGTACGCTTGTCCACACTTGTGGCATTCCAACATACCTGAAATAATAATAGAGAGCGACTGCAAATGGAATAAGTATATAGCTGGTAAAAAAGGATAGCTATTTGTGACTGGTTTTTAATTAGTTTATGGCAAAGTTGTTTGACAACAACGCATTTTTTTTGTTTTCCTTTTTAAATCGACTTCTTTTTTTTTGTTTTGTTATCATAACTGTAAACTAGTAGGGAGTGAAATTAGATATGAGATTATTTTTTCCTTCTATATACAATATCAACTCGTTTGCTGGAAGTTTTTAATTAAGTTTTCTGCAGCGAACAAAAATAAATAACACAGTACACTGAACAAGTGATTGGAATGAAACTAATTGCTTTTATTTAGGAAAATTTATATATAAAATAGGCAATCATGTTTCCTTTATACCCCCATTTTAATGCTAAACTATACTTCTAAGGTATTAACAATTATATATCATTAGAAAGGAATTTTGATGTTGATGTGCAGACAATTTCTCAAATTTCAAATTAGTCTAACATAAAGCGAAAAAATCAATTAAAAAGTGACACCAATACCTATACCATACATGTAAATGGTTGGCCCGGAAATAACTATATGTATGCTTTTATATTGATGCTGAATTAAAGAAACGTGCAGCAGTTTAGGACAAAGATGTATGTATGTATGTACTTGATATAGATTAAGGGCCGATTAATTTTTATCATTTCCTGTACTTTCATCCAGATCTTTATCTTCATTATTTTCTCATCTACGTATTCACCCACACCTTTGCTGATAAAAGGTTAGGGAATAACACTTAGAAAAGACCAATACAAGAATGAAAGTAAAGGTGAGTACGTACATAGTTAAAGAAAAGGATAAAGACAAAGGTAAAAATAAAAGCTAAAACAATGATACATAAAGATAAAGGCAAAAATGAAGATCAAGGTAAATTGAAACACTTTACGTATATGTATAAGGGCAAAAGTGAAGGGACATATGTAGAAAAAAATTATAAACATAAAGGTAAAAACAAAGTTATATACAAAGAAAAAGATAAGTATGAGGATACCAATAAAAGTAAAGATAAAGATAGAGGAAGAAAGATTTAATTAAAGGTAATTATAAAGAAAAGGATATACATACATATGTAGATAGAGACAGAGAGACTCAATCTGGGAGCTATTGCGGGATTTATGAGATTTTCGATAGAGTAATATAGATATAGTAATCGATATTTTTTCGACTTTGTTATCGATATTTTTTATAGACTTTTTTATCAATATTTTTATCGATTTTTTTATCGAGTTTTTATCGATATTATTTTAGATTTGTCTATCGAATCAGTTATATATTTTTATCGGTTTGTTATCGATGTTACTATCGATTTTGTTTTCGAAAAAGGTAGAGGTAGGGATCTAGATAGAAAAAACACAAAAAATAAAACCTTAAGCAAAAGCATATTTACATAATATCGTCGCTACCATATCAAACTATCGAATGTGAAAATGGGTACCTTTCAGGAGAGCAAAGAAACTGTTGTAAAAAACGTTGGTGTCATTAGGAAAAAGTGCGGGATTCGACCAGTATCCTCTGCTTCTAAGAAGGCTCGAAATTTGACGACTTGCCAATTTGCGTATCATTCTAAGTGCATGCACAAGGTATCGCAAATTCGATAGTTTGACGATATGTGTTGTGTTGTATTGTGTTCCATTTTGTTGTATTGTTTTGTGTTTTGTTGTGTTATGTTATGTTGTACTCTGTTATGTTGTTCAACGCATTTCAGCTCAATTGACTTCAACTAACTCAATTAAAATCAACTTGGTTCAGCTCAGCCCACCTCAACTCCCCTTAATTTTAAAGGTTGAATTTCAACCTCTGGGCGAACACTAGTATGAATAAATACTAAAGTATTTGCAAAAGTTAGTTACCATGTTTTTATATCCGCGCGCACTTCTGCACAAGGATATTATAACTTTGTTCACATAACGGTTGTTTTGTAAGGAAAAGAGAAATCGATTAGGGCATGTCTGTCCTCCGGCTGTCCGTGTACTCGATATCTCGAGAAAAAATTGAGATACATATGTCAACGAAATTTGGTAAGTAGGCTGCTGCCCTTTATCCAAGGTAGGTTGAGATTGTAAATAGGCAAAATCGGACAATAACCACGCCCTCCTCCCATATAACGGTATTTTAGAAATATGCTAAAACTACGATATTTCCACAAATACTGGATCAAAATTGTTGAAAGTTGGTTTGCGAAGTAGAATTTTGGCATAAAATAAGACAGTTATGCAATTTTTAGAAAATGGGCGTGGCACCTCCCACTTATAGTGAAATGCTGTATCTCTGTAGTCCCTTCACCAATCCCCACCAAACTCGGTGCGAATATTGACTAGAGCCTCACTAAGAAACCCGTTGAAAATTTTTAAAATCAGACAGGAACCACGCCCACCTTACATTTAAGCTAATTCACTCAAAATCGACATGTGCGATGACCTCTAAGCAGAAAATTTCATTTAGAGAAAGTTTTGGAAAATGGGCGTGGCACCGTCCACTTACGCCTACCTGTTTGTAACTCGGTACCCGGTTTATCAATTTGAAGTCTTAGATCTAAAGCCCAAAAATGGCCAATTATGGGGCACATTTACCAGGTGTAAATCCACACTGACTAGGCACACTAAGTCGTTCATTGTAAAGAATTTCAAATAGAGCCCCTTTTAATTCAGAGAATCTTTTTAAAGCTTGTGTTTACTGGAATATGTTTTACATACAAAATTTTCTATTGTGCTGATGTTTTCTCGAAATTTCGCAACCATTCTTCACAGTCAATAAATTCACAAAACATATTTGTTCACACACTCATGCATCCATACATCTGAAATATAAATATGTAAGGTCAAAAACAATGATGCCAGAAATTACAAACCATACAACAGCCACACCGGCAAACTCGAATTTACGTATGTATGCACAAGTGCATAACAAAACCACTTGAAGTCGGCTGAAGCCAGTTTCGTGGTCTTGTTTGTTGGAGAGCACAAGAGAAGAAATGGAACATATAAAGGTCGTAGTAAAAAATACCTAAGTAAATATGTATGTTTTTTTGTGAATGATAACCACAAAATTTTAAAAATATTTGAAAACAATTGACCTTGATGTCTAATCAATGTTGTACATGAATTCATATTCTTCTTGTTAATGTATGTATGTACATTAGGGTGGTCCAAAAACAGTAAAGTCGGAATTGTAATGCTCTCACCCCCTAGGATGGTTCTATATCGAAAAAAAGTATACCCCTATCTTTTATTTTAAAATCAAAATATATTTAGAGGTCGCTCAAAGCGCTCAAAGATTTCCATGTATTTTTATATGGGAAAAATGAGTTTTCCGAGAGTCGAAATTTCCACTCGACTAGTGTATTAAAACGGAAAAACTTGGCAGCACTGTATAGTTTTCGACAAATTTCTTCGTTTACTTTTTTCAGCACGACAGTAAACAATGCCAATGTTGTCGAGTCGTACAATTTAGCCTAATTTACGACTTACGCAATGAGGCTGAATATTGACTTTCAAGAATTCTATACCATTTCTACGAAAAGTTTTTTCCCCCATATAAAATACATGGAAAACTTTGGGCGCTTTGAGCGACCCCTAAATATTTTTTGATTTCAAAATAAAAAATGGGTAAGTTTTTTTCGGTATAGAACAATCCTAGGGGGTGGGAGCACAAAAATTCCGACTTTACTTTTTCCCCACATGCATTTTTCGACCACCCTAATGTACATACATGTGTACCTACATACATACATACATGCTAAAGTAAATTGTCACCAAAAATGATAAACAAGTTAATTAAATTACTTCAAATAAAGTACTAATATACATACATATGTACATATAATATGTATGTATATTGCATAGGTATGTACTAATATTTATTCTCTAGAAATAACACGAGACTACGAGTAGGCTATTCCCTTGAGCGAAAAGCTGGAAAATTGTGTAAATTGAAAGAAAATTTGCTCACATATGTACATATGAGACTTTCGAGGCTGTTTCCACGTTAAGTACGGACTCTAATAAGACCGGCACATACAAAAACTCAGTGCGTGTAGTCCCTACGCGCGGAAGAAGGGAAACTTAATATAGGAAAATCCAGAAAGAAAAAAATGTGCGATATAAATACATACATACGTACACATGTGCATATTTTCAAATATACAAAATATACTCATTTAATTTTTCTTTTAACGAGCCTTAATTTTTTTGATTTTTTATAACCAACTGCTAAATTTAATTATTTTTTGTGGCTGAGAAAACATACATATATACAATTTTAACTAGTAGATTGTGCTAACTAAAGTAAAATATGAAATGTTCTATTTAAATATTATTAATATTTCTGGGAAAACCCGCATCAATGGTAGCCGCTCCTTTAGTTGTTGGATCATTTCCACCATTAACCATTTCCAGTGAAATTTTTTCTTTAAAAATTTTTGTCAGTTCATCAGATTCGGCCAGCAAAAAGTTGACGTTGAAATCTCCTGCGAGAATTACAGGTCGAACATAACAGTCTAATTTTCTTTATCTCTATCTTCGTCTTCGTTTTCATCTTCACATCATCTTCATCTTCATCTTCATCTTCCTCTTCATCTTCATCTTCATCTTCATCTTCATCTTCATCTTCATCTTCATCTTTATCTTTGCTTAATCTTTATTTTTGTTGAAGTGAAACTTCTTTAGCGGCGGTTGGTTGGTTGGGAGTAAATTGGCAAATTCAACGGAAATGGTGCAACGGAAATGATGCAACAAGTGCTTCTTGAATGGATGTTATACATTTAACAAAAACTTGATAATAAAAGGATAAAGATTAACACTTAGAAAAAGACCAATACAAGAATGAAAGTAAAGGTGAGTACGTACATAGATAAAGAAAGGTAAAAATAAAAATAAAAACAACAAGTAATTTTACCAAAAAACCAATTAAAAAGAAAAAAAAAATATATATATATATATATTATATATTTCATGATCCGATGATCGGATCTAAACCAGATTAGTATGGGACCACCTCTGAGACACTGCCTTTCCGGTGCAATAAGTATTATCGAAATCGGTTGACGTGGTCCATAGTTATGCGGTAACATACATAAAAACAAAAAATATATACATATATTTTCCGACGAACTGATAACCTCCTCCTTTTTTGGAAGTCGGTTAAAAATATCCGGTTGTATAGGTTCCGACGACATGGTTAAAATTAACAATTGATCACATTCTGGAGTAAAATGTCCCACTAGTCACAATGGAATGGTCCAAATATAAAATGCACTTTAAATGCTTAATATGTATGCATGTAGATAGGAAAAAGGTATGAGCATGTGGCTTTATAAAGCTTTTCAAATAT
>NW_023458565.1:12827834-12828014 GCF_013731165.1 Rhagoletis pomonella
ATTTTTGTTTTTTACAAGTTCCTTGCATAACGTACGTTGAGAGAGGACTTTACTCCTGAATTGCCTACTCTCCTCCAAAGTTGCATTTGTTGGCAGGAGTGATTCTGCGATGGATTTCCATGCTGACATTATTATCGGTGTTAATGCTGGTTCCCAAGTAAACGAAATTCTCTACTTTCT
>NW_023458565.1:12828024-12832686 GCF_013731165.1 Rhagoletis pomonella
ATAGGAAAAAGGTATGAGCATGTGGCTTTATAAAGCTTTTCAAATATTTTCAAGTTTTTGTTTCGTTCTAATTTTGTCCACCCATCGCTCACATAATACGATTTTTAAGCAGATACTGGATAGTCAGAACAATAACAACCTTTATGATTATATTTATGTATGTATGAATGTACATATGAATATACATAGAAACAATTTCTAGAAGTCTCCACTTGATTGACATTTTAACACACACTTATGATAGACTAAAATGTGATAATTTTTCATAACAGGCTTTAAATTCTTAACAAACAAATAGTACACACTTATTATATGCATGTGTGTAAGTATTTTTATTTGTACTACAAAAAAGAATGCAAACATCATGTAGATTAAAAAATAAGTATGAATAATTAAAATAAAAAAAAATATCTCAGACACATACAGTGGCTCACAGCTTAAAACTTGTATTTTGTTAAATAATATTAACAAAGATTTTTATGTTAAATAATTTATGTTATTTTTTTTTTATAAAAATATGGTTTGTTGTACAACACCATTAAAACCATTTTTTTTTTGTCGAAGGTGTTGCGCATTTTCTTCCAAATAACATGCATATAACACATAAACAAAATCTGTTTTTATATGGAAGAAAATGCGCACACCCCCGACAAAAAAAAAATCGCAAACATCAAGGGTAATTTTTACGAATTTACAACTTCAAACTCAAATTGAATGGGCTAAAAACTGCATACCCGAAATATTGCTTAAAAATCATTCAAAAGGTAGAAAATTTTTTCTACTTTTTGTACAAAGTTTTAACAATTTATTTTGTCATTATTTAATTTGAATTATTTTTCGTATAAAAAAAATTGTTTAATCTTTCCCAAAACCCCCCGTAAAATCAAGTTAAAAACTGTGTACAATATTACAAAAAAATACAAAAAAAAACTCGGTAAAACTTTTTAATTCGATTTCTTAGAAAGATTTCTACTTTGCAGTTTTGCAGTATAATAAAGTGCAAGTTCAAAGTACTTAGGACTTACTTTGGTTTTTGCCATTTTTTTTTGCTGACGGTGTTGTACATTTTCTTCAAGTTTTCATTATATGAAAAAAAACAAAAAAATGCAAATAATCAACATTAAGTTTCAGCTAATGCAAACTTGCACTGTTTTATACTAAAACTTAGTCGGCCATAAAACTTCATACCATAAGTTTGAAATTTTGATGAAAATTTCATTGAATTTTTTTTACAAAGTTTGAAATTTGGATTTATATGGTTTTTGTTATAAAATAAGCTATAACATTTTTATGAAAAAAATCAATGAACATTAAAAAAGCAACATAGTCAAAACTGGCCAAAATGCTGAGCTGCTATTATTATTTTGACCGTATGTGTACAGTGACGAGCAAAACTGTAACATGGAGTAACACCTTTTCTTTCAGCTGTCGCTATCTTTCCAAGTTCTAACGACATTCATACTGTTGCTCTGTATTTTTATTGGTACATCTTTGCTTCCTCTGTTATTACGATTTGAAGTTAATTCAACAACATTAAAGAAACCAGCAGACAAAAATGTAAATTAAGGCATATGTTACAGTTTTGCACTCATGTATTTTTAATAACTTTTTGACAATTTTCACAAAAAAAAAAAAGAATTATTAACACAATGTTCGGTATGGTTTTGCTTTATTTAGTTTCTGGTTGCAATTTGGCATACCTAATGTGCATGTCTGTAAAAATTCTGGAGGTATAGCCTCCCATATATCCTTGGTTTGCTTTCACAGCTCACGTACTCCATTGGACGGACTTGGATACTTAGTAAGATGCGCTTTTAGTTGATTTCGCAAATTCTCGATGAGATTCATGTCCTCGGATTGTGGAGGTCATTTCAAATTAGCAAATTTCTGCTTTTGTTCCAGTCTTTGCGAACATGTGCAGTGTGTTTTGGTTGCTTTTTCAGCAGAAACTCTAATTTTTTCGACTACATCTTGCAAATTTTGTTGAAATATGAACAGATACTGTTCCTTACGCATAATACGTACAAACGGATCAACAACATTTTTGAAATACAACCCCAAACTAATATTGACCGACCACTGTGATTCACAGTTTGCCTTACATGATGCGCTTAGGCTTAATTTGGGCCTTTGTTCCAATACCATGCCCGGCCATCTGCTTAAAAGCTATTAATTTAGTCTTGTCAGACCACATAAGCCTCAATTAAATCTTAAAAATGTGTTTTTTATTGCGTTATGTAAGGCCTAACATATCCCAATAGGCAACGGTCCGGTTTTCGCGCGATGCAGCAAAACGCTGCCCCACTCGCACATGTATTTTGATCAAATTTGCTTTTTTCTTCTTTTATGATCCATTTTGCTCAATTTGGCAACTTTTCGCCTCACTATCTACTGATTTGCATTCAATTTTAATACCTTAAGCGCTTCTGTAGTAGTGCCTGCAGGGTTACTTGCTACTAAGTTCACAAGATATCGGACTGTAATATATTTTGACAGACTTCCTTTGTCCTTAGTAACACTTTAGGCTATATTTTTTCTCAGTCTTAACATTTTCATGTGGCAAACTCCACATTTTTTTGCCACTTTCCCTACGGTCCCGCCTTGTCGCAGTAAATCTATTATTTACATTTATGTTTCCTGATTAACCATATTATTTATTGGTGATCACTTCTTGAATAAATTACAATACAGAAAAAAGTCATCTGACTTCCAACTAAGCAAAAGATAACTGTAAAATGCAAAACTGAGAATGAGTGCAAAACTGTAACATTTGCCTTAACTTTCATTTTTGTCTCCAGGTTTTTTTTTATTGTTGTTGGATTGACCTCAAATCGTTATGAGAGCGGGAGTAGGGATGTACCAATAAGAATATAGAACAAAAGTGTGAAAGTCGTTAGAACTATGAAAGATAGCGGTGGCTGAAATAAAAAGTGTTACATCATGTTACAGTTTTGCTCGTCACTGTACATGAATAAGTACGTAAATTTTTACATATTGTATGTATGTTTGTAAATAAGGATTCCAAATAAATTGATGCCATAAATTAAAATAAATAAGTGATACCTTAAAAAAAAAAGAAAAACAATCAAAAAACAACTCACTTTAGTAGTACGAAGAGTCAAATAACGCAAGTCGATATGAGATCACAAAAATAAGCTATGCATGTAAATAAATAATTATGATTTCAGTAAATAGAAGACACTTGCTAAATTCCAAATTTTAATTAAATCATGCGAAATTTGATCGAATAATGTACCGTTGTCGAAAACATTTTTTCTTCATTTGCGGAATTTCTCAAACCGGTAAACCGAATTGGCAATGATAAACATCAACAAAAATTGCAATCCCCAAAACCAGAAATTTCATTTTTTTTTATCCAATTTTTTAACGCTAGATTGTGACAGCAGAGTTTGTCCGCAAGCGTTATTGGCTACAAAAAATGGGTGTGTACGCTGTTTATATGTATGTATATGGATTAATATAATATTGTACGTACATTTATATACTATATACTATACCATATACCCACATAAGTGCATAAGTATGTATGTATGTATGTACTATAAGAGCATGGCCAGTGTGCGGACTATACCACTTTTGTCAAACAACGAATTATTAGCATATCTTGAGCGGATATAATATAAAAACAGTACATGATGGAATATTTTTAATAAGATGTAAAGAAAGCTTAAGCTCTGTTCTTTTATCCCGAAGGATAAAAAAACTTTAATGGTAGTATTTATTTTTGAAACGATTTTTAAAATGCACAGGTAAGCATAAAGTCGAACATTTCCGCAAATTTCTACTTACAAATTTAAAAATAACAGCTAATCGCTGAGTACATTTTTAAAGCTTTGGTTTTGTAACTCATGTTTATAAAAGTAAAATTTTTACGTTTTGTGCTAAATAAAAGACCAATATTTAGCTTTTTTACACCGTTTTCAAAAGATTCTACCATACCCCGTTATTCCGTTATAGTAGTAAAAAAGAAAATGCCAAAAATTAGTATTTTGCCGCTTTTAAGTCAAAATATCTGGAAAACTGGAGCCAATCTAATATTTCTTATTTAAGTTTCTGATTCTACAGAAAAAATCATATAGGAATCAGGGTTCACTTTCCGTGCCGCAAACATTTTTTGAAATTTGGTTGGTACTCACACAAGCAAAAACTTAGATCGACATCTATTTGCTTCGGTTTCTATTGTTACTCGTTGACAATCGGCCCTATAGTAATTCATAAGAAGTGAGATTTTGTTTGGTAAAAAAAAATGTTACAGTCCGCACACTGAGCATGGCTGATAAACCTATGCTCTGTGATGTTTAAAACTCTATATATTAATACACTAACAAAATCCCATACAAATCCTATATATATCGTCCCTACTGCTCCTATGTTTCTCAACGATATGAATGATTCTGCTTTTATTCGAAAGGTATTTCAAAGGGGAGGTGAATTTTGTTTGTTTTTCCGGTAGGTGGAGCAGGAGTGGAGTTTTTCCGAAAAACTTCATTTATTGTCCGATTTGCTTCAAATTCAAAATACGTATTACTTAAGGCGGGTTCACCGTTCGTGTGCGGACAACTTTTTATTTGCTCTCAAAACATTTTTGCCGGAGATGGTGCTGAAGCACGGTTCACCGTTCAGTTTGGGACATTTTATTTT
>NW_023458565.1:12832786-12834174 GCF_013731165.1 Rhagoletis pomonella
ACGATATTAATAGAAAGGTGCACACACATGCATTTACATATGTATGTGGGTCGTTCTTAAAAAACATGACCATTCTGAATTTTGTAATTTTTAAAAATTAAGTTGGCCAAATATGTTTATAATTGGCCTCATGTGGTTACGGATGGTATCAACAATAGGAATCCATAACCAGCAGTATTTTTTTTAATTTTTGGAGTTAATAAGTCACAGAGTGGACCGGTAACAGAGGGGACAAATTAACTCAAAAATACCATATTTTAGCTTTTTATTCGAATTTTGGAGAATTTATTTGTCCACTTAATTAATGTACATAAAATATTTATAAAAAAATTATAAAATAAATAAAAAATCACTTTACTCACCGTTTTTCAACAGTAACAGAGTTGACACTGAATAAGGGTACGTACCCGGCATACAATTGGGTTCCTTACTCAACAACGCACTAAACAAGACTGAACAGTTCAAAACACATTTTGTTGATTTTAGCTAAGTTATGATGGAGAAGCATAAGAGAAATATACGCGTCATAACGTTTAACAAACATTTTTCAATAAAATGAGTGGACGTAACAGAGGGGACCAAAACCTGGGGACACAAATTTTCTTCATAAAAATTATACAAAAAAATTATTTTTCATCATTCTTTTCTATATATGGTATTAATATACACAAACTGAATAACAAAAATTGTAAATATTATTTTTTTTCAATTTTATTTCAACTGAAAATAACTATTAAATTTTTATAAATTGGCTCGGGACACAGGTTTTTGCTAAACCTTTGACATTGAAAATATTTTTTAAGTTATTTTCAGATAATTAATTATTTTTTTTTTTATAATATAGTTACGTAGAATCGATAATAATTTATAAAAATGCAGATATTTTTCTATTTTCTTTTTGAAGAAACAAAATATAAAATAGTAAAGTCTGGGGACACCAATTGGTCATGTTTTTTAAGAACGACCCATGTACATACAAACGAGCACCAATTAATTTTATTTCAAGAAATGGCGTGTCGTCTATCTAGATGTCATCTACCTCGCCCTATTCACTACAGATGTCGCCCTATGCACTATGCTTTTTTATAGGAACTTTTCAAAGCAAAGCTTTATGGTGTCGGACACACAACATTGAAAGTTTCTGGATCCACAACATTGAAAGTTTCTGGACACACAACATTGCAAGTTGATAAAAGCGTTCAATCCACCGTTATATTCACCAATGGACTACATATCGTCGGTCCCTACGTAGAGTAGCACATTTCACTATTCGCGTGGAAGACTAGCACATTTCACTATTAGCGTGGAAGACTAGCACATTTCATTATTCGCGTCGAAAAGTAGCACATTTCAGATTTTTGCGTGGAAGAGTAGCACATTTCGTTATT
>NW_023458565.1:12834184-12835159 GCF_013731165.1 Rhagoletis pomonella
GCACATTTCGTTATTTGCCTGGAAGACTAGCACATTTCAGATTTTTGTGTGGAAGAGGGATACGCAAGGCAGTTCATATAAGGTTGTAGCAGCCGTTAAAAAAAAAAAGTTACATAAATATGTATGTTTATACTATAATTATTTTTCTTCGGTCATGCTGAAAGTTTAGTGTTGTATATGGAGCCTTTTGGCCGGTTATTACAAGTAAAATAAACGTTTATTTTTCCTCCTACACCTTTCGACATTCGCGTCTTTCTCAGGGAATCTTTATTTATAAATAAATACGAAAAAACATATACATACAGTATCATATCAAGAACACCCCGTTTCAAAGTGATATTATTTATGTTATGTTTATTTATTTACTTAAAAAACCTTCAATTAAAATAAAGTTAATTCTCTTAAAAAAATCCATATTGGCCCAAGTTTAAAGCCCAGGAGAATACTAAAAAAAAACTCAACAAATTTTCAACAACGCAAACGCAAATTAAATATTTTCCTTCGAAGAACTGTCCAAATATTTTCATTGGCAAAAAATTAAGATATCACATGTACGGAAAATTACAATAAAAAATAGCAAAAATCAAGTAGACATGGCAGTAAAATACGACTTTATGCAAAGCGAGGAGAAGTTGAACCTAATGAAAAAAAATGTTCAATGGTCAACCATGAAACACTGTGAATTGCCTAAAGCTTACAAGGGAAAAATACCTTTAAAAAAAAGAAAAGTGGATGATATTCAACAAATGATTAGTAAACGGTATATACCGTCTGTATTTCATGATTTTCATAATACAATTAAAGAAATATAGAATAAACGTTTGAATTTTCAATATATATTATGCTTTTCTGATTTACTTTAAACCGGAGACGTGCAGTTTTCGCGGCTTAACAATCTGAAATATGCTACTCTTCCAAGCGAAAATCTGAAATGTGCTAGTCTTCCACGCAAAAATCTGAAATGTGCTAGTCTTC
>NW_023458565.1:12835169-12839857 GCF_013731165.1 Rhagoletis pomonella
GTGCTAGTCTTCCACGCAAAAATCTGAAATGTGCTAGTCTTCCACGCGATTAGTGAAATGTGCTAGTCTTCCACGCGAGAATCTGAAATGTGCTACTTTTCGACGCGAATAATGAAATGTGCTAGTCTTCGACGCGAATAGTGAAACGTGCTAGTCTTCCACGGTAATTTGAGATGTGCTACTCTTCGTTGGGAGCGACGATATGTAAGTCGTATGCAATAGGCGATGCCATCACATCCTTATATTATTAATTATTTAGAGTATACATTTGTTTTTAAACTTGCAACTATAAGGCCAGGTAAAAAACCTGGGGAAGCCCCAGTAATCAGTATCAGAGGATTGCTTCATGTAAATGGTGAAGTCAAATTCAAGTTGCGTCATCCGACTGCTGGACATCATTGCCACAAAAACGAGCTCTGTTATTACAGCAATACGAAACGGAGCTATTGTACGATGGTCCAAAAAAATTGATCAGTCTAAATCAGTGATGGATAGAGCTGTAAAAGTAACGAAATTTCGGATATCCGTATGTATTTGTTACTAATCCAATGAACACCCGTATCTTTCGTATCGTTACTTTACTCGTTACTTTTGATACAAGCACTTGTACCTCACAAGAATCATCGCAACAAATCTTGCAGCGTAAGGAAATGTTCGTTCTTCCTTATGCATACATGTACATATATACATATGTATATACGAATGTCACGATTGAGAGAATACAAAGGTTGCGCCGATCTCGGACCGCTATTCCTCTCTTAACGAATTTGACAGAATCGTTGTTTGCATGAGGTCACACTTGTGCAACTTGTTTACGTTTTCCTTGCAACATTTTTTCTTCTTCTTCGATTCTTGCTCACGTTTTGGCATTTCTCTCTCGCAATTGCACCAGTGTGACGTCACTCAAAAGTTATTCTCAAAAATCCTCTCTGATCGGCGCAATCTTGTATTCTATCATTCTTGTACGAATGTATACCAGTGATGAAATTGATGGTATAATTGTACTTTTTTTGTACATTTTGGAAGCCAAAAGAACATTGGTACTACATCGACATTTTTGATAAATTTTTGTCAAGATACGGTACTGCACCACAATTATGTCGAAATACCACACTCTATTTACTTGGAGATTTGAATTTTTGTGCATAAAAATATAGCAATATTTTTCTACCTTATTTAAGTAAATACGTGGTGTTTATTAAAAACGAAACTCTTTTTTAAATCAAAAAAAGTTGCTGTCATAATAGGTCTATTCATAAAATTTTCCACTAAGTACTAGCGGCGAGAGAATAAAAGAATCATAGCGAGTAAAATTTAAGGGAAGACTAAATTATCAGAAAAAGTTATTGAACGCAAAACGAGTAAAAACTTGCAACTTACGCCATTCTGACTTTGTGATAGTTAAATTTGGAGGAGTATTTTTGTATTCTCCACACAAAATTATCCAGCAGCAAAAATTCTGAGCAGTTTGCAAAATTTGCAATAACTTGTAATCTTTGAAACAGTTGATCACTTTCACAGTTGCAATAGGTGGTCCATTTGGTAATTTATTATCCGCTTGGTGCATTGTCCCCGATTTGGAATTGTTTTTACTATTGAATACTTTTGTATAGGAAAAATGTTTTTAACATATAATTGAATTATCTCGGAATGAATAAGTTTTTTTCTAACAAATATTTTTGATGCCACATCATGACGCATTCAAAAATAAAAGAATCTCCTCCAAGTACTCTTAATTGTTTCACAACAATTACGTAGATATAGCTGCAAATGTGCCTTTAAAATTATCACATTTTCGTTTTAACGATCAACTGACAAATTCGGTCGGAAACTTTCAGTATTATTATCTATTTTGGTATATTTCGGGGAAAAATATGGTACAATGGAAAAATTGTATACGGCAGCCATAGTTGACACACTAAAATTAGAAAATTAGAGATTAATAGTAAATTAACTAAACTAAACTTTTCTTCCTTTCTTTTGTTTATTCACGAACACATGTTTGTGATCAGCAGACATTTTTACTTGTAAGTTTACGCAGGTAAAATTTTTTCCAGCAGAAATTGGCAGATCTCCATTCCGCTAAATGCAACGGCTTTTTTAGAAAATTTTTGTATTACTAGCACTTAATAAGTATAACTTGTATACTTTTGTTGATTAACTTGGCGTTTTGGTGGTCTTTTCAAACAATTCGTTTGCACTTATGTTTTCTACCTTCGACACGCCATGTTTAATATCATGATTTTTATACAGAAAATCTAAACACATATGTATATGTAACTATGGATGTATAGTGTTTTAAATGTTGGTACTTTTTCGGCTTATTTAGTACACTTTTTTTAGTCATTTGGTACAAAATTAAAAAACTCATTTATCATCCCTGATGTATACACGCAACATATTTTTGTATCGATTCGAACAATTTGATACAATCAAACAATTGTACCTCACAGGAATCATGCATGCATGTACGTACATATGTATACAGGCAACACACTTTAGTATCGATACGAAAAACAGTTTCGTTACCGCACAATATGTCGTGTTGTATTGATTCACGTTCACGGTGCATATACGGAACATGCGTGTAACGAGACTATTATGTGAGTAACGAAACGAATGTTGCAGCGTAAGGAAATGTTCGTTCGTACATATGTACATATATACATATGTATACACGCAACATATTTTTGTATCCCTTCCCTGCAAAAAATTGTGCGACTAATCTCTAAAGAGAGTATTCCGAGATTAATCTCAACTAGTCTCATACGGGTACTAATGGAGGTCAATTAGTCTCGACACATCCCTTATGGGTATAATTGGAGAACCATTAGTCCCCAACTCATCTCTAACGGGTACTATTAACGATTTAATGATATGTACGCACTTAGTCAATGAAATTTCATGTGCGGCGTTGGCACATAGAGAGCGTATTCGCCTAACAAAACTGAGCACCCCAGTTCGAATCTCAGCTGGCGCAAATTTTTATTTTTGTTTTTTAAAAGTGACTAGCCGCTTTTTATACCCATTCGGGTATAAAGGTGAACAATTAGTCTCTTCATAGGACATTCTCGAACAAAAGCGAACAGTTCATTCCATATAAAGAGATCAAAAGTGGTATTAGTCGCATGCTCCTTTGCGATTGCTCCCGGAGTCATCCCGGATTAGTCCAATTTTGCAGGGTTTGAACAATTTGATACAATCAAGTACTTCTACCCAGTGATGGAAAAGTAGGCACAATAGTGCCATTTTTAGCCCTTACATTCTCAGAGGCACTTTTAGTACAATTCATCCTGTTTTGGCACAATCATAAAATTATATAGAAGTTTAGCATAAAATTCCAATATATAACAAAAAATTACATACCACATTATAGATTAAAAAATTACAAAAAGTGAAAATTAAAAGCACTTACAAATTAAAATAAGGGCTGTGAGAACTATTTGCAAACCGCTGAATTCTGTTGTGAATATGCAGTACGAAAAGTAAGTTTTCGCCACACAAGCTTTTAGTTCAGAATTTTTGGAAAGATTGTAAGTTCGCAGTTTTATAGTTTATTAAATGAAAGTGCCAGTTTCTGCAATATCCCGATGATTTTTGATATTTTTTTGTCTGACGGTGTCATACATTTTTTTCCATTTTAAAAAATTTCGAACACACTTTATATGGAAAAAAGCATAACATCGAAAACTTGGAATCTCCCTAAAAATTCTGAATTCAAAGTATTTTGTTGCGAAAACCTGCAGAGTTTTTATAATTTTTGTACAAAGTTTGAAATGCTGATTTGTGTACATTTATTTTGTTTATTAAATTATGAATTAGCCTTTTATTTAAAATCAATTAAAAAATAATCAATGAAAATAATAGGCGAAACTGCTCAAAATGTCTTACTGCCATTATTTCGCATATATGTAGGTACATACATGTGAGTGTAAGAATGTCAGAATAGCTGTACTTCGGTGTATTTCCCTTCCGTAATTGGAATTCTGTGTAATTTTACTATGAATTTATGTTTTATATCTAATAGGCAACATAGACGGTGCGTCTGACTCGCGAGTCAACTGTGTACGTGTTCACTCGCCTTTCGACTACACACAGTTGAGTCATTCAGAGTCATACCAGAGTCATGTCGGTGTAACTAACACATATTTATTTTTACTTAACACATCCAAACCGACTTGCGATTCAGACGCACCGTGTATGCCGCTTATAAAGAATCCCACATAAAAGTGATTTACTGTAATAATTTAGTTAATTAATAATGTTTATATTAAGAAATAATTGTTATAAAAGGAGTTTAATTTTGTGGCACTTTCATATTCTTTTCGGCACAATTTTTGAAGACCATTAGGCACATTTTGAAATTCCATCATGTACGTACATACACACGCAACACACTTCAATATCGATACGAAAAACAGTTTCGTTACCGCACAATATGTTGTGTTGTATTGATTGACGTTGATGGTGCATGTACAGAACATGCGAGTAAAGGCCGGTTCACCGTTCGTGTGCGGACAACTTTTTATTTGCTCTCAAAACATTTTTGCCGGAGATGGTGCTGAAGCCCGGTTCACCGTTCAGTTTGGGACATTTTATTTTGTTCTGAAGCGAACAACTGATGATATTGTTGCCTACATTCGATTTTGAGGGCAAATAACACATGCAACTCGCTGCAAACGCCTATA
>NW_023458565.1:12839957-12841357 GCF_013731165.1 Rhagoletis pomonella
GATTTTATAATTTAAAAAAGGTGGCAACCCTATACAAAGGAGCCCTACCTTGTGGTATATCTAGAGGCTAAGCCCTTTAATTTGGCACCTCAGTTTTGCAAATCGAGTAATCGGTGCAGATCTGATGTCGTTAACAAAAAATGCCTTCATGTATTGTATGTATGTACATATGTATATGTATACATATAGATTGGAACTAACTCCGGTATTTAGGTATTAGGGGTTATTAAAATCCATGAGCTCCTACAAAACTATCACATTCGAATATAAACAACTCTGGAATACTTGATTTTTAACTTTGACTTTTATTTCTGCCTGAAAAAATAAAAGTCAAGAATTACCGATTATTTTCTGCTCAAAAAGATAAAAGGCAAATTTTAACTTTTATTTTTGCCTTAAAAAAATAAAAAGCAGAAATAATCGGTATTATTTGCTCAAAATGATAAAAGTCAAAAAATAACTTTAATTTTTTGACTTTTATTATAAAATGCATAACCGGTACGGTCTCTGTATTAAACAAATATTTATTTACGCACTTACATTTATGTATTCGTACTTGAAATTACTTAAATTAAAACTCATAAACAACTCATTCAACAGCAATATTTGCGGTTCTACCTGCAGATGAGCATAGCCCTTACAATTATACATGCATAAGCAAACGCAATTTTAACACGCTTTGGTAACAACAACTATCTGCATAGCAATGCCCTAACTAGTTGGCGAAAACAGCATTCACAAAAAATATAAACCCTCTTGCACACCTGTAGGCAATGCCTTTTCATTTGACACACGTTTTTTAAAACCGGACAAACGGTGTAATCTTTATAAAAATGTTTGACAGAAGGCAGCCCTATTCAAAAATCAAAGCCTTGATACACTTCCAAAGGCCAGGCACTTTCATTTGATACCTCATTTTTGAAAATCATGCGAAGAATGTAAATATTATAATTTTGTAGACAGACGGCAACTCTGTTCAAAAATAAATCCTTATTGTACGTCTCCGGGTCCAGCCCTTTCATTTGACACCTTATTTTTTATAATTTTCAAAACGTGGCAATCCTATTAAAACAAATAAAGTCTTACTGCACATCTTGAGGCCAAACCCTTTCATTTGACACCACATTTTTAAAAGTCTTGAAAACAGGGTAAATATCTTTAATTTTAAACGCAGGTGGCAACCCTACTAAAAATATATATATATTTACGGCACATCTAGAGGCCAAGCCCTTTCATTTGACACCTCATTTTTGAAAATCGGGAGAACGGTGTAAATATTATAATTTTAATGGCAAGTGGCAACCCTATTAAAAAAACATATCCCTACTGCACATCCAGAGGCCAAGCCCCTTAATTTGACACCTCATTTTTGAAAATCGGGAGAACGGTGTAAATATCAT
>NW_023458565.1:12841457-12848464 GCF_013731165.1 Rhagoletis pomonella
AGGGCAAATAACACATGCAACTCGCTGCAAACGCCTATAAAGGAGAACGCGGCAACCCGAATCATCAAGTCGTCCGGACAGAAAATCAAAATCAATTTGATTCGAACAAAGAGTGTTCAGCAAATTTTAGTCGCGCTCTCAGTGAGACAAAGTAGGAAAGGAACGCGTAAAATTACTAACAAAAAGTGTCCGGACATGAACGGTGAATCCGCCTTTACATCAAGAAAAATGTACCTGCAGAAAATGGACCCGATAGGTGGCTCCAGAGCCGAGTGATATCAATTTCCGTATAAGCCTATGAATGCCTGCTATGGTTTCACCATCTACTATCTATATATTAATACGCTAACGAAATACCATACAAATCTATTCCTGCTGCTGGACATAAAAACTTCCCAAGCAAAATGAATAATTGTGTAATTGTGTGAGGTGGTCGAATTTCGACAACTGGGCGATACTAGTACTTGTTTATGTATGTATGTATGTGCTTATGTTTATTCGGTCACATGTAGCTATGTACGTACATACGTACATATTTGTAAATATTTACTATTAATACTTATATTTCATTTGCAAGTTCTTCTTTAATCAATAATCCAAATTCCAATGACCGGTAGTTTTCGGGGATTTTTCTTTGTACTTTTTCGATTCAAAATGTTGTGCAGGAAATTTTTAGTGTGCAATATAACCTTATCAAATGCAATGTTTTGCAGCATTTAGCTTCGTGCGCTATAAAATATTTTTAATTGACAATAATTGTTATGACTTTCTTATCGCGTCAGCTGATCGATGCTAATATTTTGTTATGAGAATGATTTCTTAAGCAATTTGTTTGTATGTAGATGATAGGCTTGTGAGACTCATAAATGTATGAAAAAGATGCATACATACATAGCTTCTCACAGGACAAGTAAAAGTGCTTACTCAAGAAATTAAAATTTTACACAAATTAAACCAAACAAAAATTTGACGGTTACACATTTTTCTACATTTTTGGCTGAGCATATCTCATGGTGGAATTATACCAGAGCGTGTAGACAGATTTGTCAGAAAATAAAGCAAGAAAGCTGTTTTATTACTTCACCGATTTATTGCGCCATGAGCGTATCCTACAATTTGGGGTATATGGGTCTTTCCTGCTTTACGGAGGCACTTTTTCCATCATAAAAAAATAGTAGGCTTTAAATCAGTTCATTTTTTTTTTTATATAAAAACTTTTCTTCAAAACTATTAGACTAACTTAAGAGAAAGAGTGTTGGAAAAATATGCTAGAGGCACCCGTCATATAAAAAGGAGATTTTTTTAAAGGATATTTCAAGGACCCAGAAAATGGATAGCAGATGGACCTTTATCGCACTTTTTCGCACTCGTTTGTTCGAATTTTTAAGTTATTTAGATAGTTGAAGCAATATGGTAAAGTGTGGTTATTCGGATTTCATCTGATTTTTTACAAATCTGAAAAGATTTTTGAAAAAAAAAATAAAAAAAAAAATTAAAAAAAAATAAAAAAAAAAATAAAAAAAAAAAGATGAAAAATCTTTGAATCATTAGAACCGGCGAACCATAAGTCAAATAATTTACTTCATAAACACAGACTATCGAAGGCTTGAGGATGATGACGCAAAAGCTTTGCCCAGAAGTGTACGTAGAAAAACATAACTATCAAGCAGTTCTGGCTATTTTCCTATTGAAAGAATTTATTTCAATCTTCGCGAATTTATGATACCAATATATGTGTATGTACATACATACATAGCTACATAGAACAATTGGAGCATCATCAAGTAAATATGTATGAATGCACAAACTCAAAACCGTGCTATGAAAGTACATATCGCGTTAAAAGTTCGTTGTATCCGGTTGGCGTATACACTCGTACTTAAATTGATTTTGATTGATGGTGACTTGAAGTCAAGTACCTTAAAATGTTATATGGGATATGAGCTATGTAAAAAGTAAACAATGTTTACCAATGTTAGTATTCCTTTTTTCCAAACTGCTTGAGAATTAGTTTTAATAGTGAAAATTTGTTAATTTTATTTACATTTACACTCGTGGCAAGGCAAATCTTAGCAAAACTTAAAAAAAAAAAAAAAATCACGTAAAATTTTGTAGATTTAAAAAAAAAAAATATTTTCTATATAAATAAAATTTTAAAAATTTCTACAAAGTTTAGAAGAACTCATAAAAATTTCTCACTTTTACAAAAATTTCGGTTGATTTTTGGCAATATTTGTTTCCATCTAAAAAGCATGTGTTACATGCAAAACTTTACCGATAATTTTGGGCAACGTCAAACTTGCACCTTGTTATACTAAAATTAAATGATATGTATACCCGAAATTTTCGTAAACACTTTTATTTGTTTAGTTTTTGAACTATATTAAAAATAAAAAAGTTGTGATAAGTTTTCGTGCCCACGAGTGTAATATAGAGGACATAGTAACGAGTTACACAATTACACGCTTCATTATTAGTTGTTACATCAATCCCAAAGTTATGCCATTTCCAATTTAGACGTCTTATCAGTTAAATAATATAACGGAAATTTTCAATCTAAGGTATACCTAATTATGTTTTATTTAAACACGCAATTAATAGACATTATATTCCGATTCAAAATATTTACTTCCCCTGTGATCATGTGAAATGTATACACGTTTATATTATTATATATGTACAGATGTATACTAGTTGTAATTCCGCTCAATACCCCGGCGGGAAATCTAAACTTGTTGAGTTCAAGATGTGGCTCTAGTGAATATGTATAGATGAATTGACTATTATGTTTTTTTTTTCCGAAGAAATAACTCCCGTTTCCATGAGCACATATTTTTTTTTTTTACTGCAAATTTACAATACTTTATACTTTTTCTATACATATTTATTGATCGATATATTGGGAGATATTTTCAATTTCTTATCAGTGCATTGTGAGACAACTGGTTCCTATAAAATCTTTTTATTACCACATTCCCAGAGGGAAGCTTGACAGGAATGTTATGATTTGATAGGCATATGTACACTCTATTTTTATTGATAGTAATCTCGGCAAAACAATTGGAATTTTAAATAATTAGTTTCGTGAACACGTTCACTTTGTACACTCATACGTATGTATGTACGTTTTTGTTTTGAAAACAAATCAATCCTGACCTTAGTACAACATCAGAATGATATGATCTATAATTTGATAATGTTTAGTAGAATGAAGTGTGTTTACGAAATTGTAATACATATATTTATGACGTGCGTTATATGCATACATACATAAGCCATTGTTTTTTTTTAAATTTTTCATCAGCGCACAGTGGTCCAAAAATTGAATTTACATTTCAAAATTGTCCAGAAGCCTTAATTTTTTAGCCGATTTAATGATTAATTTTTATTTTAAGGAAAGCTAATAAAATTCTCAAACTCGATTTTTTTTATTATAAATTTTTTAGTGCAAAGTTCAGAAAAAGTAGCAATTTTGCAGAAAATCGATTATCCCATTCCAGTCAATAAATGTTACATAATAAAAGCAGTTATTAGAGGTGCAGTTTCATGGCTCATTTTATTGAAGTATAATAAAGCAACATTCCTGGTGGTTCCAGTTGTTCTTTCGTACATTGGGGTGGTGCATTTTCCACTCGCCCTCAATGAATTTTTGAGCATTTCCTGTGTGTTTAAAATATGTTTGCATAAATTTAAATAATATACTATATGGTACCGCATGCTTAATAAATTTACTAATAGATACTAAATGTTCTTAGGTAAAAAAAAACACTCCAAAGAAATAAAAAACAAAATATCACAAATAATCTCATAAAACAATTACAAAAAGTATAGTTAAGTAATGATAAGCACTTTAATATCACAGTAAATTGCAGTTAACAATAAAAAAAAAAAAACACCGTTATCAAGACACGAGGTACTGCCTCACGCACCTACCTCTACACACATTCACGTATACTTTGCAAGCAATGCACCTCAACAAATTTCTCGCTACGCTGCACTGCACTTCTAAATAATCCTGAAAATGCAAAACCAAATAAAAATCCAGTCGAGTTTATCCTTATGTTCTCTTTTATTGTAATTCCAGTGGTTCGATCAACCCCTTGGCCGCCAACAATCAGCAAAATGATACCGACGTTTTGAATAATGCCGAATTTGCCGAAGCTGCTGCCGTCGAAAATCGCATCAAGATGGTTATAAATGAAGAAAAGTTTGTAGATTCGAAATTCGAAATTTAAAAATATCTAAATTTCACCATTTCCTTTGTCTTTTGTTCTTTATAAGTTTTCGTCTTGGTCTTTTACTTTATTTAACTCATCAAATCGAACTTCGTAGCTGTGTGTGTGTGTGTGTGTGATCTCCTTATGAATATTAAATTAAATATACAAATCACATTTTTTTATAGAACCCATTCAACCTGTATATAATTTTTACTTTTCTTATCAAATGTGTGCCGTACTTCTAAAAAAGTCTTCATTCTCATAAACATGGTACTTGGTTTTTTTTCGATTACTATATTGTTCTCATTTATCATGTTTGCATAATTTCTGGTTGTTTAGTAGGTAGGTACTATTGCTTCTTTTGTAGTCATATGAATCTTTAAATATCACATGGTTTTTTATGGTCAGTCCAACTAAAAACGATAATAAATTCACACGAACTTTTTGTGGCGAAAAGAAGCTTTGCACTTTTATAATTTTTTAATTGGTTTCTATATTTACCTAAATTCAACGTTACTTTTTATAAGCTCTATAATCTACACTTGAGTTTGATCAGTTTTGGTTATTTTTATTTACTATTTATGTTTATTTAATGTTTATATTTTTTTCAATAACGTCTAGCTTATATATAACAAACACCATATTTCAAACGTTGTGTAAAAATTATAAAAAATCCGCAATGTCTCATCTAAATTTTCAACTCTTTAATCAGATTTTTCCGATTTTTATATATATATTTTTTTGAGTATGCAGTTTTGCAGCCCAATAAATTCTAGTGCAAAAAATGCAAGTTCGGAGTTAGTCAAAAATCACATTGATTTTTGAGATTTTTTTTTTTTTCGGAAGGTGTTTTGCATTTCTTCCATATAAAGTATTTTCAAAGTTTATTTTGTGTGGAAGAGACTGCATGAAAAAAGTTGCCAAAACTCAACGGTAATTCCTAGCTACTATAATAAAATTGATTGGGCTATAAATCTGCGTACTCAAAAAAATTATAAAAAATCTGATTAAAAATTTGAAAATTTGCTGAATTTTCGGGAGTTTTGCACAAAGTTTAGGAACTACATTTTTATGTTTTTTGTTGTAGAATGAACCATATTTTTATAAGAAATTGGCAGAAAAGTATTAGAAAAAAAATTGTTGCATATATAGTGAAAAATTTGCTGTGCCAACACTTTTTGCCGGTGTGTATGTATATTCATGGTTTTTAATTTCCCCAAACAAAAGGGCCTGTCTGAGTAAATATGTAGATAATGCTTTTAAATGACTTACCATTGATTAACCTCAATGCACCTCCCAGCAGGAAAATGGAAATAGTTCCGAACTATTGAACTCACTATCGCATCTTCGTTTTGGCATGATGTATCTCACTAGTTTGCACTCATCTGCTTTGCTGAGTGTATGAAATTTCTGCATGTTACGTTAGCGTAAATTTATTTCAATAAATCTCAACATATTTAAACTCAGTCAAACACATAGGAGATTTGCACATTTTTGTTTTAGTAACCGCCTTCAAAATACACACATTTTTCAAACTATAACCTTCTTTAAACTCTTTCAACTGACAACCATATTGTAATACATGTTTCAATTCTCTAAATCCAATAAAGGAATTTCAAAAACATTTTGTAATATTGTAATAATTAATTTAACATTTTAAATAACTTGAATTGAATATAATTTTTAAATAGCTGGCAAAACTTTCAAACCTCAAAATACTCTAAGTGTTCAAACACAAGATTTCGTTTGATACTAATATTTTAATACGTGCTTCATTTAACTTGTGTACAATTAAATTAAATTGGAATTTTCAAATATATGGCAACCCACTCCAAAATATTTTCAAACTGTAACCTTCTTAAACGTTTTTCGTCTTTCACCCATAATGTAATATTTTTTTTTTTTCCTAATCAAGTTAATGTAATTGAATTTTTGGAGCCAGGTGGCAACCCTCTTAAAAAGATTCAATGACCTCTCTTATACCTTTTCCAATTTGGCTCTCGTATTTCGATATTTGGTCAATCCTTTTAATTTAAAATAATTAAAAGAGGTGGTAACTCTCTATATACATAGCTACCTTCCCCTAGTCGAGACAAACACATACATATGTAGGTGTGCAGCTTCTCTTTTATATACAGTCAGCGTCAAAAATATGCATATCTTGGCGTGTTGTCTATTTTATTTATTTATATTTTCCATACCAAATTTTTCTTATTTTTTAATAAAAAATATAGTTGATTCAACAGCAAAAATCACAATAATATTTTTTTTTTAATTTCATACTGAATTCGGGGAAAATGCAAGAAATGTTCAACGAAACCGTTGATTATGGATAGTTTTGTTCGATGATATTTTGCTCTCTCAATATTCCCTACTTAACTTTTATAGTTTTCTAAAACTTTGGATAATATTGAGTAAGCGTACACTCTTAATGTTATGGTGTTATCGAATGCTTACTTATAGTCTATACATATTAAGTTTTTGAGATTTTTTCGCTGAGGGAGTTATAAAAAAATATGAAAAATTTGGTATGGAAAATATAAGTAAATAAAATCATCTTATACTTATTTTTGGCGCTCACTATTTATATATAGACTTCCAAAATACGGATATATGTGTAGGCTACAAAATCCATTCATTGCAATGGAACTACGACACTAATGAGTTATTTTAGAATTCTATACTTGATTTTCGGCAGGGTTAGTATAGAAAAAAAATTATATTTCCGCACTTGTTTACGAATACATGCGCTCGAGATGAAAATACAAAATTATTTGAAAGATAAAAAAA
>NW_023458565.1:12848474-12850122 GCF_013731165.1 Rhagoletis pomonella
ATGGATGGCAACACTATTAAAAATATTTCTTTATTAAAATATTTTGAAAAAAGTTTATCTTAGTTTTTATTCCAAGAATTTATCAACTTAAAATTAAAAATAATTCATTTAAATTTTTAGTGATTTGGCAATTCTACAAAAACTCACTACTAAACTACTAAAATTATATAAAATCATTTTTGTTAAACCTTTAATTTATTTAAATTTTTTCGAAGGCGGCAACTCTATTGAATATATTTATATCTTTAAAGTTTTTAAATACATTTGTGTAGAATTTTTATATTCTAAACAAAATTATCAATGGATTTTATTTTTTTAACACCTTATAGCTAATAATATAAAATAATTTTGCATAAACATAATTTTTCTTGTTTAAACTGTTTTAGACAGGGTTCGCAAATATTCATATATGAACGTTCGCGTACATAAATATATGATACGCGAAGGTGAACGTATCAAATATTCTGTATTGATTCTCCTTCGCGAACGAGAATAATAAAACCAGCCAAACCAGTTAGGTGGAAAAAATGTCGGCTGTCGTTCTCGTTCAGTGAATGTAAATGCGGCGGAAAATATTCGCGGAAAGTTGGTGTGGCTAGAGATACTATTCTATGCAAGGCAATTTTGTCAATTGTATAAGATTTGCACTGCTCATTCGATTTTCAAAAATGAGGTGTCAAATGAAAGGGTTTATAAGGATCCATTTTTTTAATAGGGTTGCCACTTGCGTTTAAAATTATAATATTTACGCCGTTCTCCCGATTTTTAAAAATGAGGTGTCAAAAGAAAGGTATTGGCCTCTGGATGTGCAGTAAGGATATATTTTTTTAATAGGGTTGCCACCTGCGTTTAAAACCATGATATTTACACCGTTCTCTCGATTTTCAAAAATGAGGTGGCAACCCTATTAAAAAAAATACATCCTTACTGCACATCCAGAGGCCAAGCCCTTTCATTTGACACATCATTTTTGAAAATCGGGAGGAAGGTGTATGTATATATCATAATTTTAAACGCAGGTGGCAACGCTATTAAAAAAATCTATCCTTACTGCACATCCAGAGGCCAAGCCCTTTCATTTGACACCTCATTTTTAAAAATTTGGGAGAACGGTGTAAATATAATTTTAAACGCAGGCGGCAACCCTAATAAAAAAATATATACATACTTACTGCACATCCAGAAGCCAAGCCCTTTCATTTGACACCTCATTTTTGAAAATCGGGAGAACGGTGTAAATTTTATAATTTTAGTGGCAGGTGGCAACCCTATTAAAAAAAGATATCCCTACTGCACATACAGAGACCAAACCCTCTCATTCGACACCTCATTTTTGAAAATCGAGAGAACGGTGTAAATATTATAATTTTAACCGCAGGTGGCAACCCTATTAAAAAAAATATATCCTTACTGCACATTCAGAGGCCAAGCCCTTTCATTTGACACATCATTTTTGAAAATCGGGAGGAAGGTGTATATATCATAATTTTAAACGCAGGTGGCAACCCTATTCAAAAAATCTATCCTTACTGCACATCCAGAAACCAAGCCCTTTCATTTGACACCTCATTTTTAAAAATCGGGAGAACGGTGTAAATATTATAATTTTAAACGCAGGTGGCAACCCTATTAAATAAATATATCCTTA
>NW_023458565.1:12850132-12915651 GCF_013731165.1 Rhagoletis pomonella
ATAATTTTAAACGCAGGTGGCAACCCTATTAAATAAATATATCCTTACTGCACATCCAGAGGCCAAGCCCATTCATTTGACACCTCATTTTTAAAAATCGGGAGAACGGTGTAAATATTACAATTTTAAACGCAGGTGGCAACCCTATTAAAAAATATATCATTGCTGCACATCCAGAGGCCAAGGCCTTTCATTTGACACCACATTTTTGAAAATCGGGAGAACGGTGTAAATATCATAATTTTAAACGCAGGTGGCAACCCTATTAAAAAAAGATATCCCTACTGCACATACAGAGACCAAACCCTTTCATTCGACACCTCATTTTTGAAAATCGGGAGAACGGTGTAAATATTATAATTTTATACGCAGGTGGCAACCCTATTAAAAAAATATATCCTTACTGCACATCCAGAGGCCAAGCCCATTCATTTGACACCTCATTTTTGAAAATCGGGAGAATGGTGTAAATATAATTTTAAACGCAGTAGGCAACCCTAATAAAAAAATGTATCCTTACTGTACATCCAGAGGCCAAGCCCTTTCATTTGACACCTCATTTTTAAAAATCGGAAGAGCAGTGTAAGTATCAATTTGAAATGCTTTTTTATTATAAATTCTAAATATTTTTAGTTTGTTTTAGTTTCGAACGGGATGGCAACGCTATTAGAAATTATTTGGCGAAAAATCAATGTGATTTTTAATGATATTTTGAAATAAAACGTTAAATAAAATTTTTACCAAATGGTTTTTTGTTTCGAACTCTGAAGTTTTGACTTATTTCGGTACATTTACAATAAAATAAATAACCTATAAACAATCAAATTTCTTTACAAAATTCCTACATTCATCTTCAGAAAAAAAAAAACGGTACCAATTAACACTTTTATTACTATCCATCAACTCTCCAGCTAAAAATCAAAGGGTGCCTCTATTTGTAGCCACCACTGTAATTTATCATTCAAATCAGCCTAAAAGCATGCCACGTTACGTAGCACATGCCGTTTGGCTAGCTGGAAAAATTTCGCATTTTCTACCAGGCGCGCAAAATCGAGCGGCAGGTTGCTCCCGCAACAATGTTGCTGGCAACATGTTTCGCTGCGGTCTGGAGCAACATTTGTAGCTGAGATTAAGCGCAACATGCTGCTTATGACATTTCTGCTTATTTTTGCTGCGAATTGTTGTTCTCTTGCATGAATTTGGATTGTAGTGAGAAAATTCGAGTTTTTTCGAAAAATTGTGTATACTTACCACTCAAAGCAACACAAGGGCGGCAATAAATACAAATAGGACCATGTAGTATTTATTGGGAAATCAACTTTATTGAAGTTTTTACTATGCAGTAGGCGGAGGCCACAAATCTTGCATTGCTCGTGAACGCAATAACTAATTAATATCAGCTAATAACAAAAAAAAAAGTTAAGCAAAATTAATGTATGTATGTGTGTATAATTAACTTATAAAATTAATATGTAAAATTATAATTAAAATAATAAAATTATTAAAATAATTTGAACTAAATTTCGGGGCATACATATGTACATATTTAACACAATAGTTGTATAACATAAAAAAACTAATACATACAAAAAAGCACACACACAGCTGTAAGAACGTGGAGGTGTGTAACATAATTTAAGCGACTTGAAAATTGAGGTTAGTATAAATGTTTACATAATTTATTTCACAAACAATTGTAGCCGGTATAACATTTTTTAATGTTAACTATACAATAAAAGATTTAAAAATATTTCATGAAATTATGTACAATTGAATATAATTTAATTAAAAATATATGCATTATGTAATGTTTATATAAGAATAAAATATAATGGTATTTTTATTAAACGTTGCTTAATAAATTTTTTTAATGGATTGTTGCGGCTTTTTTTTTATTTTTTTCTATAACTTTTTTGTGTGTTAAAGCGAAAAACTCAGTTTTTTTTTTGCAAAATGGTAGAAGCGCAATTATTTTAGTTTTGTTAAAAAGTTGTAAAAATTATTGCATAAGCCTGAAAATTTACCTGATGGCGTATGCAAAAATTAGTTTTTTAGCATAATTATTTTAAGTTTTCTTTTTAGCTGAATGTAAAACTTGTGCAGTAGTGCTGCCTTTTTTTTGCTTGAAATGGTTAAAGACTTCAAGTGAAAAAAAAATTTTATTTTAAACTTAATTTTTTCCGCGATTCTGTGCAGATTTTTTTTCTGCTAAAATTTTATATGATCTACATTTTTATTCAATGCATTTATGTATATATCGTCCTCTGAAATCTGAAAGGCCTAACTAACGAAAATCGAAAATTCGCTTTGTGATTAATATGATGAATTTCATCGAACTTCCACATCCTTATATGCACAAAAATTATTAGTTAGTTTTTTTTTTTTTTTTGATTTCAGGAGGCGACATGTTTGTATAAAATAATTATTACGCGCAATTTTTACATCTGCTTATGTAAAATGTTATCAAAAAAGGGCCATTAGATATGTGTATAAGTGTGAGTGTGTGTGTGTGTGTGTAAACTATACTTTATATAAATACAATATTTCATTACATATTTTGTTTTGTAGTATAAATCTACGAATATAAATCGTATGATGTATGACACTTAATAGTTATTAGCAGCAAACGTGTGCATTTGCCATATTCATATGTATACATATATGGATATATAGGCAGTTGTATGCCAGTAAAATATATATGGCTAAAAATTTTATAAATATTTTAGTTCTTGTATATATGCATATATCAAAAATGATTGTGTGTGTGTGTGTTTTTTTTGTGCGTCAGCGTGCACTTTTCTATAGCATATGTTTGTATATATATATATATTGCATTACAAAAATTTAGAATTAATCGCCTTATTAGCGTTTGCGCAAGCAAATATTTCAGAATTATGCTGTTTTTCCACTTTTTGTTT
The DNA here is from genome assembly GCF_013731165.1 of Rhagoletis pomonella. Taxonomy (NCBI): domain Eukaryota; kingdom Metazoa; phylum Arthropoda; class Insecta; order Diptera; family Tephritidae; genus Rhagoletis; species Rhagoletis pomonella. The sequence goes on from NW_023458565.1 coordinate 12,853,051, forward strand.
TTTTTTAGTATGTATTTTTTTTTTTTTGTTTTTTAGTTTTTCCAATGCATAGTCTGTAAATTTTAACTTATTGTAGGTTTTTGGTAGCTAAAAATTTAACAAATAGAAAACTAAAACAAGCCACGCTCCTTCTTCAGATTGGTTTGCTTCCATAATGGCATTTGTTCGAATTCCGCGCTGGTCATGCCAAGCGCCGACAGAAAGTCTTCGGCATTCAGATATAATTCCAGCCGTGTTGGATCTACACCCTCGGGCAATGGACGTCCCTTCAATATGGCTAGCGGATATTCTGTTTGTGTTAATTGTTTCAAAACATCAGCAATGGGAGTGGGTTCATCGGTGCGACCATCCTGGAAAATTTGAAGAAACGAAATTTGAATATTTAATACATAAACAAATACAAAAAGTTGTGCTAAAAATAGCACTTGTTCCGGTATCGTAGGTGGTATTTATGTATATTTGAGAAGTTTCAAAAATGTCAAGCCATATCTTTTCTAGAGCAGCGTTTCTTAAACTGTGAAAAGCGTACCCTCGTGGCGTGTTGTGGAATAAGTTTGAATATGCAGTATATAATAACCATTCCCTTCGACAGTTCATTTAATACTAAAACAATACCCAATTGTAGCCAAGGAACCATCTGTAGATATTCGGAAAATTCAACATCGGCAGTAGAGTACTTTATTCACTGGTCGTTTATTTTTACGTGTCGGGTTCCAAGCCCAGCGCACAACTCATTACTGGGGGTGAAGAGTTAGTCCCTACCATGACTTAGCTTTTAGCAGAATTTGGTCTATTGAATGCATGCCCGAGAAACAGAATCTCAGCGTATTTTGCCCAATCCACAAGCAGGGCGTTCTCGCTGTTTGCGCCAATTACAACCTTATTAGCATTGCGTATAAGGCCTTATCGACGATACTGTGTGAAAAATTGAAGCCGTGCATGCACGTTATCAATGTGGAAAGTCCACCAGACTTTCACAGGTCGTCGAATCCCCGCAAAACTAATACGGCTATGTAGAGTGACGTTGAGCACAACCTTCAGCTCCGTTGAAATTGACCAGAAACTCCCCGCGCCGTTTGAGACAAAATGATGCTTTAGGCAAGGCGATTCACCCTCGTGCGATTTATTCAATCTGATGCTCGAATGCCAGATGACATTCACAACGTCAGCTTAGAAAAAGAAGCGAATGAGGTCGGTCCAGCGGTGAACGAGGACAAGACAAAGTACCTGCAGGCGGCATATCAAAAGGCTTCTCGTATTAGGATGCACGCCACTGTTGACAGTTATAACTTTGATGAAGTAAAGAGCTTTGACAACAATACGTATCAGCCCATCAGGAACTTATCCGTATGGCCAGAATCAGCCATGCGTAAAGCACCATCTGAGACAGGCGGACTATAGATAGGTCTGTAATAGTAATCATCGACAGGCAATCAACATATGCGCAAGTTTGACTCTCATGAATGGCGACATCAGAAACCCACCATAGCCCATCGAAACTTCTGGTTTGGATATTGCAGCCGGTTCAATTTCTACTTAACCAGAATGAACTTCGACATATTTAACGTATGCCCAATGTCCACTCGTACCGACTCCTCTAATGCACTTTTAGTTTACCCCGTCGAGAAGGGGAATTTCTTGGACCTACCATTAGATGATCTTGACGACAAAACTTAATGGAAACACTAATATTGGCAAAGCTCAGTAGGTTACTACAACAATAACGAGATAATTAATCTATTCTAGTCAGTCTAAGCGTCAAATAATAAAAAACACAAACAGAGCATTGATAGCTTTAAACCTTGCAATGCTGTCAACGCCATATTTGTCTCCTGCTCGGCGCATTTAATTGAGTTGTTTCTTGTGTTGAATACTTTTTTCCGTAATCAAGCAAAATATCTTAGAATTTTAACCCTTTGGAGCTTACCTGCATGTTAATTTCTTTGATATCATCGTGTTCAATCCAATCAGGGAAGAGAGCTTTAAATGCCAGCGGCTCAAGGCCAGCCCACACAACGTAACCTTTAATGTCGTGGAAGTCTTTTTCGTTATTTTCAGCTAATAACAATGAAACAAGAAGACACGGATATTAATCCCAATGGATGCGAAATAATAAAATCATTTGTGACATACCAAATTTGGCGCACCAATAAGAGACAGCGGTCTCCAAAGCAGCGCGTCGTTCAGAGATCCAACGATTCACGCCAGCGCGATTCTCGTTCGTCGGACTGCTTCGCTCCTCGGTGGTGACTGCGAAAAATGAAATGTGAAAATAAAAAGTGTAATCAGTATATATTGAGTCAATTTATTGCTTACTCTTGAGATCTTCCAGCGGCCACCAGCCCATCCACAACCATAGCATATCACCATCGTCCAGCATGAAAATCGTTGGCTGGCGTGCATTGTACAGCTGCGCTTGTGTAAAGGGGAAAGGGCTGTATAGGTCCTTGCAACGCAGCGCATACTGCAGTTCTGCGGCGCTAAACACGCCCTGCGTGCTAGAGAAGTGAAAAAGACGCGGTGTATATGCGAAATCTTTGGTTGTCTCTTTGAGTAAGCTGTGGTAAGCGTTGCTATCAAAGCCTATCAATGCCTCTGCGAACTCATCGACCTGTTTGCCCTCTTCGACGGTTTCCACACGCATCACACTCACATTATTCACAAACATGTCTTCCGGTTTCTCTGACTTCAAATGTTCTGCCGCCAGTTCGGCCAATTCGCGTGTATGCTTGGCGCTCTTGCGGCCATGCCATACATAGATCACACCCTTATCGCCATGCACGAGCAGCATTGAAGCGCGCGAACGCAGCTGACGAGCATGACAATCCACCTCGCTGAGCAGTGTTTCTTCGCGCAAATTACCGGTGATTTGGTAGAGCCGCCAAGTGTTGCGCCGCTGTAAGCAGTCCTCCTTTCGACCTCTGTGTTGGAATAGCAACTTGAAGAGGCGTATGAAGGCCGGTGTTTCATCGCCTTGCGCAACACGCTTCTGTGCACCCTTCTCCTTGTCCAGCTCTACTGTGAGCAGCGCAGCGGCGCCCTTCTCATTGGCGCTCGAGTCGTTGCCCTGCCAGCAGAAATACACACAACGATCGCGTCCCACTGTGGCGCGATTAGAGATTTTGCCACTCAACTCACGCACCGTGACGGAGATCTGATACACCCAGCGCACAATATAACTTTCGGCGGAGTAGAAGTGTCCATAGCTGCTGGCTTTAGCGTTATCGAAGTTGAATTCGTGTATTTGCCATTTGTCGATGGATTTTGTGATCACATCGAAGTGACGCATGCTATCATTGTCGTAGTAGAAGTTGCCACGCCCCAAATTGGCGTTCTCCAGCACTAGATTGGGCTCCAGGTACGGTTCGCCTTTGTAAATCCCTTTACCGTCGAGCGCTTTCACAGCGTGCACACCATTCACAAGATAATCCTTTTCGAGATCTTCGCGCTCCACTTCAGGCCAGTCGGAGAACTTCTCTTTGAAGAGTGATGTCTCCATATTTTGTGTAATTTTGCCGAGTATACACCAATCGCCGCGTTTCTCACAACGCCGCAGAAATTTATAAGAATCGCGACTGCCCACTATAGCGGCATAGTTAACGGGATTCACATAGCAGCTCGAGTAGTCCACATTGCCTGTGTCGAAGTGCTCTTGCGCCAATTTTATGGCGGCGCGCTTGGCATCCGTTGGCGCCGTCTTGCCATTCCATACATACATTTCACTACCGAAATCGAATATGATTACCTTATTTGGATCGAGCATCTCCACTTTAGGTATGCAACCCCAGTACTTTTCCATCGGCACCAAGGAGTCGTCTTGGAACTCATAAATTTTGTTCGTCTCAATGAGGCTGGCTTCGAAGAGATCATCTTCATCGGCATGGCCACAGTCGGGTATTTGATAATCGTCTGGCTTGGCGAGCAGCTCCCAAAATATATTCCAGTGCTGCTCGTTTAAGAACTTACCATCTGTTAAAATAACCTCGGCTGTGGCAGTGCAGCCGAGATCCTTATTTTCGACAATGTAGGCACAGATTTTCTTGCTGCGCGCGATTTCAATTACATTAGCGAATGACCCGACATAACGGTATAGCTGATCGCCATGGACGAGTATGAAACAGTCGCCGCGATTCACTGACTTGTAGGTGGGCTCAACCAAGCGTGTCTGCACATGCGTGCGTCCCTTGACATGCAGCAACATGAGTTTCTTGTATGGCAACCACATTTGATTTAGGGGCAGCGAAGAGGATTTCAAGGCAACCGATTTGAAGTCTTCAACGGAGGCAAGTCCGGCGATAGCCTCGGCTGCCAAGTTACTACTGCGGTGACCATCTGAAAAAGCGCAGATATGAAAGTCGTATTAATTTTAACAGTCCTAGAAGATATGGTATTCATTTTCGCACTTACATGACTCGAGTTTAATGCGTCGCATTTCACGCTCTGCCACACCAGATTTAACTTCTGTATACTCGGAGGCGATATCAGTGCGTTCGGCCAAACTTTTCAACGGGTTGCGTGCTGCTCGTCTACCCTTTGGCCCCTGGATGGCACGCTTTGTAACCAAACTGTAAGCAGAGAAGGAACGAATTTTGATGAACTGAAACTAATTTTGAATTTTGACTTATTCGTATTTATTTCTCTCCGAAAAGCATAGAAAAACATTAAATGCCGAAACACACACCCGTCAGCTAATACTCACCGCTGTGTCGCCTTGATGCTATCAAAGTCGAAATCCTTCAATTCGGCATCCTCGCCAATCACACTGGTCTGTATGGGAGCTGCCGGTTTCTTTGATACAAAGAATTTCTCGAACGTCTCCTCATCGTCCATCTTTGGCACTGCAACGCGGGTACCGAGTGCTGCTGTAGCAGCTGCACTTTTTGTATTCGCCTTATTTTTGGTATCCTTTTCATTGCAACGCCCGGCATCGGAGTCGGAATCAGAGTTAGAGCTCGAGTTCGATGTTTCACCATTGCGTCGTTCAGCTGTTACACTGAGGCTACGTTGCAGGAAACTATGATGTCCGTTGGTACCACCATTGGTGGCACCGCCATTTGTATTGCTTGTCACCATCATCGATGGACTCTTGGCGAGTCCAAGTTGTGGTTGATTGGCGCTGAGTACCACTTGCATTGGACATTTTTTGGGTTCAGCATTTGGACCGCGTTCAAATTGCAACTCAATTGGCGATTGTGCCTTTTTCTGGAGGCGACCAGCGACTGTGAATTTCGATGCATCCGATTGCTCTGCGGAAAGGAATGCACAATAATATAATAGATAAAAACAAGTGCCATAACAGATTAGAAAGTGAAAGATGAGAATGGAAAGGTATAAATAGCTGGGACAAGAAGTGAGTAGAATATGTTGCTCGGAGGTCTTCAACCTTCCATTCATATTTCGGAAGCCAAGTTCTCATACTTCACCAGCGTTTGGTCTGGTCGGGTTAACAGGTACCTCTAGTGACGAAATTCCATCGAGGAAATCACTTAGCAAATCTGAAACGAAGTTTCGAGTGCTCTTTCAATTCCATGACAGAGAACGCTAATACTCACGATGAAGACAACGACACTTGACGAAACCTCACAGTGATCTTGCGCTTAAGCTTCAATGGTATACGACCACACGTTGGTTCTATGAACCCAGGTCCTCGGGAAAAAATGTTTTAGAACAATCACCTGAGAACGGTCACAAAACACTAGCCCAGTCATGCCTGGCGCAGGGCACTTGCGTATGGAATTCTGCCAACATTGGGCATGACTGCACTAGTCAGTGTTAAATTTTCTTCTTGAAACAGAGTTCCAATTTTTACTTGAGGAAAAGTATATCGTTACCTTAATCCTTTCAGTACAAAAAGTCCCGACCGGAACTTTCCGCAACCGAGATTTTGTCGACAGTGCCAAAACGAGTTCTTGCATGGAAATCTCTTCCGGCGCTTAATAGATTTTCTTAACAATGTTCTCACCCAAAACAATCAGAGACAATCTCTCAACAGAGAGACAGAGAGGCAATCTCTCAACAACGGTCATTCTTCGCCTGGACGGGCACTACTACGCTATATCTTGCCAGGTAGATTTTCTATAGTAAAAGAGTAACCTTGTCGGGCAGAGGATAGGTTGCCCGAAACAAGTTTATCTTCTTAGAAAGGGGACTGGATCCAGAATACTTAGATAGTAATTTGCCTTTGAGATTATCACTTTTGGTGTTGGGAAGATTTCCTTAATTGAGATGCTTTTTAGCAGCGCCTGGACTGGCTGTATCCTACAAAATCCTACCGGAGTAATCAATCCTGTTGCCGACAAGATTTTTACTGACAAAGGTTTTTCTTGATATCGCCATGACAAGCTCTGGCACATGGCAACCATACAATAATAAATTATCAGGGCACTGGGTATTTTCTCCGAAGCTAGGCTTTCTCCACCAGAGATTAGACTGGCTGTAGCATACAAGCACGCATCAGAGATTTTCATTTCTGCAGCTGGAAAGATTCTAGCAACTGATCCTGGAACTGGCTAGATATTCCTGATAACGATTTCCTTGTCACTACCATTAGAAGCTCTGACAAGCGACTGCGATACAATGGTAAACTATCAAGGTGCTAGGTATCTTTTCAAAATCTAAATCACCGCTAGAATTACAGGAATGGCCCAGTCTTACATTTTACATTAGGGATTGTATAGGAATTCTGATTAGTAATTCGACAGTTCATTAAACGGAAGCTGTGCAGAATCACTGGATAGTGACTACATAGAGCGAGCGTTAGGCTTGTGTCTACCGCCTCGATAGTTTTCCTAGTCAGGTGCTAGACGAAAGAACGCAAATCTGACCAGCGCCTGTACAAAATCGAGATTTATTTCCGCCAGGGATTCCGAAAAAATTTAAAGATGGATACTATAATTTGAGCATAGTTAAGTCCAGGGCCTAAACTGACTTTTTATGCTCAGTGACATTGATCCATGACCATAATGAACCAAAGAGTGATGAGCGAAATAAATAAGCAATCGAAAAAAGTAGTTAAATTATGTTTTTTTTTGTACTATTTGCAAATGTTTAACACATACCGATGCGATCTTTCCACTTCTCCGAAGATGTTTTCAATTTGCCCAAACGATCTGAAACTTTACCACCTTCCAAGCAGGTAGGTATAAGAGGCGAGTGCGGCAGTGGCTTGTCCGACAGTGAGTGCGCCAGAGAAAGTGATTCCTGAAAAAATAAAAAATAATCCAAGGTCAATTGGTGTGCAAAGAATTGGTAACTAAAAATTCGAATATGTTAACTTAAACTATTTAATTTTAGTTTGCATATTTACGGCATAAAAACGATGAAAAAAAGTTAAAACTGGCTGTTTGAAGCTTTCGCTAAATACGAGTATGTGACTAATCAAATCTGAAGTGAAAATCAATAAAAAGCAATGACTCATAGAATGCGCTTATAAAAATAATAAATTTATTATTCCTGGAACTGTATCAATGGACGGCATAATGGCATGCTAATCGAATAAAAGTTAATATGTAGTAGCTGTATGTCAAAGAAGAAGATAATTAAAAACAAAGCACTTGTTTTAACAAAGGAATTGTTGAAGTTTTATTAGCTTCAATAAATATAACATACTGACCAAATAAATATTAGAAAATCAAAATGTTAAATACATAAATGATAAGTAGGTACATGCATATATACACAAATATGTATTTATATACACCTGACCAGCGTAATTTTTTTGCGTAATTATCGCGTGGGTAGACCCAGTGACCCAAAATTGTCACTGTCGTTTTTTCACCAGACCAAATTTGAAATTTCGTGATTTCAAATTAGAAATGTTGGCAATAACAAATTCGGTTGCAGAAATGGACAGTGTAAAGGCGTAATTAAAAATAATCACTAGAAATATTTATTGCTACGCCAATATGTACACATGGACGAATATTTACATACATACATACGTACATAAGTATACTTTTGTACCCTGTGGGAAAAAAAGAATTCTCAGAAATCAACTGGACATCAACATTACCAATATTAAAAAAAAATTCAACACGTGATCATTTGTTTGAGTCACTATACGTACAGTTTTATTTTTATATAAAAATACCGTCCAAGCTTTAACAAAAGCCATATATGTATATCACTGTTACAAAACTTTAGGAAATTCAACGAATTTCATCAAAGTTTCAACTTTTTTATTTGAATCTTCGGAACATTTTGGGTATGCAGTTTTATATAGCTCATACAATTTTGAATGAAGTGCAAGTTTCAAACGGCAAAAAAATCCCGTTGATATTTGAGATTTTTTTTTTTGGTAACGGATTTTTGCACTTTTTTCCATATAAGCATGAATTTCTTATAAAATAAAACGCGAGATACCGTAAGCAACAAATTTTCGAAAAATCAACGGCAGTTTTTTTAAGTTGCACTTGTTATATAAAAAAAAATTGAAAAAATAGGCAATAGCCTAGAATTGTATGGGCTATAAAACAACGGTATACCCAAAAATGTTATAAAGAGTCAGATTAAAAATTAGAAGTTTTGATTTTCCTAAATTTTGTATAAAGTGCGAAACTGTGATTTATATGTTTTTGGGTAAAGCTTGGATAATAATTTTAAAGAAAAAAAAACAAAAAAAAAATTTGCACGAAAAACATTACGGATATTAAAAAAAAAAATTGAGTCACTCATATATTCGAAACAAAGCCGTTAATTTGCCACAGTCATAAAAACCGGTGCACACTATTCAGGCAATTCTAGGTTTACACCTTTGCTGAGATACTACAAGTTCAGTACTTTCTAGTTTCTTTGTCTAGATTTTTCTTACAGGGTGCATTAGCTGTACAACCAAGTTCACATACAGGCAAATCAATCATTTCCATTTTTGCTATTAAATGCGCACTTTTATCGTGAATTAGAGACCCCTAATGGGTTTTCCCATTTGCATTTTTTTATTGCTATTTTTATTTTCATATTTTTATAGGCCCAGTTTTGTGTTTTGCGTTCGTAAATCTCGTAAATCCATACGTTCACATGAACATATAAATTTACATATGTAAATATGGTATTAGTCCTTATATGGACCGACTGACTTGGCGTCTGCTCGTTTCGTGCGCAGTGACAACCTTTAGCCTCACTGCACCTCATCTTTTCTGCAATTATTGAAACTGAATATTGCAATTGCAATGAAGGAAAAAATATATATTTAAACATTATAGCACACTTGCAACATCATTTCTGTGTTCGTATGGAAAAGTAGCTTATGTCGAAAGGTTGGCTTTAGTAAAAATCGGCATTCGCAGCATACGATTGCGAATGACTTACGGGCGCTAAGCCGTTAAACAACTTTTAGCAAATAAACGTGCAAGAAATAGTTCCGATACTAGCAAGTCAATATTCTTTTTAAGTCTCATCAAAAAATTCCTTGTCGTTTAAAAAATAAAGGGAATGCCGCATTATACTAAAGCCGGCCTTTCGACATAAGCTACTTTTCCATACGAACACAGATTTATTACAATAACTTTGTTGTAATTTACATAGCAAATTGCAGTTGGCAGCACGTACATATTAAACCAAATTTGAGCTGTCTATTTTTGGTAAACGTTTCATTACGTAAACAAATATTTTTAATTGCTGATGGCAATAGATCGTTTATGGTTGTGCGGTGACATTGAAAACATTCGAACAAATTAGTGTAAATATGTGTAAGCATGTGTGTAGATATTTATGTATGCAGTTGATTATGTTTATCAATATTTTATTCACTGATTTAGTTAAGGGTTTGCTTGGATAGCTCTTCAAACTTAAATAACAATTTTAATTTTTCATGTCAAAAATTTTTAATATCGAGTATCTTTCTTTGTTTAGTATCACAAATTTTGATGTTTGCGTGATCGTGTGGTTTGATAAAAAGCTGCATAGGCATTTTCTTTATTTTTACCATTTTTTCTTTAAAATGGCTCATTCTTCAAAATTAAAAGTAGAGTCTCCCTGCGATACCTACAATTCGAAAAACAAGCTTGAATCTTAAAAAAAAGAATATGCCTGTTTAAGCGAAGTGGGGTGTATGTAAACAAGAGTTAGCCGTACACAGTCTAAAGTATTTCTTCAAGGCAATTTCGAAAATACATTTTTTTTGGTCGAACCGAGGGGTCGCCTTTTAATATTTTGCATTTTTAATTTTTTCATGTATGTAGGTACATTTGGTAATAAAAAATATTTTTTTAAATAGTTCTACTGAAGATATCAATCTACTTCCTTACCAAAAGTTTTATGATTTTTGGAGGGGTTCCATTTTTTTAACATAAGGGTGGTACGTTAAGGTGATAAGAACTGAGGTTAATGAACTTTGGAATAATTAAACAACTATCTCCTCGAGACAAGATAATTGATGTACAACACTGACGAAAAATGTAAAAAGGCCAAAAGAAAAAATTTAAATTTCCTTCGACACGAAATACTTCCTTATCAGAAGTTGTATACCTTTGGCGAGCTTTAATAAACTGACATTAGGGTGGTAGGAACTAAGATCTGATGCGTAAGTACTAGATCAGGATAGCTGAGGTCAACGAACTTTGAACAAAAACAATCTCTCCTTGACACAAAAACCCCGGTAAATCATACTTCTCGATCATAGACTCGACTGTAAATGCCGAAGACATGTCGAAAAATGTTAAATGTCCCCCCTAACTTTGGCGAAAAAAAAATTTTAAATGACCTTCTAAACTACTTTAGATTCAGGGGCGTATGACGAAATTTTTTCTTCTGGTACGGTCTAATGTACTCATGCACATACATACACATATGCATACACTGGCGGTCAAAAATGGATTAATGGTAGTTTGCTTTTAATATTTACAATGTTTTTCAAGCAAAATTTAATTAATTTCAGAAATGCTTGAAATTTCAATATTTCGAAATTTAAGGACGCTAATTTACTTAAAATGTATACACCCCGGCTTATCATGTAGCGGTAGCTTTCGGAAAGGTGGAAAACATATATTTAATACTTGCGCCGGGTATTTAATGTTCGGCTCCGCCCGAACTTAGACTTTCTTACTTGTTTGATCTCAAAATAAAAAAAATAGCGGAATATTTTTTTCTGTATAGAACAATCCTAAGGGGGTGAGAGCATAAAAATTCCGACTTCACTTTTTCCACATGCATTTTTGGACCACCCTAGTGTACATATTCATACATATTTGAAATTTACATACGGATTTTCCATACTCATTGGTTTTTCTTCTGGGTACACCAAACAAAAAAAAACGCGACGACACCTCTTTTTTTGACTGAACCAAAAGAAAAAACTTAGAAAAATATTTTTTTTGTTGGTTTTCTAATGCAAAATAGGCACTTAAATAATAAGCAAAAGTATTGTGAGACTATCGAAAAGCGTTCATTTGACTTTGGGAGTGTTTATTTGAGTTCGAGAGTATAGTTTTTTTCATTATTTGTATGATGTTTCAAGTTTTGCGATTTTATTGTAAAATCTCAAAATGCGAACAAGTTTGTCGGTCGGAGTCAATTGGAATTAATACTAGGAAGAATAGCTAGCTTTTACTCAATGATAAAAATCATACCCAAGGCATTAATAATTACCACTTTAACCTTCTCCATGTCCCTTGAAGTATATTCAAAAAAATTTTACACACAATTTTTAATCACTTTTCACATTTAATAATGTCAATCAACGCGTAAAACTGGCGGCAAAAAAATTGTTGCAATCCCTTTCGACAGTGATCAGCGTTGAAGATGCGTTGACGCCACGGGACGGAAAGTCCCAAGCACAAAAGCGCCACACCTGTGATCGCGGACGATCGATGTCGCGTCACACTTGTTGCTGGTTGCTTTGCTGCAGGCAGCGAATACAACACCCAGAGACCACCAACAAATAAAACCCTCTGTTTTTTTTTGCACACAAATTTCGTATTGTTTTTATTGGCAACAAATAAAATTAACAACCGTTATGCGAAATCAATTGTAAGGAATCAAATGTAAAACAGTTGAGTTAATGACGTGCCAAATTAAAAACAAATACTGTTTACGTAATAAAAAAAAGTGTGAATTCACTGCAATGTGGCGCGTTTGTTGGAGCAACTGAATCCAGCTTTTGTTTGTAGGTATGTATGTATATGTAAATAAATTTGAACGTGTGTGGGTTTCTTTACACAATGCGGCACATTTTGCAAGCGTTTGAATGGACTTTAAGTGCTTAACTGCTGGAGCGGCCGGTTGTGCTCACCTTTCTAGCTGATTATTCCGGCCTTTTGTGGGTAGGCACTTAAAGCTGATGCATACCCTCATAGTATGTACATATATAGTGAGGTAAATTATTGGAAAAAATTCTCTCTGTTTGCATATCAATTTCGTAGTGGAATATAATATATTTTGCAATCTTAGCAGCGTCAATTTATTGTCGGCTGATATGAGCTAGCTAAAAAAAAAGTAAGTCCAATAATGCTCTGATAAGATAGGCGAAAAAGCTCGCTGCAGCTGTTATCAAAATGAGCACACTATGGCTAGATAAGAGCGCAAAACAGCCGGCTTAATTGTGTTTACCTAGAGCACATAAAGCTGAAGCCCTTCTCAGAGAGCCGATCATTTAGTTAAATATCAAAAAATAAATCAATGAGATAATAGCGCAAAATGCTCGCCTTGAAAAGCTGCGTAAAAGCGAGTTAGCCGGATGTTTTGCCGATAAACTCTTTGCGAACTTTATTGATTTCACTTCAGAGTATGTAATTTTTTTTCCACACACAAAGAACAATATGTAGGTACATTAAGGCGTATCACGAAAATAAAAATTCTTGCGTGTTCAGTTTTATTTGAATACTTTGTATGTATGTCGAGAAAAAAATTTTGAGTTTCGAAATTATTTTTAAGGCACCCGCTAAAAAATGCTAAATCGCGTTTTTATCTATAACTTTCTTATTTCATAACCGATTTTTTAAATGTTTATGTCGCAAAATGTATAGATCACGCTCAGGAGTATAATTTGCCATTAAAAAATTTTAACCGTTTTAATTTATACCTCCACTCGTTTTGGAAATACTAACCCTAGATTTTTATTTTTAATTAATTAAGGTGTAAATCCAAATCTGTTTTAAAGCCGAAATTGATTTATAGCTAATTATAGTCCTCAGCGAGACCTTTTCGGCGACATAGCGGTTTTTGGCGGGTGCCTACAAAAAAAATTTACACCCAACATTTTTTTTCGACATAAGTGTTAAGTGACACACGTTAATTTTATTTATTTTTTATATATGTCGTGATTCCGCTTAATGTACATTCTTATGTATGTAAGTACATATGTGTTACCTGCTTGTTGCTTTTGTTAATATACAATTATTAGCAGATATTGATTGCACTCGACAGGTTTGCAGATAAAAACTATTTTTAAAATGAAGTAGGGGCTAATTTTCTTTGTTAAAGCACAATAAACTTGAGACAATTATTTATCGTCCGAAAAGCTTGATGAATCATCCTTATAAAACAATAACCAAATTTAAGAAAAAAATTTGTGCTTATTGATAATAAAATACATACATATTTGAATTTGTTCAATTTCGTTTTGAATAAGCAACGACATCTTAAATCATTTTTTAAATTTCAACTCAAAAAATCAAGCTGAAAGAGGATATTAAGAAATATGCCGATCATAATTCAAGTAAACAATACTGATATAATTAAGACGAATTTCTTTCATTTTTTAATTAATAAATCAACCGGTAATTTTAAGTTCACAGCGAAAAATGGTTCCGAAATGCAGAATACTTGCAACCTGTCGAAACAACCAACTAGCCATAGGGAAATAATATCGATTTACATTCATGTACTTTGTCGATAATAATTTGATAATTAAGTAAATCGATAATGTGTACTCCGTTGATTCCATCACCACCATCACCACTATCACCCTCATTTCACCATCAAAATTGTCATTGGTTATTTTATCATTGTTTACTTTCCTTTGCATTTCAAAAAAAATAAAAATAAAAAATTAAAAACAGCAAACATTTTAATAAAAGCGTAAAAAAATGCATACAGAAGCAGACAACTGGGCAATGAAGTCTTCTCTCGACGAACAAAAATCACACTCTTATAAATCTCTCATTATGTCCCTGTTGACTTATGCTGCTGAAGAGTACACGATCATCTTATGAGTGTTCCATACTTATGCTGAATTTGGCCAAAATCAGTTAAGCGGATGTAGCGCTAGTGAAGAAGACCACTGAACACCAACTGGAAGTTAAACTCATCTCCATTTTGGAACAACCCGCCCTGTTAAGGAAACACTTAATACGAATAATGTAGCATCATGCTTATTACCGCTGAATTGGGAAAGCAAGTTTTTCAGAAAAAATAAGAGTTTGCTATAAATGGAAAACAGTATTTTTTTTAACAACGTGCGTCAGTCAATTTCGTGGACACCAAAATCAATACACATACTCGCGAAACTAGGTACAAAATATAGTTAAACTGCGTTTTTAATTTTTCACTGTGGAATCAGATTTTTTTTTAATTCAGTACAGGTTAAAAAATAATCGATATGGGCGTCAAATAAGAAGGAGAAAATTCCGTACTATTGAAAAAATTTGAATTTTTGGAACACGAGGACGAATAGGCATTGAAAATGTCAATTTTAAAATGTAATGCTTGATTATCCTTGTAAATAGTTACTTTTGAAAAAAAATATGTTAAGAACTAATTTGTATACTATCACATCCTCGAATTCGGTCCTTTAACTCTCTATGTTTGAGATAAAAAATTAATTAAAAGTTACACTTTCAATACTTCCACCTCACCTCCTTGTGCACCAAAAAAGTAATATTTTTTTTAATTCTAGAAAATTTTTTCATTTATTTGATATGGGCAATATTGTTATTTAAAATTGCACTGCATTTTTAGAATAATTGTTTTTTTTTTAATTCATCATTCCTTGAAATTCTAGAATCCTTGAAAAACTCCTGCCGTCAGAGAGATCTAAAAACCCAGTTTTACTGTGTTTGGCCCTCAGTTTCGTGCGTATATTGATTTTGTCATATGTTTTTAAATTTTTAGTTTTTTTTTCGCACGGTGCAATTGTTGATGATAGAAGCGAGGCTGAATGGTAATCAATATGTACTGGTCTATGCTGACTAAAGGCACACTCTAAAAAAGTGTATGTAAAACTACTACTGAAAAGTGTTTATTTTTCAACCAGAATCTGTGTAAATATAAGCATAAGATGTTCAAGATTTGATATTGATCAGGAGATGTTTAAAATATACACATGAAAAGTTTAAAAGGTTTCAAATAAATTTTTTACCAATAATAAACCTTAAGGGCTCATATTTACTCTATTTTAAACACTTTATGTGTAATTTTGCTCTACGCGATACATTTCGTATGTAAAAGTAAACAGCCAGTGTTTAATTTTAGTACTCGGTGTGTAAATTTGCATTCATTAAAAGAGGCATATACGCAAATTTAAACAAAAATTTTTTAGAGTGTAGAGCATACAACTTTTTCGATAAGATAAGGTTTACTGAAGTTTACCTCCGGGACCATAAAAGGATAAAACGATAGGCATCATTTTTTTTCGAAACTTGGTCGAATTTCAATATAACTGGAGAATTTATTTTTATGCTTGTACCTAGAAACTATCTGAGAACAAACGATGGTTGTGGAAAAATACGCAGAAAGCTTCGCCTGAATTCTCCATTACAATGTTAGTGGTAGAGTCAATTTTAATCGAAATACCATTTTTAGAAACTTTAGAAGAAGCTTTGATAAGGAAATATGCCACCGATAAACAGTTTTACTTCTGGGACAAACCAGCTATCGTTCGCGAATTCACACTAAAATATTAAAAAAAAAAAACTTTGAAACTTAACAAAAGATGCTTTCATATATTTAATCAGTATTGTGCCTATACGGCTTCCAAACAACAAGTCAAGCCAAGCCAAGCCTACATTTGTTTATACTATGTGGGCACTTAGCGATTCACACCCATCGACCAAATATTGTGTAATACAATGAAATACAAAAATAAGCAAATTTAAAAGTGCTTATTGTTATTTAACTATATACAAATAACTACTTACGTACAAACATATATTCACAAATAAATAAATACACATGTTGGCAGCGGATGAATATCTGTTTTCGTGTATTCTTTTTTCCCAACTCCCGCTGCTTCGCTCACACCGCAAAAACTGTCATAAAGACAATGGACGTTTAAGGTATTTTAATTCATTAGCTACTTTGCCATGAAGATACCAGATTATGACTCATACAAATTTATTGACAAATAACACTTTTTTTTGTGAATGTCCAGCATTCATTTGGACATCATAAAACAAGCGCTACAATGGCGGAAAACCAAAAAATCGACAAATTTGAGGCAATTCGATTTAATATCCTAAATAGATGAGCTTTGCGGCTTTGATTGTGAGAAGAGCACTTTTTTTGGTTTGCAGATAGGATTGAGTATGATTTATTGCTTAAGATTATGTGATTTTGTATGCGCAATGTTTACAACTGGTAGATAGGATGACACATTTATTTATTGACAGAGTTTCGGATTATAACATTTGTATAGTTACAGTTATAGTAATAACAAATACATATGTACATCCATTTGTATCCATATTAGGGTGGTCCAAAAATTCGTGTGAAAAAGTAAAGTCGGAATTTGTATGCTCTCACACCCTAGGATTGTTCTATACCGAAAAAAATATACCTTTATTTTGCTTATGGGGAAAAAAACTTTTCGTAGAAATGGTATAGAATCCTTGAAAATCAGTATTTTTCGATCCGGAAAATACTGTTTCTCTTCAGGAGATTCCCAGTAATATTATCTAACAATTTATTTAACCATTTTTTAATTATAACTATATTTTATTGGTCCGCCAAAACCCCCAGAAAATGCAAAGGGGCAAAATATACAAAAATTTTGGTATTAAAAAATGGTTAAATAAGCAATTGGGTATTGTTATTGGGAGTCTCCTTAAGAGTACCAGAGTTTTCTAGTCGAAAAATATTGATTTTCAAGAATTTCATACCATTTCTACGAAAAGTTGTTTTCTCCCATATAAAATACATACATGGAAAACTTTGAGCGCTTTGAGAGACTTCTAAATATTGTTTGATTTCAAAATAAAAAAATAGTGGTATATTTTCTTCGATATAGAACAATCCTAGGGGGGAGAGCGTTAAAAATTCCACTTGACTTGTTTTGGACCACTCTAATGTACATATATACATACAGTGAGTAAAAAGAATGACGCTTTGTTTTTTTTTTTAATATTCGTAATATTTTTCCTGCTAAATTTTTTTTGTTACTTTTATGCAAAAATATTGTCTAAGCCGTATAAATCACAGTTTCAAACTTTATACAAAATTTAGGAAAATTCAACAAATTTTCATCAAAATTTCAACTTTTTATTCTGAATTTTTAGAAAGTTTTGGGTATGTTGATTTCCGAGAATTTTATTTTTTTAGGCTACTTTTTCTGGATTTTTTAATATAACAAGCGCGATTTACAAAAACTTGCGTGGATATTTTGAATTTTTTTGTTGCTAACGGTCTCCCGCGTTTTATTTCATAAGAAATTCATATTTACATAAAAAAGTGCAAAAATCCGTCATCAAATTCTCAAAAATCAACACGATTTTTTAGCCGCTTGAAAATTGCACTTCATTAGACTAAAATTGCATGGGCTATATAATCGCATACCCAAAAATTTTTTTTAAATTCAGAATAAGAAGTTGAAATTTTTATGATTTTTTTTGAATTTGCCTAAATTTTGTGTAAAATTTGAAACTGTGATTTACACGGCTTTGGTTAAAGCTTACACGATAATTTTATATAAAAATAACAAAAAAAAAATTGAGCTCGAACATTACGAATATTTGAAGAAACACGTGGTCATATTTGTTTGAGTCACTGTATATGCTTATATTTGTATGCTAAACAAGGAGACAAACAAGCAACACAGCTAGCCAGTATAATGTTGAATGTTATCGGTAAATTTTATTGTACCTTTTTAACATCACTGCAAATGACACAAAATAAAGAAATCAATCGTGAAGAAATTTTCAACTGCGAAAAAAAGTGCAGGATTCTCTTTAAACATGGCAAAAAAAAAACCACTAAAATTATAGAGGAAAATTTAATTGCTCAAAAAAAAAAATTTTTTTCACAAAAAACAATGGTTTATATGTGGCACAGCAGCTTAGGTCGACCTGTTGATGTCTTGACCAATGTAAGATTCGCTGGAAATTCAAAATATTGGTTCGGACAAAGGAGCATTTTAAAATGAATTAAATATCATGATATTTACGAGTTTCAACTGCATACAACAGTATTCAATACAATTCCTGATGAAGTTGTTATCTTTGAGCTTAGCCAAAAATAGCTACCGAGAATATCTCATCACCTCAGAAGCAACCTTGTTAGACGAGATTTTGAATATGATTACCGTGAATATGGGTGAACTTAACGTTACTTAAATTAACAAAATAGGGTTTCTCACAAAGACCTGGACGCCTGTAGCATGCCAACAGTAATGGACAGACTTTCGTTTTGATTTTTCCAAAGTCCTCTCAGGTCCATACTTTTTAGCTATTAGGTAAAATGGTTTTATATTCCCAGCTTCTGTATATGCAGAAACATGTGAACAAAACCGAGATTAACAGTATGATAATGAAGGGCTAGTATCAGGTTGAAACCCACTTTTCTTGTCTTCTGAGCGGTAGAAGATAATTTTGGGAGACTGAGACCATTACCACATAATATAGAACATTTGGTAGCTCACTAAGATGGGTTAGCCACAATACTGTTGAATACAGCTAATCATAAAAATATCTATTCTGCTGCCGACTGTCTCCTGCAGCGGTTTTGGGCTATAAAGCTATATACATACTTACTTCAAACTCGCTTAATTTAAAGTGATTTAAAGGCTCAAATATTAACTATCAACTCTTATATGAATTCTTATATGCATTAAAAACAGCATTTCACTAATTTAGAAAGATCAAAGTTCAAGTAAGGCAATAATTATACGGCTCTGTATGCATTTTGTGCAAATACTCATTAAATAAGTTCATTGTTTGTGCATAAAAGGGAAGTATCTAACTATCTGGCTTCCATTCAAGCACATTCTGTCGTTCACATGTATGGGGGTACATACTCATATACATATGAATGTACATAAAACTGTACACTAGGCCGTACCGGAAAAAAGGTCGCTGTACACCCCTGAGCCTAAAGTATTTTGCAAGGCAATTTCGAAATTTTTTATTTTTACTTTGATCGAAAATAGGTATCGCTTTTTTAAATTTTTTGTCATATCTTCGGCATTTATATTCGGATCCTAAGGTGTGATATATCTTATAAATGGAGCACTAACCGCCTAAAAGAGATAAGCGACACTTTTTTTCTTTTTGATGCAGAAATGCATCTAATTGCTCTAGGAGTATTTCTGCACAAAAAAAAAAATCGATAAAATGCGCTTAAATCTTTTTGGCGGTTAAGGGTCGATATGTTCTCGTCTCGAGGAGAATTTTTTTTTGGTTCCAAAATTCTTTTACCCTAAGTACCCCATTCTAGATCTCGGTTTTTATCACACCAACGTACCATCCTATTGTCAACTTTTGCCAAGGAAGTTGTTTTATTATTCGAGTGAAATTACATATTTCAAAAATTTTTTTATTACCCAATATGGATGTCAACCCAAACTGTAAAAAGGAACCAAAGCAAACTTTTTTTTTTTTTGTTTCGAAATACCTTAGACTTAGGGATGTTCGCCGAAATTATTTTTTGTTTGCTTGTAAGGTGGTACGGTCTAATGTACATACGCATAGTAGTAGTATAAACAGCAAGCCTTTTTATCACTATTACTCAACTGAAGTGGATGAAGTGGAGTTGACGGTAAAGTACGTAAATTGGGTTGAATTAATTGACAACATGCCACAATCGCTCTGGCCGCCAGTGGATCCGCCTCTACATACCCAAAGACTTACTCGTTTAAGTGTGTATGTGTACATTAGGGTGGTCCGAAAACAGTAAAGTCGGAATTGTAATGCTCTCACCCCTTACGATTGTTCTATATCGAAAAAACTATACACTATTTTTTATTTTGAAATCAAAAAATATTTAGAGGTCGCTCAAAGCGCTCAAAGTTTTCCATGGGGAAAAAACAACTTTTCGTAAAAATGGTATAGAATCCTTGAAAATCAATATTTTTAGATCGGAAAGCTCTGGTTCTCTTCAGAAGACTTTCAATAATAATACCAAATTGTTTATTTAACCATTTTTTTACTATCGCTTTTTTTTTGTGTCCGCCTATTGCATTTTTCGGGGTTTTTGTGGGTTTTTGTCGGACCTATAAATTATAGTTGCGATGAAAAAATGGTTCATAAAACAATTGGGTATTATTATTGGGAATCTCCTGGCAGATAAACGCAGTTTTCCGATAGAAAAATATTGATTCTTAAAAATGCTATACCATTTCTACGAAAATTTGTTTTTTCCCCATATAAAATACATGGAAATTTTTGGGCCCTTTAAGCGACCTCTAAATATTTTTTGATTTCAAAACTAAAAACAAAAAAATAGGCATATATTTTTTTCGGTATAGAACAATCCTAGGACGTGAGAGCATAAAAATTCCGATTTTCTTTTTTCACATGCATTTTTTAACCACCCTAGTGTACATGCACTGCAAACATGTGCAAACATACCAACATACATACTATGTATGTAAGTAAGTAGGTTGAAGTGGATGAATGGACGTTTAGTTGGTAAGCTAGCTAAGTATGTAACTAAATAACTGCCTGGATGACTGGATGGCTGGCTGATTGACGCGTTGACTGCCTGATTACCGCTTCATTTTACAATATTTAATTTTATTCTTTAAAGTCAATTCATTTCACTGTAGTTGTTTATGAATTGGCTGCAATCGCGGTTTGTCGCTTAAGTATTATTTGTTTTTTATGTTTTTGTATGCGTTTATTTGCTTATGATTATTTGCTCAATGATATGTGAATATGGTTGGTTAGAGTGCATGATATGCACGTGCATGCACACAACCATACATATGTGTGTAAAGAGAAGCATGTAGGCATGCAGATACGCCTTAAGAGTGTGCAACAGTGGGAAGGCGGAATGCAACAAGTTAAAGTTCATTGGCTTTTGCACTGACTGCCCACAATAACAAGATAGATAGATATCTCTTCATAACTCTGCCTGGCCATGGAGTGTAGGTACATAGCAGTATGTATGTATGTACTTATACAAAAATATCCATATTTAAATTAAGCAATATCGACGTATTATGATAAGCTGTAATTTATGGTAACCTGTAAATATTTTTGTGGCTTAAGGCATAAGACTCGTCTATTTTTCGTAAATCCTTACACCAATTTGCACACGTACATTTAAAATTCTAACTAGAAATCAATAGGCTGGCTCTAACACAATATGTTGGCGTTTGGCCGTGATTCTCCACCGATTTGTGGCGTACGCCTTGATGTTGTCACACTAAGAGGAGAAACCTATAGTTTTATGCTCACTCCGAAGGACGATTGTATTTTAGAAGCTGTTTTTCATGGCAGAATGCACTCGGATGTTTGCCATTGCCTGCCGAGAGGCGACTGCTATTAGAAAAACTTGCTTAGGTTTTTTTTTTATGTTGGGCCGAAACTGGGTTCGTAGCCAGACCCTGCGGAATGTTAGTGCGGGTCGATCCATAAACTAAAACCAAATAATAAAAAACGATGTTCTTTAATACTAGCAAATATACTGCGTGGTTCACTGCGCCTTAAAAGTATATTTGTGTTTTTTGATACCCGTATTGTAAAGTTTCATTTATTATATCTATTTAATTAAATACAATTTTTCAAAAAGTTGGCAGCCCTCCTCAAAAATATTTTCGGCAGTAAACTTTCCTAGACCTCTGCAGTTTGATATCCATATTGATATATTTAATTTATCTTATCAACTTACTTAAAGTGCAATTTTTAAACAGGTGGCAACTCTCAATTTTTTTCTTTCTATAGATTAAGTTAAATTAAAATTTTCAAGCATGTGGCAACCTTCACAGAAATACTTTCGGCTGTAAGCCTTCTTAAACCTCCTTTTTTGACAGCCATATTGCAATATTTACTTTATCTTATCAACTTACTTAAAGTGCAATTTTTAAACAGGTCTCAACTCTCAATTTTTTTCTTTCTATATTTTAAGTTAGACCTCTAGCGATACATCGATGAAAACTGCATTCAATTTCATGCATTAGTTTGCGACAGACAGACAAAAATTCTAAAAATGGTTGATTTGGCTTCTATTGCTCTAATAAAGACTGCTTTAATGGGCCTTATGCATAAAAAGTGAGCTTAAGCTCAGACTCAATTTTTGCACTGAAGGGTTGAGCTCAAGCTCAAGAATTTGTACTGAAAATCGAGTCGGAGCTTCAGCTCACTTTTTATTATATCAATAATGTACATACATCGGCTGCTTACAATTTTATTTTTGTATAGATTCACTAAGCCAGAGCTCCTTTTAGTTGTGGCTAAAAATGTTTGGGTAAATTTATATTTAAAATGCATTGCTGATGCTTCTTAAAGATTTCCTAGAAAATGTTTACCCACACCCTAATGCACACTTACATAAATGGTGAATAAATTCTTCACAAATTGCCTTGTGTGCATGTCCATATTTCGCTTCATTTGTTATTATTGATGGATTTATTAGCGCGTAGCATACATACTTTAAATAAATTAATTTGCGTCAATTGAAAAAATAAATAAAAGATAATTTAAATTTGAGTGCACTCAAGCGCACAGGTTCGGTGTCGGTCTCTAAATACTCTGAGTAAGAATACTAAGTACATACACTGATATGAAGCTGGAAAAGTTTTTTTTTTATAAATACTTAACCGAATGTGCTTTAAATATATTTATTTCAGTCAGCACTTAAGTAAGTCACTTACTGTAAAGAAAAATAAATAAGTAAAGAAGTATGAGTTCGGGTGAAACCCGAGTTCGATTATAAGCTGAGTTAGCCTTAATGATATAATTGAACCAAGTTTAGTAGAAAACGATAAGGTGGTTACCGAGATACACTTTTTGTTGTCATAAAGTGGGAGCTACCACACCCAATTCATAAAAGTCTATATAAGTGTTTTTATAGTAAAGAGATTGTTGTAACAATTAACTTGGAACTGGATTTTCGTAGTTCTGAAATTTACTGTTATGCGAGAACGGGTGTACATTTAGTCCGATTTGAATAATTTTCAACGGATTGCTTTTCCGTACAAAAGTTATTAAGTGTGCACAGAGTTTGGTAGAAATTGATAAATCGGTTACCGAGATACACATTTGTGGTCATAAAGGGGCGCCACGCCAATTTTCCAAAATACATCGATTTTGAGTGAATTAGCTTAAATAGTTACTAATTTATCGCAGCTTTCGTATTTCTGTAAATTGCAGTTATATGGGAGATAGGCGTGGTTCTTGTCTGATTTCAATAATCACCAAACCAACTTTCAATAATTTTGATCCTATAAGAACAACAATGGCGACCTAGTTACCGATGTTCAGAACGTACTTAAAGTATGGAGGGAACACTTTTCCATCCTACTGAACGGTACCAGCACGGAAAGTTGTGGAGAAGAAGAACCCGAGCCCCCAGTCGATGATGACGGAGTCGATGTTCCTCCTCCTGACTCGGTGGCAAGGAGTTGATAAGGTGCATGCATCAGATCTTATGCAGAATATGGTAATATGAACGCATGCCCGACGACTGGAATTTAAGTGTGCTCTGCCTAATCCACACGCCACCTGCCATTCGCGCCAACTACCGCGAGCGTATTGTGTGAAAGACTGAAGCCGTCAACCGTCAACAACTGATTGGGCCTATCAGTAGTATACGCCCCTATGTCTGAATTTGGCATCCCCTCAAAACTCATACGACTGTGTAAAATAAAATGTGAATTGGGAAAGACCTCTCCGAGCCGTTCGCCACCAAACGGGATTTCAGACAGGGCGACTCCCTTTCATGTGACTTTTTTTAATCTGCTGTTGGAGAAGATAACAAGAGCTGCAGAACTGAACCGCTCAGGCAAAATTTACTACAAGAGCATGCAATTGTTGGCTTATGGCGGTGACACCGACGTCATCGGTAAGAAAAACCGCGTGTTCTGCCTTTTCCAAGTTGGATAAGGAAGCAAACGAGGAGGTAAACGAGGACAAGATGAAGTATCTCCTGCCAACAGTCAGCACACTCGCGCTTTGGCACCCACGTCACTGTTGACATTAATAATTTCGAGAAAGTAGAAAATTTCGTTTGCTTGGGAACCAGCAATAACACCGATAATAATGTCAGCATGGAAATCCAACGCATAGTCACTCTTGCCAACAAGTGCTACTTTGGACTGAGTAGGCATTTCATCGATATTGTTATCGATTTTTCTACCGATACTTTTATCGAATTTGTAATCGATATTTTTTATCGATTTTGTTGTTGATATTTTTATCGATTTAGCTATCGATATTTTTGTCGACTTTGTTAGCGATATTTTTATCGATTTTGCTATCGATATTTTTATCGATTCTGCAATCGATATTTTTATCGAATTTGTTATCAATATTTGTTTCAGTTTTGTTATCGATATTTTGATGGATGTTACTATCGATTTTGTTATCGATAAGGTATAAAGATAAAAATAAAGATAAAGGAAAAGAGAATAACATAAAGGTAACTAGAACGAACAGGGTAGAAGTAAAGATCTAGATAGAAAAAAGACAAAAAATATAATCTTAAGCAAAAGCAGATGTACATATGTATGTATGTATATATATTGGTTATGAGACAAACTAGATTTGTAACGAAAGTTTCACTTCTCTAGTGTGGCCCAGGCACACTTACTTTTTTATAGCGAAATTGCAAATTTGGTCAATGCTCGACACATTGGCCATGTTCTGCCACCTCGGGTCAATCAGTAACTTTTTTAAATAAAATACATTATTTCCGGAAATACAACTTATTTGCTTTTTTGTTTAATTTTATTTTTTTTTTTGTATAAAATTTGAAACATTGTGCATATAAAAAAAAAAAAAATTAACATTACTTTACATACAGTCGAATAAAAAAATAAAAATAAATAAAATCTTTACGTGCCAACCAATCATATTTGGTATTTTAAATTACCTTTTAACAACAATCAATCATGTCAAATAAAACTCGCAAATTATTACGCTATAAATTAGCTGTCGATCGTATTTATTTACACTTCAAAAATATGTGTGTTAATACTTGAAAATAAAAAAAAATCATACAAATAGTTATCGTTTTTACGTATACAGTTTAATCGTTCGTGAGATACTGGCATAAGAGTTTCGATTAATTGAAATTCAATACATCACTAACTAAGATAGGACAAGCTCTGTTATCAACTACATACTTAGTGTAAATAGCTAGCTAGTAATAAGATTAACATATTACATATGTACATACATTACGATGGCTAAGCTATTTAAATAATTCGCATAAATATTACAAAATAAGTACGTTTACATACAAACATTTCAATTTAATTTTAATGTGCATAATTAAATAATTAAAACCAGGCGATTGCACAAAGTTCAACGCTTAGCTTGGCATTTATAAACCCGCTTGCTTGCTTGCTTATGAGTTAAGTAAAAGTAACGACACATTTGATTAGCTTAAAGCTTAGTTGACAAATGATTAGTTGAATAAGACTAAGGGCCGTTTGCACCATGTCTAGTTAATTCTAACTCCCAGTTAAACATCTTTATCGACGTTATCGACACCCATCATATAACATGTGATCGATAACGCAGTTAACGTGCTTAACTGAAGGATGAACCTCCAGTTAGCGTTAACTAGACATGGTGCAAACGGCCCTTAAAGACAATCAGCAAAAAGACTTCCTCCTCCTATTGGCTTAATGACTACGTACATACATACATATGTATGTACATAAATAACCGTTAATGCAGTTGCTTTTGTGATTATAATTGACCTGTTTTAATTATACGCATACATTAGGGTGCATCACCCTCCATACAAAAAAAAAATCCGGTATTGTTTTTCCATCGGAATTATTTTGGAAAAATATTACGATTTACGTGAGCGGAACCGATTTAAAAATACCTCCAAAAAATCGCATTATTTTGATGCTGTTGATAAAATATTCAAACATTTTTATGTAGACCTTTAAACTTAAACTCGTTTATGATCTGATGTCATATATTTTTAAATCGGTACAGCTGACGTAAATCCTAATAGTTTTTCGTAATTTTTAGCATATAATAAATTTATGATTCCAGTGGAAAACTTGCAACTTTTTTTTGTCGAGGCACCCTACTACACATATATGTGTATGTATGCTTTTTTCACAAATACAAGAAATATTAATTACAAATTATTTTTATATACAAAAAGTTACACAATAATAAAGTCATAAAAAAACTTAATCGGATATTCACAGTTTTGCATGGAGTTCCCTGCTTTTAAAAATACGAAACAAATTTCGCTGTAAACAAACACCGTCATTTCTTAGACAAGAAAAAAAATGGAAAATATTTAAATTTCGCAAGCTCAGTTCGCTGACTTTTGACTGACATTCGGCTGACTGGTGTGACTCATCGATGGAACAGCTGCAGCTGCAGCTGGTTGCCAGCGAACTGCGCCGTGGCGCACTGGCTGTGCAATTGCGGGAAATATGCAGCGAACGCTGTTGTGTGTGAGGCGCTTTTTGCATGGCACTTTGACATTTCATTACGACTACTAACCGCCAGCTGTCAACTTCCACAACGCTACATTTCTTAGGACTAACAATTTAACTACTTACACACACAACGCTACATATCCTCACACATACATACATTAATTCATATAACAACTAAACGCCAAAGTGTGCAGTGCAAACTACTTCACAGCCGTAGCCAAACCATCCAAGTATACTGTCAGGCGATTCCACCCCCCACCGGCCTCCTCATGTTGTGTTAAGCGCAGTGAGGAAATTCTCCACGCGCGCTTCATCTAACGCCGCCGTCGTGCTTTCCTCGTTCAACAGATCACTGATCGAGTATGCGGAGAGTGGGCGTGACAGGCGACGCTGTGATAGTATATCATCGATGGAGGTGACTGGCGACAGTGATTTGCAGCCGGCATAAATGAAATTCTCGCTCTTCTCTGCATTGCGTGCAATCGCCGCGAAAATATCCTCCAAACTGGATTTCATACTCAACTGTGGCCGGAAGAGTACCGGCGAGGCGAGTGGTGATGACGATAGTGGCGCCGGTGATTCGGAGCGTGATGAGGAGGCAGCTGGCGACGCTGTTGATGGCGTAGTGGAAGTGCCGGCGCCGTATGCCAGCGAATTGGGCGCCTCGCGTCGCGCACGTCGTTGTGGCGGTGATTCGTGGCGCGTACTCCACGTGTTGTGATCTTCATCGGCGTTTGCTTGTTGCAGCAAACTCAGCGAACTCTCCAGCTGCTCCTGCGAAAGGAGCTGAGAGAGGCGCGAGGCGTTAAGCGCGGACTTTGGCGGTGTAACCGCTGCAGTTGGCGTATCGTCTGCATCCTGACACTGTATGGTCGGTGTGACGCGGTTGATTTTCTTGCCCAACAACACTGGTGCTACGGTTACTGTGGGCACGTTCTCGAACAATTTTGCAATTTGATTGACATGTGTGTTGGTTTGTATGGAGGCAGGTTCTACCTGTCGCTTGATATGATTGGCGTGCGTATCCTGCCGTTTGGCGTAGTGCGTTTCTGTGGTGCCCGCTGTGCTGTGCCGCTTCGGGTAGACGCGTGTAACGGCCTTGCGTGGCTTAGGCTTGGGCATGGGCTCGCCCAGTGTGTGACAGCAAATGTCCGGCGCATAGCAGCGATGGTATTTGTGACGATTGGCCTCGTAGTCGGCATCGGCGAAGGTCTTAATGCGGCACAGGGATTTGGGTATGAGTGTAAGGAAGACGAATGTGTAGAGGAGGTAGGGGAAGTAGACACAGAAGGTCTCCAGATATGCGAGGTATTCGTGGTAATCGAAATCCATGGCTATTGCTGCAGTTGATTGATATGTATTGTGTTGATGTTTTGTATTTATGCGTAGTCTTTTTCGTTTTTCAAATAAGGAAACGTTTCTTAGTTGAAGTATTTTTTTATCACAAGCGCTTTTTATGAAATTCGCAAAGTCTTAGTATTCTTTTACCGTTAACTTTTTCAAATGTAATTGCTTTCGCACGTTTTCGATTCTGAAAATAGAACGACGTGGTGAATTTTTTTGCTTAGTTATCGAGAGAACTGGCGCATTTGTGTTCTTAATTGTAATTGTTCATATTGCTTTATAAGCCACATGTTCCTTGACAAGCTTCTTGTAAATTAGGCGGTGACATAAGAGTCTTTCGGATGAAAATAAAACTCGTTTAGAAATATTTTATTTTTAATATAATTTTATAAATTTCTTGATGAACTCAATATGTTTACGTACATAGTTCAACGTAACTTAATTTGATTTCAATCTTTGCTTTTTAATTTATTGTATTTTTTTATTTTTTACGTGCCTTATGTTTTTATTTTTATTTCTATTTAAAGTTCTGTTTTATTTTATTTTGCTTTATTCATTTTATTTTACTTAATTTTATGTTATTATATTAGTATTTTCGGGTTTACTTTTACTTTATTTTGAAATTTATGTCATATCGATTTGGCGTCAATTTAATCTGTCAAAACACTGTGTGGAAACTTTTCAATGCAGAACCCCGATTGTGTCTAGCACTTGACTGGATTTGCTAGATAGAAAATATAAAAAAATTTATCTGCCTCTAGAGAACATCACTCAAATTACCATTTCTAGATAGCTATAGGGATGGCAAAAAGTATAAAATAATCGATTAATTAATCATATGATTAACCACAAGCCAAAAACAATTGATTGCAATTATTGAGTAATAATCGATTAATCGAATTTTGAAAGGCACTTGTTTGCAGTGAGTCGTCACAAAAACATTTTTTCCATAAAAATTTCTAATTCTCTTTTTAATTAGCCTTAAATAAAGTAAAACGATTATTTTTAGCGGCGAAAATTATTGATTATTTAACCAAGTTTGCAAAAACAAAAGCTTTGATAAGCGTTTTGTTGTTAAGCGGTTGCGTTTCTCGGTGGCTGTAGCATCAGCTTTTGAAGAAAGGCGCTCAGCAGGCACTAGGTTTGCCAACATTTTCTACGATATTTATAGTACTTTTACAAAAAAATCGGAATATTTTTTTATGTAAATAAATATTTACATACAAGGGAGGAGTATCTATGCACGCCGATAACTTTTGAATACGTGAACCGATTTCCGATGATCCTCTTTTTATTAGAAAATATCCAGTCTCAAAGTTGGTTTCATATTTGGTACAGTTGTGGTGATTGTATCATTGTCAAAATAACGGCACTCTTTGGTTTTTATTTTGACCACGTACACAATACCCGTGCATAAGTGAAGTCGGTTGCACTTGTTTTTTAATTAATTGTAGAAAAAAAGGTCTGAGCGGATTGTTATCAAGCATTCGCTTCATAACGATAAGATAGCAAAATGTGTTTGTTCATCTTTACAGTGAGAGCGCCAACGCCGATGACCAAGTTATTGCCAAAATACAGCAGCATGATTCGAGTGCTTACAAATGTACATTTATGTATGTATGTACATTAGAATGTACCACCTTACAGGGAAACAAAAAAAAAAAGTTCGCCGTACACTGAAATCACAGACAGAGACCCTTAGGCGTTTTGACATTTTTCGGCAATAAAAAAATTTTACATAGTTTTACTGGAATAATCAAAATACTTCCTTAGTAAAAGTTTAATGACTTTTGCGAGCTTTAGTTTACTGATATAATGGTGGTACGTTAGGTTGGTTGGAACAAAGATCTGGTGGGTAAATACCTCAAGTCCGGTCAATGAACTTCGGAACAAAAAAAAAATTGTCCCCTCGAAACAAAAACACCACTACTTGAACTATGTTTCGAGTATTTACTCGTATCGGAACCACCCTATGAATTACAAATATTGTTTATTTTTACCCATTTGTGAATCGAGTCATAAATGAAAATGTGATTAAAAATCAGTTATAACACTCCGATTAAACGTAAAACAGGCCCACACCATCACCAACAAATTTTTCTAGTCCGGCGTCCGGACATAAAACCAGTATTTTGTTTAATGACTAGTCAATTTTTCCCACTTTCGGTCCATAAGAATCACTAGATTCTCTAGATATGTACTGTGCTAGTAATGATGCTAGTAAGCCAGATATTTTTTATTAGTTAAATATATTTAATATTTATGATTTTTCATTTCATAAATTGCGATGTTAAGATTTTCATTATTCTTTTATATTTTTTTGTTTCCGTTATATTTCGGTCTACTAAAAATATCTATTGCACAATTTTATTGAGCTTCAGACCGGCATTCTTATTATTTAATTTAAATAAATTTAAGTTGTTAAATATTTTTTTTTTTAGATTTGATTTCTTTTTAAATTAATTTTTTGTGTTAACTTGGTTGAAAGTTAAGAGCGATTTTCAAGAACTGCAAAGTTGGCGTCATTGTGCTAAAAGTTTCACTTGGTATTTGTTGATAACTAAAGCGTAATTTTAATTGGTTTAAAGATTCAACATTATTTTTATTCAGCACAGTCAAAACGTGGCATATGCTGAGCGAGTGATTTACAATAATGTTTTCTCGATAAAATAAAGCTCTCTTAGCAATACTAAAACCGCAGAAATGTTTTTAATTTTCAATTATTTTTCTCAAAAAATTAAAAAAATAACCAAAAATTTGGGCAATTTAAAAACAAATTTTATATTTTATTTAAAACAATTAATTTGTGCTTAAGCCACGCACTTATTGCGCGAAAAATCGCGTGTAGCTACTTTGGCTTGAAATCCACTACTAAACTATAAATTCGGCAGTCATACTTTAATATTTGTACGGCCGCATTCTAATTCTAC
The DNA here is from genome assembly GCF_013731165.1 of Rhagoletis pomonella. NCBI lineage: Eukaryota > Metazoa > Arthropoda > Insecta > Diptera > Tephritidae > Rhagoletis > Rhagoletis pomonella. The sequence continues at coordinate 12,884,044 of NW_023458565.1, forward strand.
CGGCAAAATTATGCATATTGCATGATTGAAATGCATTCTAGGTTAATGCCTGTGTATATGAGTATTTTAAGAAACCAACATTTTTTTTAACTATAAATCAAGTCAAAAATGCTTTCAAGCGAATATCTGCCAGCAAGCGAGCAGTAGCATCTTCCACGGCGCGCCCACGCCATATCCGATTGCAAGCGGCATACTTTTTTTTTGGATTTCCAATTTGCAATGTCGCATAGAGGCAATTTTTGCGTGTTCACTACATTTTTTAATATTTTTTTTTTTTTTTTTTGTTTGTTACACAAAAATAAAAAAAAATAAAAATTGCAAATTTCAAAAATTCTTAAAAATATTAAAAAAGCATACACACACGCATATGCTTTATTTTGCAATGTTTACGGTTTTAATTTGCTTCGACGCTTCTAAACAATTTCATGTTTTATATTTTAATGTATTTTTTTTTTGTTTATCCATAAGTTTACTTCAAATTACTTTTTATAGCATTCTCTTCTACAATTTGAGATCAGTGTCGCCGCGATTTGCAATATTTTCTTAAATATTCTTATAAAGTTTTAGTTTAAAAAAATTTTTTTTTTGTTCTCGTTCGAAGCGCGTTCAGCCGTCGCGTTCTACGGTCGTTATGTCTCGAAATATCTGCGTTAACTAAATTCCACTACAGCTGCATAGCTTTAATTTGCCCACTTTTGCCGGCTTGTGGAGAGGGTAATAAAACGCTCGCAATGCGGAACCGAAAACTAGTCAAAAGTACAAATACATATGTAACAGCATGTATAACCAGGTGTCTACCCTACAAGACATTGCTGAGCACTTTAGGCAAAAATTCTCACACATTTACACTTTTGTTTTTGTAGTACGGCATAAATGAGTAGTTTGACTATTAGTACTGAGGACTTTCTGATGACAACATTGAGGGGAAAGTACTCAATTTTTTCCCATGGCCTGAACGAAAATGAGGACTTTGATAAGCACTTTTGTGATTAGGGATAATGATAATATGAGTACTCATATGATACTCAGCTGTCTTGTAGGGTACATATGTGCATATGTATGTACGAATAATTTTAACTACACAAGGCAGCTGCTCCCCACCGAAGCTACTTAGCGGCGTGAGTTACTGGTTATTGCTTGGCGCTCTTGCACCCAACTGTGCTCCAACAGAGCGCTTTCCGTGCATTTAGGCAGAGCGCTACGAGCTGAGAACACTGGCAAAGCAAGATCCCCCAAAAGTTCTCTGGCTCTCTTCCAACACGCCTACCATTTTCTTGTGAATGTGTTTAGTTTTGTTTATTTTTTGTGTTGCTTTTTTCGCAAATGAATAATTTGTTTTCAAAAATTTGTATTATTTGTTTTCTTGTTGTTGCTATCATTTCAAATGCCGGAACAGAAGCTGGCAAGTGCACGAAGCTACACTTGGCTGCCTAAACACTTAAAAAGAAAATATGAAAAATTCTACAAACGCAAACAGATAGTGGACCGATTGATTCGTTTTATAAACATATGTATGTATGTACATTAGGGTGCATCCCCAAACAAAACGCGTTTTTCCACCGGAATTATAAAATTTTTTTATATCTTACGACTTCCGCCAAACAATATTTCAGAAAAATTTTAAGATTTACGTAAGCAGACTGTATTTAAAAAATCACATTACATATTTTGATATCGTTGACAAAATTTTTATGCAGACCTTTAAAGGTTAAAGTCTTCTATATGACAGCGATTTTTTAGAAAAAATATTTTTAACAACTAATTTTACCTACTTAAAAAAATTCGATTTTTGGAGGTATTTTCAAATAGGTCCGGCTCACGTTAATCTCAATATTTTTGGGAAATATTTTGGCGAAAGTCTTAAAATATTATAGATTTTATATTTCCAATGGAAAAAAACTGTTCCATTTTTCATAGAGAGGGATGCACCCTAATGTAATACATATTTATGTACATTAGTTTTGGTGGACATCATCAGCGCTAAAACTGTGGTGGCCAATAGCGACGTGGCTGATTTTTTTTTATTATCTGCCTTTCTGACTGTCTGCCGGTTGAGCGGTAGTGCGAGCGTGTTTTCGCTGCTCCACACAGCTGTTTCTAGCTGACAGCACATCTAATTTCATGCCAGAGATTCATGCGAATTAATTTGAGTTGGTAAGCATTTGTATTATATATTTACTACACCACCCATCAAAACATTTAAGCGTTTATATGCACAACTATACTACAGTGACCCAAACCGAAAAAGCAGTTCCCAAAAAAGAATTCTCAAAAATCAACGCAACTTTTTAGGTGGTTGCAACTTGCACTTCATTAGACTAAAATTGTATGGGCTATAACAATGCATAGCCAAAAATGTTCTAAAGATTCAGATTAAGAAGTTGAAATTTTTATGCAAATTTCTTGAATTTTTCAAAATTGTATATTAAGTTTGAAACTGTGATTGATGTGGTTTTAGGTATTTTTATTGAAAAATAACAAAAAAAAAAATTGGCTTGAATAACATTACGAATATTAAAAAAAAATCAACATGTGGTCACTTGTTTGAGTCACTGTATATACAATTTCATGTACTATATTCATATGGAAGCTCTGGACACACTTAGTTGCATATACATATTTCTAGTTCTTTAATAAAATGTTCATGCCAAGAGGTTTTACTTACACAGGTATATACGGGTGTATTTACATACATACATATGTATCTCTCATGCATATAGACTCCTAAACATACATACATAATAAGATGTAAGTACATATTTACCTAAGAGGAGACAATAAATGCCATAAATTCCATTTGGAGGCCACTGATAAAAATATCAAATATTTACAGACCTACTTTTTCTGATGTTTTCGCAAGAGGAGAATTTTAAATAAAATATAGAGATATCCAGCGGTATGATAAGGCATCTGTGGGCTTATACAGCGGCGGTTAGTCCGATACTACTTAATTGAGTTGTAGTATAATGGCCTGCCTTGGTTAAGACTTCTAATCTTAATGATCTGCATTAGCGGAGCAACTTCTGCCAATAGATGATGGCATCTTTTGCTGTACTTCGGTTAAGAGAGATATAGCAATGGGAATCAGAATTGCAGGGTCACCCTTGTATGCTGGAAAAAACATTCACTCGCAACCTTACCCTGAGCCGTTCATTTCGGCTACCAGAATCAAAGCTGTGACTTCCGCCACAATTAGATCAAAAATTGTGCTGAATGGTGGCTAAGCAGAACAGTCTAAACGTCATCTGTATTCCTGGTCGTAAAGATATAGAAGATAACTTTATGGCGGAGGAATTTGCGAGGAGGGGTACGACCAAGCATATTTTTGTGTCTTACTATAGATGTTGCAGAAGTTGCAAAAACTATGAGGAGGAAGAGACAGTTCTCCATTTTCTCTGTAAGTGTGCGCCATTCTCGAAGAGCAGATTTCGCTTTCCAGGGTGTCCTTCCTTTAGTGACCTTTACGAATTGGCAGATGGCTGACGAGTTTCGTCTAGGAGACAAAAAGTTTCAGCAAGGGGAGTGACAAAACTCTAAGTCGTGGTATCATAACGGACCTTCAACTCGTGGTCTAAGTTTGTGCCTGCGTAGAAATGGAAGCCACACCAACCTACCTAGAGATATAATTTTCTCGTTAAAGGTATGTACATGTGAACACTGGATACGACCTTGGATCGATCCCGATTCCAAAAGTGATAGAAGAAAAGTTTGTTAAGTCTAACAGGCATGCTATAAAGATGCTTTTATTAAATAAACTTTAGACATTCCAGTTTCGGTTTTTCCGGAATCATCTTTAGAATCTTTTGGAATCGAGTTTCGGTTCTTTCGCAACCGTTTCTCGGTTCCTTTGGCATCGAGTTTCGGCTCTTCCGGAATCATTTTTTGGTTATTTTGGAATCGAGTTTTTCTTCTTCCGCATCCATTTTACGGTTTTCTTAAGAAGCCGGTTCTCCGGCTCCGATAACTCGATTCTGTGCATCACTAACTTGAATACTCTGACGAGACTTCATTCAATTACTAGGTTGGAAAAATTTTTGGAGGGGCCGCATGTACCATGTGTGGCCTATGGAAGGCTTTTTGGTCGGACACGAGGTCTGAGCTCTGAATTAAAAGAGTGGATATACCGCATGATCGTCCGTGCGATTGATGCTTATGCCTCCGTAGTTTGAAAGCTAGAAAACATTACAAGAAACTGCCCCTCAGCGTTTAACTATATTGCAAGGACTGGCTTCGTCCCCGGTTATTGGTTGAATGAGTAGAACTTGTGCGACCGTTGTACTGAAGTAGGTATCTTCTACAGACGATGGATTCTGCTCCATACTTTTGTTAAACCAGAATCAGCCCCGAGAGAGGTGCACTACCGAATATCTCACGGTACTCTTTCATATTAACAAGCATTACACAGATATTTAGGCAAAAATACCTGGGTTAGAAATACCTGTGCGTGCTTTTGGACTCTATGCTAAAAGAAAACTGTTTTAGTAGGACATTGAATGTAAAACTCCTCCAACGGAAAATCTAGAGAAATTGGCTCCCTCACCTTGAGACCGAATATTTTTGCGTAGATATTGGATACAGATTCAACTTCCTATTGAAACTGGTAGATGACTCACAATTTTTTGTGGACAGAGGTGCAAGCAATCGTGACCCTCACTAGAATAAACAATAAAAAGTGTTTGAAAGGCGATTTATTAGCCGTATTTTAAGACAGTGGAGCTGTCATTAGAACCCTTTCAATAGGTGGATCACCCCTAAGCTCGTAAAGAACTGTTGCGATACTCTACAACTCTTGGTAGCGGGAAACAACTCTGTTGGGTAGCAGTGAACTGCGATATCGAAAGAAAAGCTCATCATCTGCTCTTGTGGGCTCGTAACCATTTTCTGGACACAGAGAAAGGGTGGATTTTTTTCAATATTATAAAAACAAAATAATTTTAGTGATTTCGTATTTCCAGATTTTTCTTTTGTGGCTCTTATTTTCCCCTCCCCTAAGTGTTCGTTTGTGTCTTAATGTTTTGTCTCAGCCATATTGACCTAGAGAATCTACAATCGTCTCGTTTGGTATATGACTACCTAATTTCCCGCCAATCATTTACTTACATATATACCACACTTATGATCTATTTGGGGAAATATAGCATCATTCATTGTAATTTACCTACTTCGAAAGCGCTTTCTAGCCTTGTGACAAATTCTTGCTAAAAATATCTACATACATATGTGAGACGATAACATACAGATACACAAATATTTATTTGTTTAAAACAATTTCATGTGCATATGTATGCAAGTATTATTTAGTACAGGTAGAGAAAGTTTCTGAAATTTGTATTTTTATTTCTTGCTTTACATTTTCCTATCAGCATGGGGTATTTCCTAAGTAAGCTACGCGCCAGCAATGATGGCTAATTCATTTAAAATTATTGTCATGATTTCGGCATACACCCGCCCCTCTGTCACTGCAATAATACGCCTCATTTTGGCACCTCGGTATGTATTGAGGTTTATTTCGAATTTTGTTTTTATTTATTTTTATTATCTGTGTCATTTTGGTTAATTGCTCTAAGTAAAGCAGTAAAACTGTTGATATTTTGCGAGCATGTTCACACATACATATACACAAAGTTTATGTGGTTTGGATTAAGAAATTAAAAGTGGGGCAATATGGACTTGGACCTCATTTTGGTACACACACCTACAGCCACATAAATATGTACAAATGTATGAAAAATTTCGATCGTAAAAATTTGAACTAATGCACCAAATTTTGATGCAATCCTGTCCGTCTGGAAAGCTGCCGCGAAAGCAGAGGAGTTGCGTCTAATCAGGACTGCAGCTAAGAAAGTGTTCAGCAACCAAAATTCACACGAGACGCAAGGGAATGAGATGCTTATTGCCAAAATTTAAATATTCATGTGCAGGAAAGAGATAAGATCGCTAGGAAGTCTTCGTGGTCAAAGTTTTGCGTTGAACTTCAAATTAACTTCCGAAGCCTTACGATTGGTATGTGCCCTTCCAAGGCTAGACTTTTGGGAAAAGTCAAGACGAGAAGAAAAGAGCTTAATGGATTTTGAAAGAAGATACCAGGGTCTACGACTCAAATTATTTATACAAAAATTATAATAGCCATTCTCACCTTTGGCGTGTTAACCTAGTGGGAGCTGGTTGACACCGAGGACCCATCTGCTGAGCTTGCAAAGCGTAAAACCATTGTCCGGGTGACGCTAGTGATACGACTGGACTGTAGGCCAGGACTTCGGGCGTCTAAGAAACTGTGGATAACGCATAGGGACGATGCTTAGGCGGAGACTATTAAAAAAAAAATCACATAGATCAAGCATGCCACAACTTCGATGTTCACTTCCCAGTATCTGATATCGATCTAAACTACGATTAGTCTGCACTAGGATGGATCTTAAAAATCCACGAATATTTCGAAATAAAAAGAATAAGCCTGCCAGGGTTTGAAAAAAATCGAATCTTTTTTTTTTAAATTGCGAGTTTATAAATTTATATGAATAAGTTTCAGTAATATGACAAATTTATCAGACTTCCAATCAAAATTTTGTCGAATTTTTTCATTTTTTTTTTCAAACACTGGTGGCACCCAAATTTTTTTTAGAAAATGTTTAAATTTTCGTGGATGTTGAACAATGTTGATATTTTGAAGACCACCCTAATATACACTCTTCACAGATGCAACCAAAATGCAAACCGGAACGTGATCTGGCCTTTTCCCTCAGCAACTCTTATTGTAGTCATGGTTTCCTACAATCTCTTAGGCGATACACCGTCACTTTATACTTGGTCAGGGTAACCAGTGGTGCTTCAAAAAATAGGGAAGCGGACAAGTGAGTTTAGTACGAGAGGAGCACTAATCCAGAATACTCATAAGAGTTCTAACGAGACGATGGGTTTTTGACTGCATGGCCCCCAGTTTGGAAGCACTTTCTTCATGCACTCGAAAAAAATTCGCTTCAGATTTTTAGCAAACCATTTATTTGAGAAGCTGGACCTTAGATAGAGGTTAACTGGAATCACTATGCAGATTTTTCAAAAGGTCGAGATTTGTTAAAGACATGAAGTGAGGTATTGAGAAGAGCTGCTTTAAAAACTTGTATATGCCTTCAGGTTCGATCAAATCGAGTAAAATACAAAATTTCAAACGTTTTTTTCTATGCATTCGATTTTATTTTATTTTAAATGCAGTGAGGAGCAAAAGTGTCCGAGTGGTGATTTTTTTACAAATATTAACTGCCGGTTTCACCAGCAATTTAAGTGGAAAATTATATTACAATTCTTTCAGTTTTAATCAAATAAAAAAATTAATTCTAAGTTAAATTTCTTTCTTTGTTGCTTTTCCACAATAAGTTTTTCATTAAAAATGGCCTCAAGCTCAATAAAAATTGTTGAATTAAATTTTTTTCACAAAGTTTGTTATAAATATTTTTCATAGTTAATTTTTTTTGGTTTATTTCTGATAAAACATTGTCAATGCTATAGCCCAAGCTTTTTTAATCAGAGTTTTAAACTTTAAACAAAAAAAAAAAAATTAAAAATTCTTCAAATTTATTTTAATTTGATGATCTTGCGCATTTTATTCCATAAAATACTTATATTTTCACTGAAAAACAACGCTAAAGACTATCAACTATAGCAAAAAATAGAAATCAAAATCAAAGCGATTTTTTTAAGTCTTCAAACGTGCATTTACTTTATTGTACCAAAATTTTCTGGGTTACAAAACTGCATGCTCAGAAATGTATTAAAAATTCACATCAAAAAGTTAGAAAATTTGATATTTTTTTAAGCTTTGATTAAAGCGATTTTGGTGACAGCATGGACAATATTTTCATAAAAATCAATAAAAAAATTTTAATATGAAAAACGTTGTTATTATTTAATAAAAAAAACACCATTTTGACAATTTTGGTCAGTACTGTATGAATGTATATTATTTAAATTTATATTGTTTTACTTTATTTTATTCTTAAAATTATTCATTTATTTTTTCATTTCAATTTAATTTTTTTTTTATGCCAGAAATATTTTGTTCCCCGATTTCACACTAGTAATTGAAGAATGAGTTTATTAATCATCCATTTAATGAGCAATCATTTATCACCGACCCGTCAAAGTTCTTTCATAACTTATAAAAACCAACAACAACAGCAATAGTAACAACAACATGCCCCTTCTTCATTGTAAAAGTTTTCACAAGTCATATTTTATTTCTTTCTTTGTGCAATTCATTCTCCACTGATTGGGTTGCATTTCTTGTTGTTGTTGTTATGTTTTTTTCGAGGGTAACACTTAGTCACTTGGAATTTTCTTTTTGTCTTAATTGAATTTACGTACACAATGTCTTGCTCTTATCGCTACAAGCTACTTCACATGCCTGCACGTTGTACTTGGTGCGATAACAAAATTGCAGCAGCGCGAATGAAGGTGAGCTCAAAACAGGAACGTTAAACACAACAAAACAGCACAAGCCCCAATAAACAACAAAAAAAAATCCAAGCGCTTTCCGTGTGCGCTCTGTTACCGGTGTGAGCTGCAAACGCTTTGAGCGATCGTGCTTAACTAAACGCATGAAAAAATCGCAGCCACGACGAATGGGGTGCTGGAGCAAAATCAGCAGCACCAGCAGGAGAAAAAATTTAAAACAAAAATTGTGGAGCACTCAATGCAGTGGCAAACATATACATACATACTCTAACGCAAGCGGAGAAAGATGAAAGTTCGTAGGTACTCTCTCGCAGCATATCGCAAGCAATGGGGCGACCTTCTTAACAAAAAAAAAAACAAAACAAAACAAAATAATGCCAAATACCAGCCTGTGCAAGACTGAAGTAACTTTTTATATAAAAATTGTATGCAAGTTTGTACAATTTATGCGGTCGATTAACGCAATGAGTCAGAAGCGCATGCGCAACTCGCTCCATAATCCCCCCTCCAACGAACTGAATTTGTCCCAAAGCTCAGCCATGCAAGATCTCGAACAGGGCGTGTAATTTGAATGTAGCAATGAACAAAAGAGAGAAAAAAATAAATAAAGACCTTTGTGCTGAACAGGATTATCTTTCGAATGCCTTTGGCTTGAGTGCAAGTATGTGTAAGTAATGAAGCAATGTTAGGCCTGCGGACTGGTGCAAATGATTATAATTTTATTTCTCTTCTTGGATCTTGGATGCTGTCCCAATAACTATGCGGCATAAATGCGTGCACGGCAAATAAAAGAAATTCACGCAAGCCAAGAACAATGAATCATCTGTTAGTCATATGGAAATTTTATGGATTTTTAGTTTTTTTCTGCCTTGACTTTGCATATGCACTCTGGCCACTGCTCGATGAAAGAGGAAAAGGGAGTTAGCTAAGGCTCTCAAACTCAAACATTATATTTCTTAGCGAAATACTAATTGGGCAGTGGACCGCCAGGTTAGGAGTCACACATAACGATTTCTGTAGTTGCTATAAAGTTTGCAACTGGATCAAGAAAGGATCCGATTAGAAGCGACGAGCCATGGAACGAACCACTCTCAGTTATTGTGAGTGAAGATCGCATTCTCTTTTAAACCCTTTAAGGCCCTGGGTCCGGACGGCATAACACCAGCTCAACTGTAGAAGTCTGCGAAGCAATCGCGCCGCTGGTTGATGCCTACCATCGCGAGCTGCCTAGCTAGGGGTAATCTTCCGAAGCCTTGGAAGGTGGTCAGAGTTACTTTTTTCCCTAAGGCAGGTACGGTCTTCCACGTGTGACACAGGAACTGCCGCTCTATCAGTTTTCCCTCGTTTCATTCGAAGACGCTGAAGAGACTAATTTATCTACACTTAAAAAACGGGATTCTTCGAGAGCGTCTATCCTTAATTCAGCATGCCAGCTGTAAGGGCAGATCTGTTGAAACGGTCCTACACACGGTTGTTGATAGTATTGAGTAGTCTTTTCGCAGAAGGAATTCGCGGTTTATGCCTTCCTTGAAATCGAGATGGCTGTGGATAGCGTCTTGCCTGAGACTATTGTTAACTCTCTAAATAAGCTAGATGACGGAGCCGACCTTGTAAAGTTTATTTACCGAATGCCTTGCAACAGAGTTTTGCTTTGGGTTGATGTCGTCAACAACCTGGAAACACTGTATGAACTTAGGTAGGGTTACCTGAACTTGGTTTAAAACTATTATTTTAGCTGCAGGCTGGGTAAGAACTCTAGCTTGTTATTTTTACTGGAGGGTATAAATTGCCATCTTCCCTCAATGGCTGATCTTTCATGAACGTTCTCTGACCGGGTGAAGTATTTGCGCTTGATCCTTCACAGTAAGTATTCCTGTAAATCCAACGCAGAGGAAAGAGTCAAGAAGGCAACAATAGCTTTATATTGTCGCTTGTCGAATCTATTTAGGTCATTCGCTTTATGAAAATTGTATAACTCCAACAGACCCCTTTACGCCATATTCCAGATAAAGAGAGGACCGGGAGAAGTGCAGTATCTGGAATCGGGGTCTAAACGTCTTTACGGACGAATCAAAGTTGAATGGGACGGTAGGGGGATATGTCTTCTGCGAAGAACACAGTTGGCTTCGGATTGGTTTCTTTCCAGTGCGATACCTTTCAAGGAGGTAAATATCTATCCGACAGCCAATCAGCTATCAAGGCTCTTGGCTCCCTGATGGTTCGTTCGACAACAGTGAAGGTTTGTTTGACCTCCTACGCTATTAAGTTAATTTGGGTTCCGCGTCACAGCGAAATCGTCGGAGGTGATGAGCTGGAAAGCCAGGGAATCCTTGAGAAATTGGGTAAAGAAATTCCCCTGACCTCGTGCCATCTACTCCTAAACAAATAGGCGTTTGGGCAGCTCAACATGCGCTTGGCGAAGACCTTGGAATGCTCGGTGGCTAAATCCTTCTGGCCACGTGTAGACCGAAAGCGATCCAGGGAGCTCTTGAGACTAAGAAAGTTACAGCAGTAGCTATTGGTGGGCATGCGGTAAGACTGAATATCAACGATAACCCTACTACACCAGCTTCAGATCTTTCATTCTTAAAACTAAATTAAGGTGAACTTAGAAGAAAAAAAAAGTTCAAATGAAATCGCTTTCCACTTTTTGTTTAGAGATGAACTGTTCCCCTCGACCAGAACACGTTTTCCGCTGGCGTGGTTTCCAATACCGATTTACCATAATAATTTGCAAAGGGCCGAACTTTTACCCCTGCTATAAAAATTCAGATGTAAACTTTCAAAACGCCGATACACTACACGTGTTGTTTTATGACCCCTCGACCAGAATCCAATGCTGGAACCTTTTTAATTTTTTGTGTTGTACAGTGTTATTGCACTGCCTATTTGCCCCTAAAATCTTCCTCAATCACATCATTTAGTTGGCATTAAAAATGTTGCAAGTTTTTACCTCTTTTCGCTTTTCTCAGCAAATCGCTGTCAGTGGTAGGAACATTCACATTCCTTTTTCTACAAAGCCTTTCATGTTTTATGTCCCATCGGCGAACTAAGTTACGAATCTATGCTTCCTTGTAGGCCGAGCATACTTTGTATGTAATTCTTTCAGATGCCTTAAAATATTCAAGCAATTTTTTAAGAGTCTACAGGCCATCTTCGTTGTAGCGCGACTTGGTAATAAATTTATGTGACAAAAGCTATTTACATTAAGCTACAGTCCAAGCTACGGCCAGGTCGTTCGACGGCAATAAAGTCTGGTTTAAGCAGCACAAGAAAAGGACATACGAAAAAAAAAATTGCAAGATATTTGCTGATGAAGCGAGTTTCCATTATGCTGGCCAAGGAAAGAAGCGAAGGGTGCAATCGAGAGATGTAGTTACTAAAGATAACGATACGTTACCCCTGCGGGACAAATAAAATGAACAAACAAATTTCTTTGTTGTTTGTGTTTCCGATACGGTACGTATTAGGGTGCTTGAATATTCGTCTTTTTCGAAAACTGGCTTTCGAGTTATTCGAAAAAAATGGCAATTTAAAGAAAACCGGTCCCTAATTTTCAAATTCAGCCTTATCACGAGTTTCATTTTCGCAGAACCGGTTCACTTTTCACTCTTGGTTTCCATAGTTTTACTATGGGCGGATGACAAATTTTCGGGTGAATTTTTTTTCAGGTGAAACACAGGATAAGGCAGATTAAGAAAAAATTCACACTTGATTGGTTTCACCTTCCTTTGTTGGCAAAAACTCGAGCATGTAGAACCGATACATGGTGTACTCGACCGACTATACAAATATGGTATATTATTTACTGGCCATTCATTGAGAATCAATCAACAGATTCATTAACTCTCACCCTTCTTTGAATTCCATCATCGGAGACCAGCGCCACCTATCGCAGACGAATAGTTGGAGTTTCATCGTGAGGCTCGCAAATCTTTGACACAACTCCGTTCTGGATATTGCAGCAGCTTACGCTGTTCAGTCCAATTTGAATAAGATGCCTCGGTTACATTAACCACCTATTTATATGTTTCTGAGGCTGCCTAAGCAAAAAACAAAACCGTCTACCAAACCAGTACCGTTAATTTCTTGATGATCCAATGATCGCATCTAAACCAAATTAGTATGGAACCACCTCTGAGGGAGGTACAACCTTTTCTTTAAAAGTTATGCAGTAACATACATAAGAAATATATTCCGACGAATTGATGTCCCTCTCCAAATTTTCCAGTATTCAGAAAAAAAATTAATGAAAATATTCCATATAGTTACATTTTCGATAAAAGAAATATTTAAAAATTTTAAATAAACTAGGTGAAAATGCGGTTTATTTTATTTACGCCATATTCGAAAAATCAAGGCTTCAAAAAAACTGCCTAAAAATATTGCCTCGAACGAAAAATTATACTGAAGAGGACAAAATGCCGAAACCGAGCCCTTGAGAATGATCCCTCTTTTGACAAGTCTGGCAGAGGTATGTAGCTGACGGTGTACCACGTTGGAGCTGCTCAATTTACGTATTTTAAAGGACTGGGACTGGTTTTACTCTTTTCTTTAAATGAAACTTCGCCGACTTTTTCGAAACAAATAAATGAAAAATGGAAGACACTCAATATAACAGTTGGGCATCCGCGTGAAAGCATGGAACTCCTAATCTAACCCAATCATTAATTAGGAAAAAAAATTTCAAAGAGAGCTTACACCCATAAATAAAACTTCAAACATAATTTCAGTTAGGTGCCCTCCGACTACGCCTTTCTTTGGTCATAAAATAATTCGATTTATTGAAAATACAGGAAAAAAGGAGCTACTTTAATGTTCACAGGGCTCATAGAAACCGTAGTAATCCACCTAATGACCAAGATATGTCATGCGCTATGAGGCAGCAGGAGCCTCAGCCTTTCCTGTCAGTGAAATTCCCTACAGGGATGTTACAACATCATTTACGAGCTCATAAGACGAACATTACTGCAGCAACTGCCCAGCATCAGGCATATCTAAATGTGTAAATCGTTGGTTGTATGTTTTTTGTGTTTGTAGCAAGCCACATTTTTAATCACGATTTCAGAATCGCCATGATCTGTTCTACAACAAAAAAAAAAAAAAAAAAAGAGTTACCAACAGCTGCCACAAACTGTCTACCACGACTTCGATGTCAATTTCAACTTTTGACTGACCGCCTCAATGACGGACTGCCGGCGTGCTGACCAAGCCAAAGTACCACTGGCTCGTAGTGGAGACTTCTAAATATCTGGTTGCTGGTGCGCTTGCACATCCATACATACTTTGACAGACACAACGCCAGACAGATGATCTTGAAGTCACTTACATTATTCAATGTTGTACATACGCTTCAAGACGTGTTGTTGTTGCATTTAACTTGTACATACATGCGATATAACTCCGTAATTGGTTCTTTTATTCAATTTGATAAATGGCCACTTGAAGTTGAGAGTTGAAGAATTGTTTTTACAACCTCAGCCTCAAGCATTGCTACTGCTTCAGCGCTGGCCGTGGAGTATTGTTTGTGGCTGTTTGTTGTTATATTTTTTTCCTATGCTTCTCTATAACTTCAGCTTCATTTAAATTGTGGCTTGAGTTCGCAGCTACTGCTGATTATTATGTTGCCAGTCAATTTCTTTCTATTTATTGAATGCTCGCAATTTTATTACTTTTCTAAGGGCAAGTTTTACTTTGAATCGGCAGTTGTATGTATGCGCATGCGCGGTAGCAAATGCCCGCAGCCATTGAGCGCCATCCCATCACTCAGGTCACTCACTCACTTACCGTTTACTGACAATACAACCTTTTTTTGCTTGGAAGAACTTTGATTGTTGATCGTTTTATTTGATGTTAAGACTGAATCATCAGCAAAACCTTTCGATTGCATTCCTTTGTTTTTGCTTTATTTTTTATGATTTTTTATTTTTCACAAACATATTTGCTTTATTGGATTCCAGCGCTGCCATTAATGTTCTTGCGTTCTGTTTTCTCTTACTGCAGCTCACGCTTGTGGTATATCTGAAATCTGTTTTGGTTCGTGTTTCTTTGGTGAGGAAATCGTGATTTAAGTTTCGTTGAGTTTTATTATACCTTTGATATTTTTGTTTTTATTTTTCTACTTATTCTGATAAGCTCTTGTTTTTGTGAGTGTTGGTTTCTTTAATTGCATTTTTTATGGTTGTTTCATTTTTAATCTTTTGTTCTTTGGTTCCTTTGTTCCTTACTTTTTCTTGTTCTGAGCTGTCCTTTAAAAGTAGACTGTGGATGGTAAGACTTTTGTTTATTTATAGATTTCATTACTTTTGTGGATATACATATTAGGTTGAGAGGAATAACCTGATACATATTTACATATTTATTTACTTTTACTCGGAGGCATTACTGTCCATTTTGAATATTTAGATGAATCAAGTCTTGGGTGTGCCTGATATTTTTTTGGGTAGAAACTCACCGGCAGAAGTTTTTTTTCTTTTTTAATCAGTTATAAAAAGCAGTTTTAAGATCTAAATGCAATTTTAGAACTGAAAGCTCTTAAAAGATCCCAAGAGATTTGAAAGACCCAAAAAATTTAACACATAAAGCTCCGAAATTTTCTTAAAAAATCACAAATTCCGCAAAAATCTTGAAGCGTTCGAAAAAATCTCGAACGGTTGGAAAACATTCGAAGAGTCCTAAAAAATCTCGAAAAGTCGGAACAAATTTCGGAGTTCGTAAAAATTTCGAAGACCTCGAAATAATCTTTAAGATTCCGAAAGTCTCGCTGAGTCCA
Organism: Rhagoletis pomonella; assembly: GCF_013731165.1. Lineage (NCBI taxonomy): Eukaryota > Metazoa > Arthropoda > Insecta > Diptera > Tephritidae > Rhagoletis > Rhagoletis pomonella. The sequence goes on from NW_023458565.1 coordinate 12,899,264, forward strand.
AAAAATAGTCTCGAAGAGTCCGAAAAATCTCGATCAGTCCGAATGAGCATCGTAGAACCCGAAAAGAACTCGATGAGCCCGAAAAAAAATGTGTAAGTCAGAAAAGATTTAGAAGTCAGAAAAAATTTCGAAGAATTCGAAAATATCTCGAAGAGTCCGAAAAAATTTCGAATTCTGGAGAAAAAATTCAAAGACACCGAACAAATCTCGAAGAGTCTGACAAATTATACAGTTCGAAAAAGCATCGCAGGGTCCGAACAATCGCATAGAAAGGGCACCGAGCACATCAATCAATATAAGGCTGATACTTCAATTTATCCGGAACAGCTTTATTTAAAAGTTTTGTATCCTTCTTACCGAAAGAATCAAATCAAAGACCTGGCTTGTCTAAAGCGCCCATAGAACGCATGTACTTACTGAGACCGAAATGCTTCTGATCCTACAAAGTTTGTTGAAGATCCTTTCTGCCAGTTCTTAAACAACTTAGTTGTCAACAGCCTAGTAACCACCACAGTGTAACATCGGTTTTTGCTACCAAGAATTGTAGAAAGCTAAGACACTTCTTAACAAGTTTGGTGAGATCAGCCTCTTGGAGATGGCCCGATCGACCGCTGAGATGTCTGAAGGTATAACTTTAATTAGTTTTCAATATTCGTTCTAATATACATAGTTCGAGATTGCTGAGCGGTCGACCTAAAACCGCGGAGGCCATCTATTTTCTCTACTAGGGACATTAACTACTTACTAGAACATTAACGTAACAGTAGTGTAACACTTGTACTATTTCTTCGAAAAGGGCTTAAAAATCAAGGTTTGCCGATTATTATTACTTGTTTTATAGTTTCACGAATATTGTTACAAAAAGTTTTAGTCAAACCGTGTCTTTTATGTCTCCACAAAACGCAAGAGAAATCGATTTATTTTTGTTTTAAAAAAATTAAAGAAATCATGAGTTTATCAAAATTTTTTGCTTAGTATAAAATGTATATTCGATATGGTCGTGCGACACAAAATTATTAGAATTTTAGCAAAACAAAACTTTTTTTTTTGCGTGCAATTGCGTATATTTGCTATTCTACAGTACAGCTGATATTTTGGCCACGAAAAATAAATGCTTGGAATCTTTTAGCATATTTAAAATTGCAGATAATAGACATTCAATGCAATATTCAGTGTTGTATACATACATATGTATGAATATACGAACATACTTATCTTGTTTCCATTTATTTTCTTTACCACACCTTTATTGCCACCGAAACCTTCATTGCATATTAAATATTTGTAACATATTTTCTCAGGTAGCAAAAGATAAGTGCTTATGTTTTTCGAAAGCTATTAATCTAGCACAAGCGAAATTTTAAATAATGTACATTAGACCAGATCAGTTCCTATTCGAGAAAAAAAAAATTAACTTCCCCACCTAGTTTCAAACGTAAAGGCGCTCTAACCGTACTACAGTCGAATTGAACGGCTTTCGATTTAGAAGAATTTTCTCTGAGAACAACGTTTGTGTCGGTACGCAATACGCCTAACACCTGCGATAAATCGAAATGGTTTTTCGATTAGTGGTTATTTTCGAGTTCTGGTTTTAAGCAGTAAAGTAAAAGCTACTAAGAATTTTCCACAAAAGTACACGACATCTATGTATATAAAAATGTAAGTATACAAAAAAGTACCCGATTCTCAAAAGCACTCTATAGTTCAAAAACAAGAATTTATAGCAAAACTTCGTGTATGCAATTTGGTGCAAGCATCTAACGGCTAGAAATTCGCATTGATTTTTAAGAATTATGTATAAAAAAGTTCTACGCAAAAAAAAAACAAATACATACAAATAAAGATTGGTAATGCTGTCTTCCACTGTGCTGAATGCGTCAAATCTATCAGGGTGCACCAGCAAAAAAAAAGCGGAATTAAAAAATTTATTATTTTTAAGACTTCTGTGAAAATATTGCGAAAATTATAAATACCTCCAAAAATCTCATTATTTTGATTTCGTTAATAAAATTTGTATAAAATTTTATGCAGGCTTTTAAAGCTTATACTCTTCTGATAGATGATTTTTTAGGAAAAAATATTTTTAAAAACTAAGGGTGCGTTCACACAGAAAGCCGAAAGGCGCAAAGCGAAGCAAGGCGGAACAAAGCGAAGCTGCTGGTGTTCACACTGGGCGAAGCGAAGCGGAGCTTTTTTCCCGGTTTCTGTTGCTAAGGTACCAGAAAACTTACTTTCAAGCGGCAAATATATTTGCTCAATTTTGTTTAAAAGATTCTTTGCAAAATTCGTTTTTATTTGAATATTTTGATATCTTGTTTGTAGCGGCGTCATGAAACATAAAAATAAAATAGAAAATTCAAAATCAAAAACTGCTTTGCATTCAACTACAAAACGCTTAAGAAAAAGCTTGCTGTATAAACACTTTCATATAGCTACAGCAATTTGAAAGCTTCACTCAGCTCGGAACAGCTTCCCCCGGCTCGGCTCTGCTTTCTGTGTGAACGGTCCCCTAATTTTATTTATCTATAAAAAACTCGATTTTTGGTGGTATTTTATAATAATATTTTTCCGAAATATTTTGGCCGAAGTTTTAAAATATAATAAATTTTATATTTCAGAGGGAAAAACAGTTCATTCATGCTAAATGAAAAAAGTGCGATTTCATAATCTTAGCTGCTTAGGCGGAGGAGTTATAACAAAAATCTGATATCTGAACAATAAGTTGTATGGGAGGAATACATTATAGAGGTGCGATTTTTCCGGTTCCGACAAATGATTAACGCATTATAAAAAGTTAGCCCCTGGCAAAATTTCAGTCGAACATCGTGAAAACTGAGGGACAACGGACATGGTTAAATCAACTCAGTTCTGATCTTTTTTTATAATTTTTAACGAGCCTGTCTCTGCTGCTTCCGGCACTTACAAACATCGTACCAATGACTATGACAAATGTTCATGAAAGGTATAATTAAATGTCAAAATTGAGACTTCAAAATGCAATCGATTCGTGAGAACTTAAGCTCTCCAGAAATTTGCCGAAAATTGAAATGTGTGTCAAAAAAAAGAGAAAAGAGAAATTCATTACGCAGATAATAGCAAAGGCAGCATATGAATCTGTGTAAGTACACAAAAAATAAATAAATTATAAAAAAATTATTGAGAAGAACTACCAAAATATAATGAATTTTTTTGTAATTAGGAAAGCTTTGAGCACTGACGTACTTATCTACATACATACACATAGCCACACATATCTACATACATACAGTGACTTAAACAAATGACCATTCGTAATGTTTTTCGATTTAAATTTACTTCATACAAAATTTTGTAAAATTCAACAAATTTTCTTTAAAATTTCAACTTGTTGAATCTTCAGGACATTCTAATTCTATTTCATAAGAAATTCATGGTTATATGGAAAAAAGTGCAAAAACCCTTAACAAAAAAAAAAATCTCAAAAATCAACGGAATTTTTTAGCCATTTGAGACTTGCACTTCATGAGACTAAAATTAAAAAATGTGCTAAAGCCCCAGATTAAAAAGTTGAAATTTCGATGAACATTTTTTAATTTTCCCAAAACTTGTATAAAGTTTGAAACTGTGATTTATATGGTTTTGGTTAAAGTTTAGACGGTATTTTTTATAGAAAAATAACAAAAAAAAAAAAAATTACCTCGAAAAACAATATTTAAAAAGATCAACATGTGGTCATTTGTTGAAGTCACTGTATGTGTAAACCCACAAACTATCGCTTAGAAGCACGCTGTGATTCAATTAACTGAATGTGGCGGCGGCACTTGAAGCTTAATAAATGGCAAGTAAAGTGAAATAAATTGCTACAGCCGCCGCCGCCGCCGCCGAAGCCACAAGCCAAATGAATGAAGACCACAAAGTGTGGCAAGAATAATTGCTTAGATACAAATACAACTAACACTTGGTTGTGAGTTTTCTTTTTGTGTATACATATATTTTTTCTTCTAAACAACATACCATATATTTATTTGTAATTTGATGGTCATTTTTTTCATATTTTCTTCCAGTTGCTTTGCTTTTCCCTTGTAACCCATTTTTCTTTGAGCTCCACTCTAACTATTGCCACATTGTTTAATGACAAACAAATTGCTCGAAACCATGCGCCCTGCTGCGCCACTTTAATTACGAGAGCCGCCAATTGTTATTGCTACAAAGGCGCTAAATGTTATCGTCGTTTGTCACAGTGACTTGGTTGACTGAGGCGAGATGCAGCTGCCGCGCTGCCTCTGCCACCGCAACGCTTGCAACTCGCACGTTCGCTTTGTTGTTGAAGTGAGTGTTAAGTTTCCTAAGTGAAGAAGGTACATGCAATTATAGCTTCCTTAAAGCTAACAAAAATACGACGCAAAGTTGAAAGTGGTGGCTTTTGAAGTGAGTGAAGCAAACGAATGCCGACAGCGAAGGTCTTCAGCGGTGGCTTAAAGAGTCAAATGAGCTTTTAAATGGGGTTTAAATGACTGCTTGTATATTAGCGACATTTTTCCACTGTATGCACAAATGCAAAAACATTTGTACAAATATGGCACAGTAACCTATCGAACTTACCGAAGTTTTACTTTGAGGCTAAAAATCTTCAATTCAGTCTTGAACTAAAATGTTTAATTTTTTTTGTCTAAGTATGAGCTGAAATATTTTTATATTTGCTATACATCTCGAAATTCGCATCTTCCAATTATGACTTCGCATTTCGCACTTAAAGCACAAAAAAAAAAACAATTAAAAAAAATCAAAGTTATCTAAAAACCCAAAACTGCGCTCAACAGTGACAAAGTAAAAATTATTGTATGCGTAGGCAGCAAAGCATGAATTAGAAACTTTTTATTTTAGCCTCGATTTGCTATGAATTTTTTGGAGCTTGTTAACGCTTTTTTGCGCGTAAGTAGCGCGCGACGAACGTAGAATGATACTTTTGTACATAGATGCTTCAAGAACTTCGAAATGAAAATTTACTAAGCCATAGCAAAAATAAACCATAATAAAATAGAGGAATACGTTAAATGCACGAAAACTAAAATTCAATACATATATATATATATATATATATAAAAATAGCACGCGAGGGTAAATTGAAAAGTCAGTGATTTTTTAAATAAAATATATATATATATCTTAAGGCAAATACCAGGGACCGTAACAGTTACAACTTGTATTAAAAAAATCGCTCTTTAACAATTATTTCTTAACTTTTATTTAATTACTCTGTAAATAACCGTTATTTCTGACTTTTATTTTATAAATCCAAAATAACAATTATTTTTGATTTTTATCTAAATAATTGCTAATAACAGTTATTTTTGATTTTTAAATTATATGTCTCAGATAACAGTTATCGAAGACTTTTATTTATACAAGTCATAAATAAAAATCAGCCACTACCTTTTATACGAATGATTTAAAAAATAAAAGTCCGTGACTGATTTATATTGATGACTTTTAAAAGTAAAAGTCACTGACTGATTTTTATTGATGACTTCTATAAATAAGTCTTCAATAACCGTTATCTAACCGTTATGTAATATAAAAATCAAAAATAATTGTTACTTTGGATTTATAACATAAAAATTGCAAATAATTGTTATTTTTTTAATTTTGCATAAAACTTGCAAATAAATCTCTATTTTCAAATTTGAGTCTCCGTGAAAAAAGAAATCGATTGGTATGTGTCACTTGGTTGTAGCACGTTTGCTTCATAGTGAATTTTTCCATGACAGTTTCCATCAATTACTGTTATGTTCAGTCCCTGGCAAAGACGCGTTTTACTTCTCAACATAGTCTCCTCTCAGCTCGATGCACTTGGTCTAGCGTCTTTCCAATTTTTTAATTTCTTCCAAATGACCTCTTCATTCCACCCAAATCTCTTAACCCCACCCCAGGCATTTCTTTGGGTTTGGAAAAAGGAAATAGTCGCTGGGAGCTGGCCAAATTGATGAATTTTTTCTATGGTAACTACACACCTTGCATCCTTGCATTGTTTTGATAGAACATCACTTTTTTCTTGACCCAATGTAGTAGTTTTTGCTTCAAATCAATATCAAATATGTCCGAAATCTCTCAAACTCCCAAAAACGGTGGGTATGACCTTATTGGAGACAGAGCCTTCTTTGGTATACTTCTTGATTGTTCCTTGGCTTCTGGTATCTTGTGGTGGATCCAACATCGAACATCGCCCAAAACGATTTAACAAGCCTTTTCTTGGTTTCGGTAATGGAAATAATAGTGTTAAACGCTAGAGTAGTAGTCCGGGGTGCACCGCTGATTCAAAGCGCCGTTTGTTTTCTATTGAAAAAAAACTGCCGTTAGAATTCGGTATGTGGCCGGATGGCATCATGCCGTACTAGTTTATTACTTGCACATACGAGCGGTCGACGTACCTGTACAAGAAGACGGCTTTCTTGATTAAAGAGCTGAGAGGGTACTAATCTGGAGACCGTACGCAAGAAATATCTTTCTTTTCGCACATAAGCTCTTGTCTGACACCGTACTGAACCCTCCATAACAGAGGAAATCCGACGAAGGATTGGAAAGTTTTGGGCTGGAGAAGACCTGGGAAACCTATCCTTTAGATTAATTTCCACCATCCTAAGGTGGCGCGCGTTAATCTTTTACTTAACCTTGAGGAAGTTAGAGCTGATGTGGTTATGACCCAGGAGCCGTGGCTGAGCAGTTGTGATATTTCTGGAATTTAAACAAGGCATACATGGACAAATATCGGCGAGCAATGCAGGCAGAAGCAGAAATACTGCGACGACCAGACTGGAGTGTGAGGCCGGAGAGCTCTGATTGATCTCTGCTTACACTTACAACAACGCTTAGGAATAATCTAGCTGATGTCAAGGGTAGAGAGACCGGCGCTATTATTGCCACCGACGTAAATTCGTGGTACTCGAATTTGGAGGAGTTCGGACGCAAACTATCGAGAGACACACTTACTTAAGAGAAAACCCTCTGGCGGATGTCGCAGCCCTTCCCTAGAAGAAACCGGGGTTGCACAAAAATATTTATTTTCCATTTTCTATTATTTTGGCGCGCGGCAGAAGAAAATTGCAGCAAAAAAGTTGATTTTCCTGTGCATTTTTGGACCACCCTAATTTGCATGTTTGCATTTATATGTATCACACGATAAATATGTACATATATTTTTTATTTATTTTATTTTATTTTTATGATATTTACGAGCTCAATGTTCGATACATTTCTTGTAAAATTTTCTCGTATACAAACAGTCATGAAATGCATTGACCATCAACATTTGTGCCTTTTTGCCTGACTTGCTCATTGTTATTACACGCACATAGCAATGTTTGTTATGAGTGCCGGTGTGGTTGTTGCTACCAAATGTGGCACTGTTGTGGCTACTATATTTGTTAAATTATGCATGTGTCCAGCTAACTGCCGCCTGTTGGTCATTTCCTTATGTCTATGTACGAAAATGAAAGCGCGGTGAATGAACGGTACAAATTTCTAAATTCGGCAAGCAAGTGATGATTGAAAGTGAATTTACGGTGTTTAAGGTGTACGGATATTAAGTACATGTTTGTAAAGGTTGAAGCTAGTGGACTCATAAGTATATACATACATAAGTATGTACATATGTGCATACATATTTAGAAGATATTGTTTCAGTTGCAATAAATTGTTGCCAAGCAGTAGCTGAGAATTTACCAAAAATAAAATCGTTAAAATGAATGAGCGAGCAACTAAAATATATGTTTATGTATGTAAATTTATGTATGTACATATGTATATTGTTTCCAGCTTTTTTTAAAAATTCTAAAAAATCAATCGAAATTTTTAGCCATTTGAAAGTTGTACTACTTTATTCTTCTTTGTTGTATTTTTTTTTTTAATTGCATAAATTTTTAAAGCAATGTCACTCGATTGGTACATTTGTACAGATTTGTGCATTTTTATATTGAGCTATTGGTACAAAATAAAGAAAATTGATATTTTTTTTTGTAGTCAAAATATTGGTGCAATACAGCAATCTTCTATTGAAGAATTTCAGCAAATTATTTTTCGTAATTGGAATAAAGAAAAATACTTATTTGGGTATTCACACAATTGGGATACGATTTGCATTAAATTTCGACAAATACCCAATCGTGTGAACCTGCCGTTAAACTTGTATTTATACGGATGTTGTTAAAGACTCGACCATAAAGAACTAACCAAAATTAAATAACAACAAAAATAATATTTTAAAACTTGTCAAAATTTGATGCGGCTATAATTTTTTCGACTACTGTACATAAGTTGACTATGATTACTCGGCCGTGCTATCATAGTAGCACAATGCCACTAATATTTGACTTACAAACAAAATACGGGCAGGAATTTCAAAATTTCAACCTTGTTTGTGTAAAATATTTTATTTTTATCAGTATTTTCTTTTAATCAATCAATGTTGAAATTAAAGTGAAAAAATAATTTTGTGTAGGCATGGTATTCTGGGTTTTGGTATAACATAGAACATCCAAAGGTTAATCAAGTCAACCCAATAACTCAAAACTGAAAAATATGCACATTCATGCTTCTGGCATAAGGGTGACGATATAACAGTGAAATATTTGTGTAGCAGTTATTGGTGCAGGTTTTCATTACATACAAGTACATACATACATATGTATGTCGACCAACAACAGAGAACTTAGATAGATAGAGAAGGTGCAAACTGAAAGTGGAAACTATTCGCGGACGAAAAATTAACAGCGTTAGAAAAGTTCAAGTCGGAATGTAAAAATTCTGTTGAATTTAATGTTGATAACATAATACAATGTTGAGCAACATGAAATGTGATGTTCTTTGTGAGCAAATAAACGAAAATATAGTAAATCTTCACATAATTTTCATTAATTTGTAATTTTTTTTAAATTTTTTATCTTGTTCTCCTTTTATGAAGATGCAAATACAATTTAAAATAATGATAGTTTGGCATAAAGTTTACACACATATGTACATGCATACATAGACTGGCAATCAAAAGTGAGTGCATGGTGTTTTTTGCTTAATATTTGCAATGATTTTCAATTAAATTTTTTTTTATTATCTTTTTATAAAAATGTGGTTCATGCTTTAATTAAAACTACATAAGTCCAACTTTCAAACTTTACACAGAACATAGAAAAATTCAACGAATTCTCGTCTAAATTTTGACCTGTTTAATCTGAATTATTAGAAAAATTTTGAGTACGCAGATAGATCGGTTTTTTAATTCTAGTGGAACAAGATCAAATTTTAAGCGGCTAAAATCGTTGATTTCAAATGATTATTTATTGCTGAGGGCTTTTTGCACTTTTTACCAAATAAAAGGGAATTTCTTGTAGAATAAAATGCGCATGACCGTTTGCAAACAAATTTAAAAAAAAATTAGCGCTATTTTTTATATTGCACTTGTTATATGCATAAAACCGCAAAACCCGTCGAAAATAACAAAAAAAATTTAACTTAAAAGACATTGCAATTAATAAACAAAAAACGGCATGCACTCACTTTTGATTGCCAGTATTCATACATATGTATGTGTGTTTAAAATTACCTACTTATGAAATAATTTTTGTGGCATGAACATATTCGAAAATTGGATTCGCATAAAATTTTAATTTCAATAACTAATATTTTAGTGAAAACATTTACAATAAAGCTTTCAGTCGCTTTTGGCAAATTTGAGCGATTATGTGAAATTATGCATGCGTTTGTACCTACATATCCATTTACATATAGTAAAATTTAAAATGGAATATGGATATGACAATTAAACAAAAAAAAAAAAAAAAAAATTGATTACTTGGTCCGTCCGGGATTTGAACCAACACAAACGGCGAGACGCCAAAAAGTTGCATCGCCTCTAGCGTACACGCCACGGCACATTACTGAAACTGCAATCTCTAAATCACTACATACCTATATGAAATTTTTCATTCGTCCAAGAAGACAAACGCATATATATGTGGGGTATTCCATCGTCACGGGTGGGACATTTGTACAGCAAAAATAGTTTTTCTTTTTTAATTTAAGTATAAAGTACTAAGCAATTCTACATTTTGATAAAGCTACACCTAGTTCACTAATATACGAGTTATTACCAAATACGAAAAATATTCCAACTTGATTTTATATTGGAAAATTCTGAGCTGTTTCTTCCGTCACGGGTAGGACAAAGAAAAGACACTGCTTTTTGGAGAACATATATTTTAAGGAAAGTCTGTGAATTTACTTAACATTTCTATCTGGATTAGATGTTTTACTATACAGAAAAGAACCAGCAATCCCAACAAAGCACAAACCATAATAAGAATTATTTGTTTATTATTAAAAAATTCAAAATTCTCCTGTCACGGGTGGGACAACTTTTGTCACGGGTGGGACACGTACGATTTTCTTCATGAAAGGAAGCTTCTAGTGAGATCCATATCAAAGAGATTAGGTATGATAAATGTTAGAGGTCAAATACAAGATCAATTGACCTACTTTTATGACAGTGGAGTCATTGTTATACGCACGATATACTGCTGACCCCAGGATCTATTTTAGGGGCAATAGTTATACCAAACGAAAGCTAGAAGTCGCCAGATTGATGTATTAAAATGCATGGAAGAAAGGATCTTTTGCAAACGCATGAAATTTTATATGCATTTTCCTAATGCACTTCTGCACGGTGCATTTGATTGCAACGAAATTTCGAATGTGCCTTAATGATTTTCAAGTTTGTTTAGAATAGCTATGTATGTCTGACTAATACTAACTACAGGCTAAACATGTATATCGACTACTGTTATCACGTCGATAGAGATGTCTAACCTGCTGTTAGTGTTGACCAGACATTGAGTAACCGGCTTAAGAGTGGCTCGAGTTGAGTTATTGTTGGAAACTGATTTCATGGACAAATCATGCTCAAATTTAGCTATTCCTTAAAACCATAGAACGTCAGAAAAGATCTTGTGTATCGATGTCTAATCCGAAAAGTTATCTGCATTAGAATACTTGTAAGCAGATACATATGTATATCTTTGTCACTTAAAGGCTATTTATTGGATTGAATTTATAAGTTTCGCGAACTTCTAGATTTTCTTGGTTGGAACTTTTCAGGTAATTGTTAATATTGACTTTTAATTGTTGTTAAGCAACCCTCATCATAGAATTCTCTGGCGTCTCTAAGATAGTAATGCTTATCTTGACTTTTCGAGCTGGCCACGCGAAATTTTTTACTACATCGCTTAGCCCACCAACAGTATTATGGTGTTTAGTCAACCTGTACTTCAGAGTTTTGTGGCATTAAACATAGGTTTGAAACGTTAAACTTATTTTTTATTGTTAGGCATCATTAGAAAAAAATTATAAATGATTGTCACGGGCGGGACACGATAAAACGTTTCAAAATCTCTTAAGTAGGTACTTATAATATAATAAAAGAAATGAAATAGGGCTGCTTAGTATAAACACACTCTAGTTATGAAATTATAGAAAACTCCCTAAAGTAGTAACTAAGCAATACGAAGTTTAAAACTTTTTAGTCACGGGTTGGACATGCTAAACCGTAGTGATTTTATCCTATTATATAATTTAAATGCCTATTTTTCTTCAATGCCATATTGCTTCTTCGGGGCGCAGAAAGATCGAGACATTTATTCCCCCCTTCAAAAAAATAATAACTTTGTGAATACTTGATTTTGCAGAGCCTTCTATATTAAAATATGTTGTCGTATTCAACTACTTTTCTTATGTTGAAGTTTTGAGTGTATTTACAGTGTAATAAAATAATATAACTAAATTTTTTTTCGAAAAAACGTTAATTTCAGGTATTGAGCATTGATTCATCAAGCATTCCATGTTCAATAAGCTACTCTACAATTGGACACAAAGTTTCACTTACTCATGGAATACCCCATGTGTGCATTTATAAATGTAAATATGTGCATAAATATGTACGATTGTAATTGCACAGACAAATTAATAAATTCCTGCGAATTGCCACGACGCCACCAAAATTAACCCTTGGTTGACGAAATATTTAGGTTTTCGCATAAGTTTACATTTAATAAAGCCATACTCGTACATTTTATATGGAGAAGAATATTAATTAATTTAAAATTCTGCATGTAACCATGTTCTCGACGATACATGTAACTTTCATCAAGATTAACCATAAAAATTGTGCTTCATTAACAGTTGGAACCAGCTGAAACCAAAAAAACTATGTCCGCTAAAAAGTGTTAAAAACCAACTGGAATTGACATTTTTTACACGCATACATGCATACATTCATATTCACATCTACAGTGGAGTAGCACTAGCTTGGACATTGCATTGCTTGTACTTTGATGTGTTTGAATCTTTTATGGTTCTGAAGATTTGCTTACGGATGAAAAATATTAAAAATCGTCCGTGCATATATGTAAATATACTTTTATAAACGCTTTGAAGTATAGAAATTTTTAATATTAAAAAATAAATAAAATAATTTTTTTGTATATATGTAAATGGTGTTCAAGGCACATTGACCCACCTGTACAAAAATCGTGGCGCGTCATGGACAAAAATTTTACAATTTCGGACCGAAAAATGTGAAAACGAGCTAAGTTGCCACGTTACATCTGTGAACTTCCGATAAAACCACATATGTTTGTGATTTTAGAAGTTTTGATTTTATTTAAAAAAATTAATGTATTTTCCTGCAGAAAACGTACACTTTTATTTAATGTTTATTAAAATGACGCTTTAAAATACTAGTTAATGATTGAAATATTGGTATGGAACAGAGAAATAGAGTGTTTTGTCAAAAATTACCAAAAATTGCCAAGATTCGAGATAACTTATTTCACTGGTTATAGAGAAATAATTGCCACTTTTCACTTGGCTGGCCGAGATTTCTTCATTTTAAGATTTTAGAATTTTTGTGTCGGATTGACAAAGTTGCGCTTGTTGGTGATGAATTTGCGGGGAGATGTGCTGCGGTTGTTTTTATGAATGAATTTACTTGGCCTTGAGAAATATGCGCATGCGTTTAGGAATGAAATAGTTATTGTTGTATTTGAATATGCGCGTAATTATGTATGTGTGCATGTATGCTGCCGTGAGTTGTACATATATGTACATATATGTACATTTGTATATATGTGCGTAGTACTTAGACAGCAATATGCACGTATGTATGGATGTACTTATATATGCATGCAAAAACGTTGTCAATTAATGAAGCATGTAGTACATATAGATACATATATGTATGCGTGGGAAATGCATTTTCATTTGACTCCAAAACTATTGGGGCATATTAGTAGACGAAATAAAGTCGACTCTTAAGTTAAAGTTTGTCAGCCCCAAATAAGAAGAAAGTTAGTATGTACTTACATATATGTAATATTATGTGCAGGTGCAAGAACGTTATCAAAAAATGATTTTGGAGTATGTGTATGGGGTACATATTTACATATGTAAGTACATACATACATACATTCAGCTGCCATCAACAAATTATGTTTATTTATTTTTAATAATTTCCTTTAAAATATAATTCAATCTGGAACAGAAACCACAATAATAAAAGTTTAAAAGCTTGCACAAATTGCAAAAAAATGAATCAACCTTCAAGAAATGGTCATCCAAATTTTTTATTTGAATATTTAATATATTTTCGGGAATGCAGTATTGTAGTCCATTCAACTATATTATAAGAAAGTGCAAGTTTCAAGTTGTTAAAAATTACCGTTGATTTTTTAGATTTTTTTGTTGGGGTGTTGCTGTTTATTTTTCATACAAAAAAAAATTGGTTCATGTGTTATATGGAAGAAAATGCGAACACCCTCCATAAAAAAAAAATTCTAAGAAATCAACGGTAATTTTTAACGACTAGAAACTTGGACTTTAGTGTACTTGATTGAATGGACTACAAAGCTGCATACCCGAAAATTTTCTAAATATTCTAACTAAAATTTTTTAAATTTTTATAAAAATTTTTTGAAGTTTGATTAATTATTTTGCAAATTGTGCAAGCTTTTAAACTTTTATTATTGTGGTTTCTGTTATAGATTGAATTATGTTTTAAAGGAAATTATTAAAAATAAATAATAAACATAATTTGCAAACAATATCATTTTGAATTTCGTTGCTAATTAGTTGATCGCATCTGTATGTACTACAAGTATCCATATGCGCATGCCTGGGAAATGGATTTGCATTTGACTCCAGAACTATTATTTACAAATAATATCTACGAGTATTGCAGTAAAAGTCAAAAACAACATTGAAGTTAACAACATTGCTTTGTAAATTTTTTTGTTAATGCGTCCATCTTTAAAGTGAGTTTGTGAAAAAACTAAGGCAGTTAGAAAACTGGGATTTGTTGCATTGAAAATAGCGTAGCAACTACAATAAGAATCGTTAAAAAAAAACGATTTTTGCGACCCAAATGCCGACGGCAAATCACCAATGAGTTTGCATATTTGCATAGCTTTCACCTATTTATTAGATAACAAATTGGAGTTAAAGCATTCCCTGGCCAATATCTTCGAAAATTAATTTTGAAGTTAACAAACACATTGCTTTATACATTTTTTTGTTAATGCGTCCATCTTTAAAGTGAGTATGTGAAAAAACCAATTTTATCATTTTTTTAACTAACATGCATTTTTACTATTTACATGATATAATACTCGTACAAGAAGCGAACTTGAACAGATGCTTTTTAAGTTTTTAGCAACATTAACTACTGAATAAATTATATTTAACAAATGGTCATGCAGAGATGCAAATCAGCAATTCTAACTAATATAAAAGTACATTTAATATAATTTAACTATATTAATTTATTAATTTTATAAAAAAAAATATACATGAATACGTTTCTGCATTCATATGCAACCTAGCAACACAGCCAGACGCTTGCAACAAATATAACATTATCACAACACAAATTTACATTTTTCTCTGTTAACTCTTGTTGAAATGTTAATCGCGCTGTGGTGATATTCCATGGATTTATTTTTCAGCCAAACAATTTTACGTTCCAAAAAATTGCACCTTCTCTATCTATCTAAGTTCTCTGCCAACAAGCACAACACTGTTCGTAGATATGCCTAAAAGTATGCAACGTATTTTATATATTCAAGTAGTGCACAAAGTAAAATAACCACAAAGTTTATTTTATTATTAGCCAACACTGTGTGGTGAATGTCGATAATACAATGAATGGAATTAAAGGTGCACACACACGACAACTGGGAAGGCAGAGCCTATAGAATGCTATAGAGGATTTTTGTTTCTTTTAATAATTTGAAGGCATTTTTGGACTAATATAAGTATGTACATACATAAATTAATTTTATATACTTAATTGTATAGATAAAACCCGGAAAAATTATTACTATTTTATTTTTTTATACATACAGAGGCGATCAACCAATAAGCAACGAAATTCAAATTGATATTCTTGACAAATTATGTATATTTATTTATTTTTAATAATTTTGATTTAAAATATAATTCAATCTATAACAGAAACCACAATAATGAAAGTTTAAAAGCTTGCACAAATTGCCAAAAAATTTGTCAAACTTCAAAAAATTGTCATCGAAATTTCAAAATTTTCGGGTATGCAGTTTTATAGCCCAAATGTAGTATAAGAAAGTCCAAGTTTGAAGTCGTAAAAAATTACCGTTGATTTTTTAGATTTTTTTTGTGAGCGTGGTGACATTAGAGCTTTAAAAAAAATATATTTTTATAATTAAAAAAAAAAAAAAAAAAAAAAAATTTGATTTAAACATTATAAATATTCAAGTTGCATTAAAAAATAAGTTCTCAATGAGTGTTTTCCATTTCGTTTATATTTTCGAAAACTGCATTTATTGAAGAAAATATTTGCAAGAAAACATTTGTTAGATCTTTTCTGTAATCGTACCTTTCTTTAAGGTAACAGTTCTTTAGTTTGAGATCGGTTTCCATGAAAAATTTCAATTAGCCGCATAAATGTCACACGCTTATGAACAATGAAACAACTGCACTAAGAAAATTTCTTATACAGCAACGGAAATTTTATTACATAAGAAAAACAAGATAATAGAGTAAACAGAAGCGCATTACTATTCACCGCTTTGGGACACTTTTGCTTTCAGCAAAGAGTTGAACACAAAGAATGCAGAAAGAAAGAAAAAAATATGAAAAACAATTGGAACAAAACTTTGCAAACGGGGGCCATATGAAAACACACAATGGCAGTAAATAAAGCGAACAACAGAGCGCTTTGTAATGCATAAAACTGCGCACGCGTGCCATAGCTTTTACAAGTATGTACCACCGCCCCACTTCCCACATAACACGCCAGCTATGATGTGGCTCGTGGCGGCTACTGTGTTTACTGA
>NW_023458565.1:12915751-12917083 GCF_013731165.1 Rhagoletis pomonella
AAAAAACCTATATTTTTTGCTATGTTGCTTTGACCAGGGCTTGAACCCAGGCGTTGCGGAGTGGAAGCGTGCAATGTGAAAGATGAATTAATCTGCCATGTGCGCAGGAGTCGGGATATTAGGAAAACCCGTTTTTATGGTCCGATTTGTGTCATATCTAGTCATGTCTATACGTTACTTAAATGGAAAGAAATAAAACCACAAAACATTTAGTCGTTAGGTGGTGCCGGGTCGATTTTTTATTAGCCTCTAATAAAAGCTTGTCTCTATTTTTTTTTTTAATTACTTGTTTCCTATTTTCAACTCTTTAGGTCATGGGACCCGATCAACGCACAATAGCGGTTGGCTGCAAGGCAGGCTCGATTGCAGATCGGCTTGCGGCTTTGCAAAAGAGCGGCGAAGATGATTGGAGGAAAAGAATCTCTAAACGCGATGAAGTTGATGAAATACGACGCGAGAATCTCGTAAATGTGAGTAAAAATATTTTGTTTGCTTCTATTATATTGTATACTATTTATACACATCTTGAACTGCTTTTTGGCTGTCTATGATGCAACAGATTAAAACAAAATTGCTTCTAAAAAAATGTACATACATACCTACATACAATATTGAAAGAAGGCAAACCCAAGTGAAATGTGATAATGAAAGAAAAGTGCAAGTTTTTTGCGGTTTACCACTGTGTTTGTTGGCCAACTTTTTTGAAGAATATGATCAATATATACGACATACAGTGGCGGTCAAAAATGGCTGAATGATGTTTCGTTTTTAATATTTGCAATATTTTTCCAATTAAAATTTTTTTGATATTTTTTTATAAAAATAAAGTTCATGCTTCAACAAAAACTATATAAATCACACTTTTGAAACTTTATACAGAATTTAGAAAAATTCCACAAATTTTTATTTAAATTTAGAGATTTTTAACCAAAATTTTTAGAAATTTTTTGGGTATGCAGTTAAAAAGCCTATAAGTTTCTAGCAAGTTTTGAATGGTTATAAAATCGCATTGATTTTTAATAATTTTTTTTTTGCTGGCGGCTTTTCGGTTTTTTTCATATACAAAGCGAAATTCAGAAAAACTAGCGTTGACTTTTTTTTATTTTTTTTTCGCAAAATCCTTGCGCATATTCTTCCACAAAAAAAATAATGTTTATATGAAAAAAAGTGCAAAACGCTGTCAACAAAAAAAAATATTAATAATCTATGCGTCTTTTTAGCCGCTCAGAACATACATTTATTTTACTCGAATTTTATAAGCCTATTAACTGCATACCCAAAAAATTTCTAAAAATTTTGGTTAAGAAGCTCGAAATTTAGATAAAAAGTTCT
>NW_023458565.1:12917183-12918238 GCF_013731165.1 Rhagoletis pomonella
AAATGGATGAATGGTGTTTCGTTTTTAATATTTACAATGCTTTTCAAACTAAAATTCTTTTGATATTTTTTTTTTTATAAAAATATGGTTCATATTTTAACCAAAACTATATAAAACTTTATATAGAACTTTTTATCTAAATTTCGAGCTTCTTAACCAAAATTTTTAGAAATTTTTTGGGTATGCAGTTAATAGGCTTATAAAATTCTACTGAAATAAATGTAAGTTTTGAGCGGCTAAAAAAACGCATTGATTTTTAATATTTTTTTTTTTTGTTGACAGCGTTCCACGAATTTTTTGTGGAAGAATATGCGCTAGACCTTTTGCGAAAAAAAAGTCAACGCTAGTTTTCCTAAATTTCATTTTTTATATGAAAAAAAAAAACAAAAAAGCCGTCGGCAAAAAAAAATTATTAAAAATCAATGCAATTTTTTAGCCGCTCAAAACTTGCACTTATTTTACTAGAATTTTATAAGCTTGTTAACTGCATACACAAAAAATTTCTAAAAATTCTGGTTAAAAATCTCGAAATTTAAATACAAATTTGTGGAATTTTTATGTATAAAGTTTCAAATGTGTGATTTATATAGTTTTTGTTGAAGCATGAACTTTATTTTTATAAAAAAATATCAAAAAAATTTTAATTGGAAAAATATTGTAAATATTAAAAACGAAACATCATTCAGCCATTTTTGACCGCCACTGTACGTCGTATATACAGTGAAACCTCCCTTGGGCGGACACTCACCGTCAGTCATTTGTTGTCCGCCCAAGAGAGGTGGAGGGGAAGCCTGTTTTAGAACTTTTTAATGTTTTAATTAATTGAATAGTCACTATTTCTTATTTGAATAAGAGATATTGATATTACATCGTTCAAACAAAAATGTGCATGTATGTTTTCAAAAATGCACATTCCATTTATGCATTACGCAAACGTCAAGCTGTGAAGCTGTGTTTTTCTGTGATCTGTCTAAATTTTGTGTTTGATAAAGCTGTTTACGCTTATTAAAGTAAAAAATTAAAAAAAGTGTTAATAAACTTCTGGTGCATAATTT
>NW_023458565.1:12918338-12920370 GCF_013731165.1 Rhagoletis pomonella
ACCATTGTTATTAGGTTAGGTATTTAAATTTTCCTTCCTCTTTGTCTTTATATCTAGGTTTCTTTACTTTTATTTTAATTTCTGTATTTATCACTTTCTTCTTCTCCATACTCAACTTTACCTTCTTCCTTGTTTGAGTCTAATCTATTCATGTACATACATACATACATTTTATTCCTGAACTGCTGCTTAGCACGTTTCTTTAATTCGCTATCAATATTAAAGCATACATTTAGGAGGCATTTCCGCCCCAACCATGTACATGTATGGCATTGGTATTGGTGTGACTTTTGAATTGATTTTTTCGCTCTATTTTAAACTAATTTGAAATTTTAAAAATTGCCTGCACATCAGCATCAAAATACCTTTCTAATGATATATAATTGTTTATACCTTAGAAGTACAGTTTAGCCGTAAAAGGGGTGTAAAGGAAACATGATTGCCTATTTATATAATTGATTTGTTTTTGTTTTTATTTAATTTTCTGTGTATTATTTTTGTTGTTGCTGCACTTTTTTTCCTTACAGTTAGTTGACTTTGAAAAATCTGGGGTATTAATTCGATTTTAAATTTTCTTTCAATGTCATTTTTTGCTAAACGTTAACGGGGCTCATTTCGTTTATTACTTATTAGAACTACAACAATTGATTTTCTCCTTTCCGAATGTCCATCATGCCAAATGCAGTAAGGTCCATCTGCACATTAGGGAGTATCACCAAACAAAAGTTGCGATTTTTCCACCGGAATCATAAAATTTTAAGTATTATATTTTGAGACTTCCGCCAAAATATTCCGAAAAAAAATTTAAGATTTACGTGAGCTACACCGATTAGAAAGTATCTCCAAAAATCTATTTTTTTTTATTCTGTTGAACATTTTCGTTCAAACATTTTTCTGCAGACCTTTTAAGCTTAAACTCTTCCATCATCTAAGGAATTTTTTTTTCGAAAAATATTTTAAAAAACTATTGGATGCTCGTTATTCTTCACACACATGCGCATCTTAGATGCAACAAGCAAGTGATCTGAGTCGATGTTAACTCTTCGGTGATTAATTCAATTATGCATACCTAAAGCAGGGATCACACGATTTTTAAATTTGGCACTGACGGAGTTCTAGTACTAACCTAACAGATCCCAGTTTTTATCACCCAAACGTCAGTTAATAAAAGCTCTCCAAATGTCATTACACTTTTTCAAACGAAACTTTTTAATTACACCAATAGAAATATTTGAAAAAAAATAAAAATTTTGTCGAATATACACTAGGCGACAAATGAAAGTGTACACCTTGTTCTAGTATAATATTCACAATTATTTTCATCAACAATTTTTTGCCTTAATTTTTTATGAAAATATTGTTTATTCTATAGCATAAACCATGTAAATCAAAGTTTCACACTTCATATAAAGTTCACAAAAATAAAAAAAAATAAAAATTCATCTAAATTTAAAATTTTTTATTCAGAAATTCTAGAAAACTTTCGGGTATGCAGTTTTGTAGCCTATTCAACTTTAGTCGAATGAAGAGTAAATTTGAACCGCCTAAAAAATCGCTTTGATTTTTGAAAATTTTTGTTTTAGATTGCTTTTGCGTTTTTTTTATTTTTTTATTTAACAAGTGCAATTTACAAGCCCACAAAACTGCATACTAAGAATTTTTCTAAAAATAACTCTGATAAATTACGTTATTTGTTTAGAATTTACAAATATTTTAAAATTCAAATCAAAAAGGGCAGGCGAAAAAAGATAAAATTTGTGGTCGCAAGGTAGCGATCTTCCGCTATTAAAATTTTGAAACGCAAAATGTTTTGTTTCCGCTCCAGTTTAATGTATAGGGATTTTTAAGTATTTCAAAAATTAATTTTTTTCTCTCCACCTTGATTAGGTTTTACGTTATTGACCATTTTCATAAGTATTTGAACAATATGCACCAAATTTTTATTGCCCCAAGCTTCACTATTTCATATTTCGCAATTTTATTGTTTTTATTTGTTTTGTTTTATCATTTTGGTTTTGTGTGTGGTTTTTGC
>NW_023458565.1:12920470-12932828 GCF_013731165.1 Rhagoletis pomonella
TGCAGAGTCTGATCGTGGGAATTCGCCAAGACCCGGGTTAAGTTTCCAACTACACAGCTGAGACTGTTTAATTGCCACAATGAATGGAAAAGTGAATGCGCCAATGGCTGCTGCATGAGGTGTGGATGTCAAGTTGGGGGGCAGCGTGGGGGGACAGGGGTGTCTCGGGTACTAAATATGCGTGGATAGGCCACAAAGCGTTGACACTGGCTGACATTGAAAAGATAAGCGCGAAAAACGACGCATGATCGAGCCTCTTCTGCAATATATGCACATATGTGTGTATGTATGTATGCATAGATATTACAAAAGTAATGGAGATGGATGATACTGGCGTCTCAAATGCCAGTTGCAGCAGCAATGTTGGCAACAGTGTGTGACAACAATGAATTAACAGCAAAAGTAATTACTGCCTTCGAATATACATACATACATATCATCAACAGAGTTTTGCTTTCGTTGCAGCATTCGCTTTTTTATGCGCTACGTGAGCTGATTGATGATTAATTAATTTTTTTTTTGTTTTAATTTAATTTTCTGTGTATTATTTTTGTTGTGTTGCATTTTTTTCTCCTTACAGTTAGTTGACTTTGAAAAAGCTGGGGTATTAATTCGATTTTAAATTTTCTTTCAATGTCGTTTTTTGTTAAACGTTAACGGGGCTCATTTCGTTTATTATTAGAACTTCAAAAATTGATTTTCCCCTTTGCGAATGTCCATCAGGCCAAATGCAGTAAGGTCCATCTGCATATTAGGGAGTATCACCAAAAAAAGTTGCGATTTTTCCACCGGAATCATAAAATTTATTATATTTTAAGACTTTCGCCAAAATATTTCAAAAAATTTTTAGATTTACGTGAGCTACACCGATTAGAAAGTACCTCCAAAAATCTAAGTTTTTTTATTCCGTTGAACATTTTCGTTTAAACATTTTTCTGCAAACCTTTTAAGCTTAAAGTCTTCTATCATCTAAGGATTTTTTTTTTTCAGAAAAAATATTTTAAAAAACTAGCGGATGCTCGTTATTCTTCACACACATGCGCATCTTGGATGCAACAAGCAAGTGATCTGAATCGATGTTATCTCTTCGGTGTTCAATTCAATTATGCATTCCTTGATTAAAGGATACCTAAAGCAGTGATCACACGATTTGTAAATTTGACACTCACGGAGTGGTGTTGTCTGGAAATTTCCAAAGTTTATCGATCTCAAGTTACCCCGTTCTAGTACTTACCCAACAGATCCCAGTTTTTATCACCCAAACGTCAGTTAATAAAAGCCCTCCAAATGCCATTACACTTTTTCAAACCAAACTTTTTAATTACACCAATAGAAATATTTGAAAAAATAAAATAAATATTTTGTCGAATATACGCTAGGCCACAAATGAATATTTTATGAAAATATAGTTTGTTCTGTAGCACACTTTATATAAAGTTCACAAAAAATACCAAAAAAAAATGTTTATTAAAATTTTAAATTTTTTATTCAGAAATTCTAGACAACCTTCGGGTATGCAGGTTTGTAGCCTATTCAATTTTAGTCTAATGAAGAGCAACCGCCTTAAAAATCGTGCTGATTTTTGAGAATTTTTTGCGTTTTTTTTATTTATTTAGCAAGTGCAATTTATTTGTACAATATGCACCAAATTTTTATTGCCCCAAGCTTCACTATTTCATATTTCGCAATTGTATTGCTTTTATTTGTTTTGTTTTATCATTTTGGTTTTGTGTGTGGTTTTTGCACTTTATGCATCACGCACGTTAAGTACTTGAACTCCAAAGCGCAATTGACATTTGCGCGTCCACTCATTTATTACAATATATACATAAATACATACATACATATTTACTCAATTTATAAAGTTTCTTCACCAACTTGCGAACTGTTATTCATACATACATATGTATGTAGTCTATTCAATAAACCAGTATCGCTCAGAGCTCGTCACGCTCACGCATGTGCGTCACGCTACCACTTCTTCGGCCGTTTTGAAGCTGCTACGGTTCGCTTGGTCAAATGTCAGATAAAAAATTGTGTGGTTCATAAAACAAAAAACAACTTGAAAAAATTAACAACAAATCAAATGCCAAAGCAGAAAAATACTGTAAAATTCCATAACTCGATTTAAAAGGTTTGTCAGTGCGCTTTAAATTGTTAAAAGTTTTTTATGGTTGTGCCATTTTGTGCATAAATAATTTATATTTGCAATTTTATTTACCTCTATTTCGTTTTTTTTTGTCATTTTACGCTTTTGTGTCGCTTAACTCGATTTGCAATTGTGCACTTGATGGTTTTTTTTTCAAGCTGCAACGTGATTTATAGCTTTCGGTACGCTTTTAATTATCTTCACATTTCACAAAATTTGTCATGAATTATTTTACTTTGCTCTGCGTGAAATTTAAGTCATCTCAATTCCATTTTTTATCAGCAGATTTAAAAATGTGTATGTATGTAGTTGTGACCAAAAACATTGCTTTGGTTTAATTTACTGCTTCCACGGTACTTTTCAAGTTGTTAAATTCTTAAATTTCTTAGAATTTCTTATTTCTTGAACTTTGCGACAAAATAAAGCGGATTTTGAACTTTGTCTCTTCGACTTTCTCTCGATCCTTTTGCTCTGTATATGTAGATATATAAGTACATATGTTTGTGTATGATCGGCATGTCCTCTAAACTCTACGACCATAATTTCCTTATCCCACATCAAATATATTGGTTACTAACTTCTGTCGCGCTAGAATGCTAAAGCTTTACATTCCATGAAAAGTATCTCCGTGAGAAGAATATAAGAAACTAGTGAATCCGCACGGCGTTGAAACGCCCAAAATTGAATTTCATAAACTTCAAAAATTTTCCAAATGTTAGTCAGAGTCATAAGAGATCCGAGTGCCATATTTCATCAAAGCCATGCAGCCGTTTCTCAGTCTCGCATAGTGCATGTTTTTATTTTCATCGAATTTCCAATCACCCTCTACCGAAGAAAATTAAAAAAATAAAACTTTATTACAGATCTATGGACTAAGGTCTCTAATTTGTCCTCTCATTTTTGAAAATCCTTTTCAAAAGTATTCTTTAACTAAAATCTTCTTAATGATTTGTTCGAACAAATGGCTACCCTCCTAAATAAAAGTCAGGTATAAATCCCTTACAATCACATTTCGATTTATACCTATCTTTTAGTAATTCATCCAATTTACTGCATAATTTGAATGTAACTTTTTAAACACGTGGCAACTCTCTTGAAACATTCGAAACCCTCCTATAGTTCAGCTAAGAAACAAAGCTTTTCAAAATAATTTCGATTGATACACAGTTTGTAAAATTTATTTAATTTTTTAACAAATTTGGATAGAATTTTTTATAAAGTGGCAACTCTTTTCAAAAAAGTAACACCTAATGCACACCTACAGTCCAAGGCTTTTAATTTGACGCCTCATTCTGGAAAATTGAATGAATGGTGCGGATTCTATGCTATTGACTATTAAGTAATTTGAATTTAATTTTATAACAGCTGGCAACTCTTTTCGAAAAACTAAAACCAGTTTGCACATCTACAAGCCAAGCGCTTTAATTTGACGGCTTACTTTTTATTTTCGTGCGAACGGTACAGATCTTTTATCCTGGAGAAAAAATCCCTTCGCGTATTATATATATATATATTAGGGTATCCGCAATATATAAGTTTCGGCTCTGGAACTCGTTCTTGCAGACCGACTACACAACACGAAATCCAGTGTCCCTCCGCCTCGGAAACTTGTCCTTTCCGACCGAACACAGTCTACTGGATTGTAATTGCTTAAATAAACAGAAGCGAAGGCGCGGCGTGGAAACTAGTCCTTTCCACCCGCCCAAGCAGTGCGGTTCTGGAATTCGTCCTTTCAGACCGCCTGCCCAGCACGATATCCATTCTTGTCCAATCCGACAGCCGCAACAAGTGCAATAAATATATATGTAAAAAAAATTTCTAAGCATTGCCGCAGAAAGTTTAAATTGAATGGTAGTTTGTAAAATTTGAAAATGTATTGTTAGTTTCGAAAGAAAATTTTAATATATAAATATTCATCGCATTTCCTGGATTGGGCTGATATGAACCTTGAATTGAAGGAGGATATTTAGCAATTTTATAGAGGTATTTTCTCTATAGAGGGTCCGAACATGCCAGAAACACGTCTGTAAATCGTAGCCCTTATTCCGTAAGCAAGGATCGTAAACGTTTTTTATGCGAACGGAAGGCTTTTATGAGCAGCGAGCCGCTTACATCAAGGCCGTCGCATCTACTGGTGAACAAGCGCTGGTGACTGCAGTAAGTTTTTAGCGGAATAAATCGGAATAACCCTGCCGACGCTCCCTCTCTTTCTGTCACTACCCAAGGCCAACCGATTACTTGAAATGCTGAAATTTAAAACCGCAGTTGTATAAAATCTCGACATGCAAGCCTTAAATTACTATTTCTTCTTTCCTTGTTTGAGTGATGCGCCTCAGCTCAGTGGCAAACGATTTCTCCATGTGCAAAGCCATTGTCATTAATACCCTTCAATTACAACACTCTAAGTTCGTATTATCCCTCTGACAATCAGAGTTCGTTACCATTATTCATTATTCATTCATGCATTTTGCGGTGTAGGTACTACTTGTGCAACAATCAGTAGTGCAGATTTCGCTACACAGCTTGCGAATGGCGCAGATTAAGCATCCCAAGCGCACAATTTTGCTTTAGTAAAATGCAAAGCGAAAAAAAGTAAAAATCCCCCAAGTTAATGCGAAGGGAAGAAAGGCTGCGGTAGCAAAGCAAAGCGCCAATGCTGCTGGTGTTATCGGACACACCTTCTTGGAAAAGATGTAGCAAGGTAAATGCGCTTAATGAACAAAAACAAGCAACAACGAATGACTGAAAAACAAAAAAGCAAAAAAAAACACGCAGCAGATAAACTTTGCGGGCAATGCACCATTGACCAGCAGGGAGTAACCGAGCTGCAACACAAACGACCGTCAGCCCAATATTGGATCGTTAAGGCTCGGGAGTGTGTGGAAGTGTAAGAAATAGAGGATGCATTGCATTGCTTTGCATTGCAAGGTAGGCGAGTGTGCAATGAACTTCATTTACTGGGAAACACATGCACACAAACGCCTTAAGGACCAGGGTATCGCGTTTTCTTAACGCCTGGTTGCACAACTGCTGATGGTTGTGACAACTTGGTATTTTTTTTGCATGTTTAGTAATAGTTAATATTTACATTAGGATGCCTCACCAAAAAGTCACGATTATAAAATTTATTATATTTAAAGACTTCTGCGTAAATATTTCAGAAAAATATGTAGATTCACGTCACTGGATCGCTTTAAAAATAACTCCACTTTTTTTTTATAAAAAAATAGTTTTTAAAAATATTTTTTTTCCAAAAAATCAACTCAGACAGTAAAAAAGTTTAAGCTTAAAATGTCTGCATAAAAATGTCTTGAGCATTTTATCAGCGGCATCAAAATGCGATTTTTGGAGGTATTCCCGAATTGGTCTAGCTCACGCAAATCTTAACATTTTTCCAAAATGTGTCGGCGAAAGTCTTAAAATATCATAAATTTTATAATTTCGACGGAAAAACGTCACAGATTATTTTTTTGCATGTGGAGTGGTGCACCCTAATGTGCATAAAAATATGCATTCAATTGCGTGCGAAGATGCAGCTTATTTTGCATATCAGTTACCATTAAATGTTAGTTGTTGCCTGTTTTGAGACTACTTACTCACTTTTTTATCTCTTTGCTTGTTAGGGCTTTGTTTATTGCATCTGACATGCAACATGAAAGACATCCTTTTTATTGTACATTCGGAACCTGATATTAAGACGATGGTACACTGTATCGGAAATTATAATACTTTTTGTGTTCGCAGTGGTAGTGTCTCTAAGACATTTATGTATGTAAAAGTATTCGTAAGAATTTTTTATCTTCGTCAATACTGTCGCCTTTTTAGTACTTGCTGTATATGGCAGTATCACCCAGCAGTTCTGTTGTTTTTCGATGGCGAAATTGCCATTCCTAGCTCCTTATAGGCGGGTAGTTGTATAGCGACGTCCACGTCGACTCGGCTGTCGAATTTATATTCCTTAGAAGTTTCAGTACCATTCAGCAGGGCAGGCATCACTAGATCGCCGTATTTGTTCTTACAGGGATTTTTCCTGCCCCTGAAGACTTTTGTAAGTCGGCTAACTTGCTGTTAGAATTTTTGATAGTTTTTTCTATCGTCCAGCCTCACAAGCCCTTCACTTACACATTTTTCGGTTGCTGGCAGGCGCGTTTCCTTTTCCTCACATTTAGTCGTAGATCCTGAATTTTTCGACGGCGACACAAAAGATCGCTTCCTTGCCCACCCTTGCCTGAAAATCGCTTAGGGCGGCTTTTATATCATAACTGCGCACCGTTCTAAGCGCTAAACTTTCCTTACCTTGCCTCGTCCATCGTGTTTCTCGGGCAATAATGTCAGCCTTAGACATTTCGAGAACATCAGCAGGGTCCGGATATCGCAGTCCTGAAATCATTTTCCTTTAAACGCTCATCGCGTTCGACATCAAAAGAAGCCGCTCTAATCTAAGATTGGTGCCAAACTCCGCCTGTTCCAAGGCAGACACCCGCAGGCGCTGCAGAGTTCAGTGGATACTTAAATATGTTGGAGTAGCCCCGCTAAAGCTTCATCTCTTTCTGCCATCACTCAAAAATTCACACGGATTGTTTACCGCATCTCACGCATCCCTGAAACACACTTTCAGAATTTAAGAAGGCGTTAAGTAAGTTGGTTGGCATCTGTTCTGGAAATCACGAAATAGATTTCTGCCAGTTTTTTGATCGGCGGTCTTTCATCAAGAAGTAATTTCAATGCTCAGTTGAGAGTAATCAAAGATGTCTAGGCTGACTTCAATGTAGAACAAATCTGTAGTACTTTCTACCGTCGCAAAAAGGAATAAGATCGGGTTGGTTTGAATA
Source organism: Rhagoletis pomonella (assembly GCF_013731165.1). Taxonomy (NCBI): domain Eukaryota; kingdom Metazoa; phylum Arthropoda; class Insecta; order Diptera; family Tephritidae; genus Rhagoletis; species Rhagoletis pomonella. Next base: position 12,927,452 of record NW_023458565.1, read on the forward strand.
CTATGTTGTTCAGCCTAGCGATCAGCCAGCGAATTTATAAACTCTTAGAACGGAGAACACTTGCTTTTGCGAACTAACTACGCGCGTCCATATGGCGTTTTTGCTATCTTGATAGTGTCAGCTCTTTTCCGCTGGAAATCTTGACGGAAATTCGATACCATATCTCCGCGGAACGAAATGCAAACTAATTTCCAAACGATTTTGCTCGAAAAATCATCGTTTCTGGCTAAGCGCATTTTCATCGCGGCGGATATGTTAACAAGCAAAACGTGCGTATTTGCGGATCGGAAAACCCGCACGTGATCGTCGAGAAGCCAATGCATCCTCAGATAGCGATAGTTTGGTAACGCCTTTTCGGTCAAGGGTTTTGTTGCCGTAAATTGAAGAAATGGACTTAGCCGATCTATGGTTTCAGTAGGATGGCGCGCCATGCCGCAATCGATCTTTTGCGCGCGAAGTTCGACAATCGTGTTATCAGCCGTCTCAGCGATTGCAAATGGTCACTTCGAAGCTGAGACTTTACGCCGTTAGTTTTTTTTTGTGGGGTGCCGTAACGGACTGATTTTATGCGAACAATGCATTAACGATTCAAACCCTTAAAGCGAATATCGAGCAAGCCATTCGTGGGATATAACTAGAAACCGTCACCATGGTCTCCAGAATGTAAAATCGTCTGTGCTACATGAAAGTTTTCATTCCTATGCCTCAGAATAGATATTGAATTATATTTTTGTATTTGGTTGGAGTTTTACATAAGAAATTTTCGAGATACCTCAGAAATCAAAAAAAAAGGTCTAAGATCTTAAGTGCATAATTCCTGAGTGTTGAATGCGCTGGCATTGGTTTATAACCGGTTAAAATATTTTTGGAGTTCACAGTAGACTAATCTTGTTTGAGTTCTTCATAGTTCTCGATCCTTTTCAAAAGCTTTACTCCGCCCTAAAATCACACCACGGCCGTCATCAACGTCACAGCTGATGGCGCCTGAGGGCGACACTTACCAGCGGTGCTAAATCAACACTTTCGCAACCACATACACCAAATCAGTTATGTTGGTAACAAAACTCAACACCTTGCCACATCAGCGAGCCTTGCCACACACACATAACACTACAGTGCAATGCGCAGACTCCCATGTTCAAATGTAAGTAAGTTCATACAAGTGTTCTAAAAGAGAGGCGCTGGCTTGGCGCGGGGTTTTAAAATTTCGCACGCTTGCTAAACTTGTGCTAATTTTTAGAGTGTAAATGCAATTATTCGTAACAAGTGAGGGTGCAGTGCAAGTGAACTTCAAATGTGACAGCAAATCAACAGCAAAACCAAAACCAGAGTACGCGCATGCTGTAGGCGAAATATTACATAACAATGTTAACAGGTTGGTTAGCACCGTTAGTTGGCGCTGGGCGACTAGTGAATGGACTGGTTTGCTTGTGGGCTTGTGCTGATAATGCAAGGTGGAAAATGAAAACTTTGCGCTTCGTTTGATTTAATTGTTGTTGCTCAACAAAGTGTAGCAAAACTGATGCGAAATACACAATGCCAGCTGAGGTAGAAAATAAAGGATTGTGAAATTGTGAGTACGTAAAAATGGTTGGCTTGTGTGTATGTACATATGTATGTAAATACATACATATATGCATCAATTATGGGTTGGGCGCATTTGTGGTTAACTGAATTCGTATTTTATGGTATGGGTGCGGTTGGCGTATTGGTGGCTTACTGAAAGTGCTAAAACGTGCTTTTATACATATTATGGCAATTTTCACTTTAACACTTTTCACTCATCACTTTTTAAGCTGAAAATAAGTTAAACTATGTAAAAAGTTAAGAGGTAATTGATCGCAGATTCAAAAAACTAAGCACAGAGTTCGATATTTATGTATTAATTTCGTATGTTTCTCCTATAACTGTCCACCCTACTGCCAGTAAATGTTTAGGGTAAATTCACTTGCGTCTGCCAACGTGGGGCAAAAAAGGTTGCTGTGGACAAATGAATTTTGAGAGCCCAAATTATGAATCGATTTCAAGATTCTTTGTTTTTTAATAAAAGATAATTAAATTTCGCGTCGCTCTATCCGTGGCGATTTTTTCAAAAACGCTCTGGTTTTTTATTTATTTATGTTGAAAAATGAAAGACAAAAAATTTTCACGTTTGAATGCTTCCACTTTTTTGGAAAATACTTGAAATTATTTTCAAATGTCTGCAATTCTTTAAAGAAATATTCATAAACTTTTTTCCATAGGAGACGTTTAATTAAAAATATTTTTAATTTGTCATCTATACTGATATATTTTTTGAAAGCCGTTTTTTTCTAATCGAAAAACTCCAAAAATTTCAATAATATTGGTACAGCTGTTCTCGAGTTTTTCGATTAGAAAAAAGCGAAAAAACCAGCTTTCGAAATATATATTAGTATAGATATAGAATGAAATACATTTTTTTAATTAAATGTATCCTATGGAAAAATGTTTGTGAATATTTTTTTAAAGAATTGCAGACATTTGAAATTAATTTCAAGTATTTTCCATAAAGAGCGTTTTTAAAAAATTTCCACGGATAGATCGACGCGAAATTTAATTATCTTTTATTTAAAAAAAAGAAACTTGAAATCGGTTCATATTTGGGCTCTCAAAATTCATTTGTCCACAGCACATTTTTTGCCCCACTTTTGTCACTCGTATTAGTCAGTACAGCCTCAAGAGTTCGACTTTCTTAAACCAACCTGATTCATCGAAAAAGTGTATTAATTGTTCCGTCTCTCTGGGCTTCCTCAAAGTCATAAGGCCGATTTGCTTAGTAGCATATGTCGGACCAAGCCCATCCGTTTTGATCCAACGGTCTGCTGTCCACTGCTCTTTAACCTAGCTGTTTATAGGTATGTTGTTTCCGCACCTCATTGACCGTTTGATTACCGGGCCTTCATCTATCATTGATCGTTGTATACTGGGCTCGTTCTTTGGTCGCATATTTTCAATACGGAAGGCATTTTCAATGTTACTATGGAATAATATAAGCTGTGTATAGAGTTTTAAGGTTTTTGTGGGCTACCAATTGAATATAATATCATTCAAATTCCCGTCGCGGATACAGTGGCACATTGGTATGGATCCGAGTATTCCAGTGTTCAATGGCGTCTGCTGTGTGAAACTATAGTGACGTCATGTTTGAACCATATGTCCATGGCGGGTTTCAAGATGTCTTCATTCTAATACAGTAAGTCCTCCAATAGGTATAGGCCTTTGAAGTCCTGAGGGCGACAGCCTGGAAGTCCACATGATGGGTAACAGATCAGGTATGGTCAAGGACCATATAAAATCTTTTTATGCAATTCCTCCCTTGTCCGGAAATTCCCAAGCCTAGTCGAGAAAGGAGGTTGCTTCTATGTCTGCAGCTGTGCAGCTAGCCTAAACATCGAATTATGAATGCGACACTAGTGATGACGATTCATTTGGTTTGGTGTGGGAAATAGGTGCCCAACTGCAGACTTGCTTTAACCACACCTTTGAAATCTCGATTACGAGGCAACCGCTATTCAAATTGATCCATTGTATTTTTAATTACTAACAGATTTTCACTTATTTTTTTTTTTAGAAAATCCCACCAAGCCTATCGCCAGCTTTCTGATACATACTTTACAAACATGCGAACCTACTTATTTTTAGCACATTGTGCTTGCAGATTTTTATATCATTAACGTCACACTGTCAGTTAGCCAGTCAATTAAACTCTGATGAAGACTATGTAAGCAATTCAGGGTATGTATTTTTCGCCTCACCTGATTTGCCTCCTATGCACAATGGTGCGTGGGCGATAGTCGCATATGTAAGTTCGTGCTTATGTATTTACTTACTTACTTATCTGTGTACACACCCACGTTGCACATTTTCCTTATTGTTTTTTTTTAATTCTGGTTGTTGCATGTCACTTAATGCTTATTAAGGCCATGTTTGTTCACTTTAGCCTAATCATGAAAATGGCCATTGAATTGTCATCAGCCAGCGCAGTGCGATTACTAGCAAAGAGCATAAACATTGCGCATCGTTGTATTTGGTTACTTTTCTCGTTTTTTATTTATTTTTTTGTTAGTGAAAAACTTGTGGTGGTTATTTTGTATTTGTTGAAAATAAAGCACCGCAGCTTTGTCGAATCACGACTTTAGAAAATTGGCAAGGTACAGTGGGTAGAAGAGCGAAATCAAGTGAGAAAAATTAGGAAATTATTTAGTTGTTTGAGGATATGAGAGACAGATAAACTTATCTCTCATTGCTGCTCTGCAAACTTACCATACTCCTTTTTGATTCTTAGCAGTTTTCCAAGGGAAAGAAAATGTAGCTCGAACATTCTCAATACATCCGACCCGAAAATGTGCCATCTAGGTCTGGTGAATGCCGGACAGCTGTAGAGCAAATGTTCTGTAATATCCTCATCTTCCAAACAAAATGCACCCAGTTGCTCGCTGATGATACCTATGCTGTTTATATGTCGTCCCGCAATCAGTCCTATTAGGGCTCGTATATCACTCCTTCTCTGCTACCACCCTGTCAGGCCTTTTCAGGAAACACGTGGTTGTTTTACAGGCGTCTTCAATACCACACCAACGGCTGTCGTGAGTTTTATTAATGAATGACCCTAAAATTGGCTCCAGTCTAATTGGACGCTCCAGGGAACCGCAGTTTGCCAATTCATCAGCCAGTTCAATGCCTTCTAAAAAAGTCACACATTCTCCGACCACTTTCGAACGTACTTCCTAAATTCCTAACTACCGCCTGGCTGTCTGAGTTAAAGTTTACGCTTCTAATTAGTATTACACTGTTACCTAGGCAGCGGGCACTTCCGCCTTAAATACGTTACAGAAGTCGGGTAGTCTAAAAATGAGATTTGCCGAGGGTTCCTGGCAGTCCTCTCTGCCGTTACTTTGACTCATCACACACTCGTCACACTTGTCACACTCCCGTTTACTCCTTAGAGCGATTCGCTTCTTCATTTATGAAGTCGAAGTTTCCGAAGATTTTCCAATGCTCATATGATCTATGGGTTGAGAGAGAAACCAGTGCGAGGTGCCACGCTAAACATAGCGTTAAGCGCTAAAGTCTGGGTTTTTTCGCATCATCCCCCCGCTGACTCCCACAAGAGGGTCGTTTGCGCGCGCTGTAAGATCCTTAAGATGCCTTCGGATGTGTCTAGCATAGCCTCGTCTTCGTGCGAGTACCGACTGTAGTAACTATGTTGTTGAGCAATATTTTGGCAAAGCTCAACAGAGCTAACGCCGTGCATAGTGTTTGCTGGGACGATGCAAACGCGGTATGCCTTTTTTTACTTTGTTCACTCACACCACACTGTAGCCACGTAAGCAGGCGGAAATTTTTCCACACTAGC
>NW_023458565.1:12932928-12940582 GCF_013731165.1 Rhagoletis pomonella
GTTAAAATATGAACCATATTTTTATAAAAAAAAAAATATCAAAAGAATTTTAGTTTGAAAAGCATTGTAAATATTAAAAACGAAACACCATTCATCCATTTTTGACCGCCACTGTACATACATTCATACATCTGTATGTTCATATTTATGTATGTGCGGTTTTTGTCGAATGTTGCATGCCTCGTTAGCGCATTGTTTGCACGGCGGCTGCTGTGAATGCGGTAAATGCGGCAGCAAGGCACAGCAAAATACCATAAAAAATCAAAAAAAAAAAAAACAATAAACAAATAACTAAAGTAAGAGCAAAGTCAAAAGTAAACCGAGCAATAAAACAAAAGGCAACTACATACGTAACCGATTCGCTCGCATTGTTGTATCTGGGTTTGTTAGGCCACCAAACGTTACATATTGAAAAGTGTAGGAGGGAAGTAGGGTGTAGTTGCTGTAAGCGCCAGCGCCACCCATTCACTCGTTCCGTCTGCAACAGACTCACCACTACCGTTGGTCGTCGGCGGGTGTCATGTGAAACTGTATCACTCTAACGACGCATTGTTGTCGCCCCTGAAATGTTGAATAATGGGCAACCATTGTATGCATTGTATGGTGGCAACGGCAACTAACTGAAGCCACAGAGGCTGTAGCTGCGAGCGCGACAGCATTAAAAGCGCTTCCTTGTTGCAGGAACAAAAAAGAATTATTGAAAGCATTTTCAGTAAACACAGTAGCCGCCACGAGCCACATCATAGCTGGCGTGTTTTGTGGGAAGTGGGGCGGTGGTACATACTTGTAAATGCTGTGGCGCGCGTGCGCAGTTTTATGCATTACAAAGCGCTCTGTTGTTCGCTTTATTTACTGCCATTGTGTGTTTACATATGCACCCCGTTTGCAAAGTTTTGTTACAATTGTTATTTATATTTTTTTCTTTCTTTCTGCATTCTTTGTGTTCAACTCTTTGCTGAAAGCAAAAGTGTCCCAAACCGGTGAACAGTAATGAGCTTCTGTTTACTCTATTATCTTGTTTTTCTTGTGTAATAAAATTTCCGTTGCTGTATAAAAAATTTTCTTAGTGCAGTTGTTGCTTTGCTCATAAGCGTGTGACATTTATGCGGCTAATTGAAATTTTTCATGGAAACCGATCTCGAACTAAAGAACTGTTACCTTAAAGAAAGGCACGATTACAGAAAAGATCTAACAAATTTTTTATTGCAAATATTTTCTTCAATAAATGCAGTTTTCGAAAATATAAACGAAATGGAGAACTCATTTTTAATGCAGCTTGAATATTTATAATGCTTAAATTTAAATTTTTTCTAAATTATAAAAATGTTTTTTTTTTAAAGCTCTAATGAGAAAATGACTTTTGAAAAAAAAATTGCTTAAAAATATATTTGCTTATAAAAACTTTAAAAATTTAAATTTTTCAAAAAAATTCTCAGAATCCCTTTGACATCTATAAACCTCTCTACCCACAAATTTTCACCCAAAAATTCGAACTTGACTGAAATCCGAGGTCCAGTTGAGAAATTTTCACCCTATCATGATTTTTTCAAACATACAGAGTCGGTCATATCTATAGCACGCCATTTCAAAGTGATATTGTGTGCCACTTATGTTTACTTATTTATTTTTAAGAATTTTCAATTAAAATACAGTTCTTTCTCTAACAAACCCCATGTAAACCCAAGTTTAACAATTTGTAGAAAACTACAAAAAAGTGCAACAAATTTTCACCTAAATTTCAAACTTTTTTCTCGGAAGTGCTAGATTTTTTTTTGAGTACACAGTTTTTAGCCCCTTCAATTCTAGTCTGATAATGTGCAAGTTTCAGGTGGCTAAAAGTTACCGTTGATTTTTTAGACTTTTTTCGCCAAAGGTGTTGCGGATTTCTTCTATAGACAAATAAATTGAGTTTATTCATTATATGGAGGCCAATGTGACCAAAAGAATTAAAAAAAAATGAACAGTAATTCGTATGTAGCCACTTGAAATTTGCACATTATCAGGATATGAGCAAATCCTAGCGTTGGGGGGGTCGTTACGTTCAAACGTTTCTTTAAAGTATACTCGACATTTTCCGCATAATACTTTTTCTAAAATGCAAAGATTGAGGACTTTGCAGGTTGTCTGTTGGGAATGAATTAAAAGAGGTGCAAATATTATTGACAGCTGAAGCCCGCGCGCAGTGTGGAAAATAAACTTTTTGGTGACAAAATCGAATAAATAGTAGAGATGCAAGCGAAGTAAATGTAATGGTATTTTGAAGTGGTGTGGAATTCATGACGTTTAAAATTACCTTTAAAAATAGACGTTTTGATTATTTTTTTTTACCTCAGAATAGTGCGCAATGAACTTTTTAAAAAGTTCAAAACATGTACTTTTGTTTTTACGTTTAGAATTCTTATACGAATTTGTATTAATTAATAACTCTGGATTTTTTGTTGAAAAAATAAACGAGATTCAAACTTGAAAAAATTATGACTGTTTTGTTTTTTCTTTTTATTTTTTTGTTAATTAATTTCTCAGAAACTATCAGGCCTATCGAAAAGTGATGTATATACGGTTTATGGAAAATTTCATTGGCTTTCATTTGCCTTATTTCGTATTACGATTGTTCCGTTGGTTCCTCAGATATACATGATTAAGTGGAACCACTCTTTTTTTTTTAAGCTTAATAACGATAAATTGCAAATATCTGGAAAACGTCTCCATAGAAAGAAAAATTAACTCACTTTTCGGAATCACCGAGCAATTCTACATAGGAATTGGGTAGTGACATCCTTAGAGCATTTTTGCTGTAAACCAGTATTATCAACTGAAAAAAAAATTTATATACCATACATACATACATGGATATGTATGTACAAAAATAAAATAGTAATAATTTTTCCGGGTTTTATTTATGCAATTAAGTATATAAAATTAATTTATGTATGTACATATTTGTATTTGTCCAAAAATGTCTTCAAATTATTAAAAGAAACAAAAATTCCCTATAGCATTCTATAGGCTCTGCCTACCCAGTTGTCGTGTGTGTGCACCTTTAATTCCATTCATTGTATTATCAACATTCACCATACAGTGCTGGCTAATATTAAATAAACTTTGTGGTTATTTTACTTTGTGCACAACTTGAAGATATAAATTACGTTGCATACTTTTAGGCATATCTACGCACAGTGTTGTGCTTGTTGGTCTAACTATGTACATACATATGTACATATGTAATGAAAACCTGCACCAATAACTGCTACATAGATATTTCACTGTTATATCGTCACCCTTATGCCAGAAGCATGATTGTGCATATTTTTCAGTTTTGAGTTATTGAGTTGACTTGATTAACCTTTGGATGTTCTATGTTATACCAAAACCCAGAATACCATGCCTACACAGAATTATATTTTCACTTTAATTTCAACATAGATTGATTAAAAGAAAATACTGATAAAAATAAAATATTTTACACAAACAAGGTTGAAATTTTGAAATTCCTGCCCGTATTTTGTTTGTAAGTCAAATATTAGTGGCTTTGAGCTACTATGATAGCACGGCCGAGTAATCATAGTCAACTTATGTACAGTAGTCGAAAAAATTACAGCCGCATCAAATTTTGACAAGTTTTAAAATATTATTTTTGTTGTTATTTAATTTTGGTTAGTTTTTTATAGTCGATTCTTTAACAACATCCGTATAAATACAAGTTTAACGGCAGGTTCACACGATTGGGTATTTGTCGAAATTTAATGCAAATCATGTCCCAATTGTGTGAATACCCAAATATTTTTCTTTATTCCAATCACGAAAAATAATTTTTTGAAATTCTTCAATAGAAGATTGCTGTATTGTACCAATCTTTTGACTACGAAAAAAAATCCCACTTTTTTATTTTGTACCAATAGCTCAATATAAAAATGCACAAATCTGTACAAATGTACCAATCGAGTGGCATTGTTTTAAAAATTTATGCAATTAAAAAAAATAAAATGCAACAAAGAAGAATAAAGTACAACTTTCAAATGGCTAAAAATTTCGATTGATTTTTTAGAATTAAAAAAAAAGCTGGAAACACCATATACATACATACATACATAAACATATATTTTAGTTGCTCGCTCATTCATTTAAACGATTTTATTTTTGGTAAATTCTCAGCTTCGGCTTGGCTACAATTTATTGCAACTGAAACAATACCTCCTAAATATGTATGCACATACGTATATACTTATGAGTCCACTAGCTTCAACCTTTACAAACATGTACTCAATATCCGTACACCTTAAACACCGTAAATTCACTTTCAATCATCACTAGCTTGCCGAATTTAGAAATTGGTACTGTTCATTTACCGCGCTTTCATTTTCGTACATAGACTATAAGGAAATGACCAACAGGCGGCAGTTAGCTGGACACATGCATAATTTAACAAATATAGTAACCACAACAGTGCCACATTTGGTAGCAACAACCACACCGGCACTCATAGCTAACATTGCTATGTGCGTGTAATAACAATGAGCAAGTCAGGCAAAAAGGCACGAATGTTGATGGTCAATGCATTTCATGGCTGTTTGTATACGAGAAAATTTTACAAGAAATGTATCGAAGCTTGAGCTCGTAAATATCATAAAAATAAAATAAAATTAATAAAAAATATATGTACATATTTAACGTGTGATACATATAAATGCATATATGCAAATTAGGGTGGTCCAAAAATGCACAGGAAAATCAACTTTTTTGCTGCAATTTTCTTGTGCCGCGTGCCAAAATAACAGAAAATGGGAAATAAGTATTTTTGTGCAACCCCCGTGCATTTGTTTTATCGATATTTTTATAAATTTTTTAATCGATATTTTAAACGATTTAGTTATCGATATTGCTATAGATTTTGTTATCTATTATTTGTTGGTTTTGTTATCAATTATTTATCGATTTTGTTATCGATTATTTATCGATTTTGTTGATTTTTAATCGATTTTGTTATCGATATTCTTATCGATTTTGTTATCGATTTTGTTATCGATTATTTATCGATTTTGTTATCAATTATTCATCGACTTTGTTATCAATTATTTATCGATTTTGTTATCGACTATTTATCGATTTTGTTATCGGTTGTTTATCGATTTTCTAATCAATTTTGCTATCGAAATTTTTATCGAATTTGTCGTCGATTTTGTTATCGATATTTTTATCGGCTTTGTTATTGATGTTTTGTTGGATGTTACTATCGATTTTGTTATCGATAGAGTATAAAGATAAAAATAAAGATAAAGGAAAACAGAACAACATAATCGTTATTAGAACCAACAGGGGTAGAGGTAGGAATCTAGATAGAACAAGTAAGAAAGTCTAAGTTCGGGCGGAGCCGAACATTAAATACCCGGCGCAAGTATTAAATATATGTTTTTTCACCCCTCCGAAACCTTCCGCTAGATGGTAAGACGAGGTGTATCAATTTTGAGTAAATTAGCGTCCTTCAATTTCGAAATATTGAAGTTTCAAGCATTTCTTAAATTTACCGTTATATGACTATCGGCCGTTATTTTAGTCCGATTTCAATAATTTTCAACGTTTTGCTTACACGTGGCAAGTACTATAACTATACCGAGTTTGGTAGAACGGTTACCGATATACTTATATTTGATCATAAGTGGGCGGTGCCACGCCCATTTTCCAAAATTTTACCATAAACGTATTTCTTGGTAAAGAATTGTTGCAAGCATCAATTTTGAATAAATTAGCTTTAATATTTAATGATTTATCGAAGATTTTGTATTTCTCTAAATTACCGTTATATGGGATGTGGGCGTGGTTATTGTCCGATTTTAAAAATTTTCGGCCATTTGGAATGTTGTAGCAGGACCAACAACTGTGCCAAGTTTGGAAGAAATTGGTGCAGCGGTTACCAAGATATACACATGTAACCATAAGTGGGCGTGGCTACGCCCATTTTCCAAAAATTTATAATATTCTTATTTTTCGTCTAAAACTTATTATAAATATCAATTTTGAGTGAATAATCTCCAGTAGTTACTAAAATATCGCAGTTTTCGTATTTCTGAAAATTACCGTTATATGGGAAGTAGGCGTGGTTATTGAGCGATTTTAAAAATTTTCGGCCATTTCGTATGTTATGCGAAGGCCAACAACTGTGCCAAGTTTGGAAGAAATTGGTGCAGCGGTTACCAAGATATACACATGTAACCATAAGTGGGCGTGGCTACGCCCATTTTCCAAAAATTTATAATATTCTAATTTTTCGTCGAAAAATTATTGTAAATATCAATTTTGAGTGAATTATCTTCAGTAGTTACTAAAATATCGCAGTTTTCGTATTTCTGGAATTTACCGTTATATGGGAAGTGGGCGTGGTTAAAGTCCGATTTCGCCCATTTTCAATACCAACCTACCTTGGATTAAGGGAAACCTACATACCAAATTTCGTTGAGATATCTCAATTTTTGCTCGAGTTATCGTGTACACGGACAGACGGACAGACGGACAGACGGACAGACGGACAGACGGACAGACGGACAGACGGACGGACAGACAGACATGGCTTAATCGATTTCTTTTTTCATCCTGATCATTTATGTATACATTTGTCTATATCTATCTCGATTCGTTTTGGCTGTTACAAACAACCGTTATGTGAACAAAATTAATATACCCTTGTGCACAAGTGCGCTCGGGTATAAAAAAGACAAAAAAATAACCTTAAGCAAAAGCAGATGTATGTATGTATGTACATATATATGTATATTGGTTATTAGACAAAATGGGTATGTAACATAGGTTTCACTTCTCCAGTGTGGCCCAGGCGCACTTACTTTTTTATATAGTTTTTTTATTGTAACATTTTTATACGTTTTAATTACTTTTTCAGTTATTTTATATACGAAAGAATTTTTAGCAAGGTCTTCTTTACTAAAGACGTGAAATTTAATCGCTTATTTTTAGTTTGCTTAACTTATCATTGAACCGTTCTCTATTGTACATGTACGAGGGCAGTTTGAAAGGTCAGTGATTTTTTTAAATTTCGCGCGCAGTAACAGGTGTACACAAAGTAAGCTGCATTTAGTAGAAAAGGCTTGATAAATAGTGTTTGGCGATGTTCGATGTTGGATCCACCACAAGGCACCAGAAGCCAAGGAACAATCAAGAAGTATACCAAAGAAGGCTCTGTCTGCCAATAAGGTCATACCCACCGTTTTTTTGGAATACACGCGGTGTTATTCACATTGACTACCTTGAAAAGGGCATTTGAGAGATTTTGGACATATTTTATATTGATTTGAAGCAAAAACTACTACATTCGGCCAAGAAAAAAGTGCTGTTCTATCAAAACAATGCACGGGTGCAAGGTGTGTAGTTACCATGGAAAAAATCCATCAATTTGACTAGCTCCCAGCGACTATTTCGTCTTTCCAAACGCAAAGAAATAGCTGGGGTTAAGAAATGTGGGTCGAATGAAGAGGTCATTTGGAAGACATTAAAAATATTGGAAAGACGCTGGCTTAAATGCATCGAGCTGAAAGGAGACTATGTTGAGAAGTAAAACCCGTCTTTGCCAGGGACCGAACATCACAGTTATTGATGGAAACTGTCATAGAAATATTCACTATGAAGCAAACGATCTACAACTAAGTGA
>NW_023458565.1:12943582-12951379 GCF_013731165.1 Rhagoletis pomonella
ACCACCACTTCTTTTCTCTAATGGACACCCTATATAGGCTAATAGATCGGTCCATTCGGTCCACACCTCCCATACCTTGGTTTTAATTTGGTGTATCGAAATTCGTATTTTCCTTTCGAATATTACACCAACGTTGTACTTTTCCTAAGCGCTCTATATAATCAAAATTCGTTACCATTGTGACATTACTGTCCTTCCATTGTAATATTGTAATCTCCTTATTTTTGTAAAATCGATCATTATATACTGCTCTAGAACTGTTTATCTTAATTTCTTTTACGGATATATTTGGGAACCTAGTAGCTCATTAACCCAATCGCTTTAGATCGCAAGTGGTAGTTTGTAAACAAATTATCAAAGTATACGATGTGTTCCGTTGGTAATAAGTGGTGAAACCCGTCTCCAAAATGGTTCTCGAAATTACTTTTCGACCTTTTTACGCTTCGCAAAACGTGAAAGAAGTCATAATCACTTTGATCCCAATCTGGATCATCTTGCCGAAGTGAAACAACCTAAATTTTTCCAGTCACATTATTAAGCATGGTGGTGCATACCAATCATTTTTATTTATCTCCTCTTCATTACTTGCAATTGCAGTGTCAGGAGGGATGACCAATATAACAAACTCAGAGCCATCGTAGTCGTTCTCCATTATCCAATCGATGGCCTCCTGAAGTTGTAAAAAATATTTTTGACCCTAAACACCTTATGGTGTGCCATAGTTCTGCATTCGAAAACACCTGTTACATGTCGGAAAAATTTAATGTATATGCCCATTGTCCCCAAGTGGGGACACCACTATAAAACTATATCTTTTTAATTCCTTTTTGATTTTTTTCAACACGATACTACCTCTAAAAGCTTGTACACACTCCACCTAATATTACAGCTAAAGTATTTAATTTTAGCTTAACAATATACTCAAAAAATATATATAAATACCCCAGAAGAATTGGCTCAACGAAATGTCTAACTTCGAAGCGCTGAAACTACACCTTTTTGGGCACAAATACCATGTGTTTGTGTTTACGTAGTATACTTTAGCTATCTTTATGTCCTAATTGAACTAACATTATGAGTTGTCGGTGTTTAAGACACAGATTTCGGTAGATGAAGTGCTGTCCTCGCATGGGGACAGTGAGCGGTAATGGGTTAAAAAAGGGTAGATTTCGTTGCGCTTCACTGGTGCATCTTTGACATCAAAATTTCAACGACGGAATCAAGAAAACCACTCCTTGGACTGGCAATCACTTGCAGCATTCTCACCGTACACCTCACAAGGTTTTTGGCATGTTTTGTAGCGCTTTCGCCTTTTTTATAGTAAAAACGAACATCACATAGCGTATTGCTTCAGATATTACACTCATTTTCATATCAATATAACTTTTTGCGCTGCCGAGGAATTACAGTAAAATCTTCACACTAAAAATGTGACCTAAAATGTCACCTTTCAAATGCACGTCAGTTAACCGCAATTTGATTAGTGTTGCCAGATGTATAGGCGTCAACATCACATAGCGACGAAAGTCCGCAGAGCCTTTTGAAATGACGCAATATTTAGTAAAAAAAAAACAAAGTAAGTGTGCCTGGGCCACACTGGATCAGTGAAACTCACATTACATGTCTAGTTTGTGTCATAACCAATATACATACATATGTACATACATACATATATCTGCTTTTGCTTAAGGTTATTTTTTGTCTTTCTTCTAGATCCCTACCTCTACCCTTGTTCGTTCTAATTACATACAATTGTGTTATTCTTTTATCCTTTATCTTCATTTTTAGCTTTATACTCTAACGATAACAAACTCGATAGTAACATCCAGCAAATTATTGATAACGAAACCGATAAAAATATCGAAACAAATTCGATAAAAATTTCGATAGCAAAATCGATAATAATATTGGTAGCAAAATCGATTAGAAAATTGAGAAAAATATCGCTAAAAAAATCGATAAAATTATCGACAACGAAATCGATAAACAATCGATAACAAAAATCGATAAAATTCTTGATAAAAATATCGATAATAAAATCGATAAATAATCGAAGATAAAATTCATAAATAATCGATAACAAAATCGATAACAAAAGCGATAAAATAAATAAGTAATCGATAACAAAATCTATGAAAATATCGACAACAAAGTCGGTAAATAATCGATAAAAAAAATCGATAAAATTATTGATAACAAAATCAAAAAAAAAATCGACTGCAAAATCGATATCAATATCGATAAATAATCGATAAAAAAATTGATAACTAATCAATAACAAAATGATAAATAAACGATAACAAAAGTCATAATAACATAAAAAAATATCGATAACAAAATCAATTACTATATAGATTATTATATCGACAAGTTCCAAAAATATCGATAGAAAAGTCGATAACAATATCGATAAAAATATCGATTATTATATCGATAAGTCCCGAGAATCCCGAAAATCTCTAAAACCCCAAAATAGTTCACAGATTGAGTCTCTGTGTCTCCATCTATATCCTCTTCTCTATAATTATCTTTATTTTAATCCTTCTTCCTCTATCTTCATCTTTACTTTTATCAGTATCCTCATCCACATCTTTTTCTTTATATTTATCTTTGTTTTTACTTTTATGTTTACCATTTTCTCATCTACATATTCCCCTTTACCTTTGCCCTTATATAAGAAGTAAAGTGTTTAAATTTACCTTGATCTTCATGTTTGGCTTTATCTTTACGCAGCTTTGTTTTTGGTTTTAATTTTTTATGTACGTATTCAAATTGTATCCAGTAAACAAATATAGACTTCTATGTCATAAAAAGTCCCGGTTTGTACTTTTATCAACTTATACAAATGTACATATTTATGTATGAATGTATGGGTTTTCCTCCAAATTTCGTTGTTACTTATAATGACTCACCAAAAATTTGATTAAACTGCGCTTGCTAAATAAGTCACAAACAGCATTCATACATTTTGTTCACATTCAATGTCTTCAAAACTCTTAGGTTGCCGATATAGATCAGTGAATTTACAATAAATATTTACGTATGCGGATATCTACAGTTATAAATATGCATACATATGTACATGCTCGTATAAAACCAACTTTTTATTAAACTAAAATTTAATTGCTGATGACTCAGACTCACCTGCGTTAAACTGCGTCGGAGACCGCCTTGTAAGAATGTCGGTAAAGCTGTGGGATTGCGCGCCTGCGCGGCCTCACCTTCTTTTGTTGTGCCTGAAGCTGCTTGAAGCTGGTGTTCTTCTGGTTGCTGTTGTGAATTTTGTGCGCTTTGTGCGTTGGTAAGTGGTTCTCCTTGTTGCTGCTGCTGCTGTTGTTCTTCTTGTGCGTTGTTGTCTACATGCCGTAATTTGACGAAACCGCCGCTACCAAGTGGTGGCAATTGAGGGCCAATGCCAATGGCTATGCCGCCCGCTGGTGGTGCAATAACAGAATGACTTTTACTTTTCGCAATGAGACTGCTGGTGCTGTGTGTTGAGAGAAGAATGCCAAGGAAAATTGTGAATTAGAAATTAATTGCGGAAACTATTAGCGATGATTTAACAACAAGAAATGGAGGGTATGCATGAATACAAATTTATTATCTAAGTATTTGAAAAAAAAAAAAACAAGAAAAGACAAACATATAAAATATGGAGGAATTAGTAAAACTGCAGAGGCGTGTAATCAGCATTCACACAGCACAGCGGGAAAACAAGGCACGCGAATGTGGCAGCTAAGTAAGATGCGTGTCGAAGTCGCTAACACGCAAAGTGGTAACAAAATTTCCGACAACACTTACATATTAAATACATATGTATTTTTCCTTATTTTCTTTCTCGAAGGTGGTAAACAAATCACTAAAGACTGGTTCGTTTATGCCAAGCGAGTTAAGTCAATGATGCAACATACTACATACATACATACATACATAGTTAACTACTGGCGGCAAATTCATTTTTGAAAACATGCCACAGCGCCACGTCGTAGAATGCATCAAACAACTTCCTAGTACGCCCCAAAAAGCCCCAAGGAGCCGCAGCGACTGATGATGACTAATGAGCACTTGCAGTTGAGAGTCAGTGTTGTTGCGCTGCGCTGCAGTTCTTAGCGCAGCCGCAGCTTGTTGAATGAAGATAAGCTGCAGAGCTTAGAGATCTAAAAGTTGCTGTTGAAAGTATGACGAGAAAATTCTGTGCTGCCTTGCGCTTCTAAGACTCCAGATGAGTTACTTCTTCCTCAGCTACACAAAGTTCATTGCATTTGTTAGTAGCAGAAAATCAACACAAGACTAATGCGGAAATCGTGACCATGCAATATTCACTGTAAGACAGCAAAATTGGTTTTACGCGCCAAGGGGAAATATGTAGCTTTTCCTTAACTGACACAAATAACGAAATGTAACCAAATGCATTTCTTCGTAGAAGTCTCGCAGTTGAAGTACATAAATACCCAGCAGCAAAATTTAGAGACCGACTGGCAAAGTGTCGCCAAAGTTATTCCGAAAAGATAGAACTGCAGTATTTCCCATCTAATTAGGCATGAACAAATTTAAAATTTCATTATCCGGGGTTCTCGCTCTATTTAACACTCCGATTTTTAATCGAGTTATTGTTCTTCCATTTCCATTATGACTGAAGGGCACTTTGCAGTTCTAGTCCAATTTTCTTTCCTGCTGGGTTTACACCCCAAATGCTCAAATTTAAATCGATCGTGCTTAAAATGGGCACAGATGGGCATATTAAGTGTTTAGCGCGTAAAATTGGAACATTTGCGCCGTTGAGCTGGGAAAGCTAAGTAATCTATTCAAGTCTGCGAATGGTTCGAGAGAAAGTAATGCACTAAAAGCGCATAATTGATGGCATAATTTTCATAGCTGCTGCATGAAGTAGCATTTAAGTTAGTGGGAGGCAATTTAAATTCTTTCAAGGTTGTCCATTCAAGAACAGTAGAAATATGTGTGTAGGTAATCAAAAATGTCAAAACTTAGTTCAAAATTTCAGTACACTGTAATAGTCCCCGTATACGGAATAATTTTCCTATGGATTATCATTCACCGCAACGGAAATATATGTAAGTATTTGACTACCGCACACAACAACAACCTTTGGTTCCATGAGTGAACTTGAGGACACTTTCATTTCAAAAAATGTATTTTTAATATTTTTCCGCGAAGACCTTACGGATGGCATTAGAACTCATATTATTAAATTTGGTGGCTTCGAGGCGGCATATAATTTACTTTATAAGGAATTTTCGGTTTAATTAAGTTCAGCGTATGAATTATGTATCTTCACAAAAACACAAAAAAATTTCGCATTGCAGACGAATTTTTCGATTTTCGCCTACTAAGGCGGCACTATGCTACGAACAACAATACCCCTAAATATTTTTCGTGGCGAGGGCATG
The DNA here is from genome assembly GCF_013731165.1 of Rhagoletis pomonella. Taxonomy (NCBI): domain Eukaryota; kingdom Metazoa; phylum Arthropoda; class Insecta; order Diptera; family Tephritidae; genus Rhagoletis; species Rhagoletis pomonella. The sequence goes on from NW_023458565.1 coordinate 12,948,991, forward strand.
TAGAGGATAATAAGAAGAATCAGTCAAATATTTTTCGGTATGATTTCCTCACTAAGGGCTCGTCCGCATAACACTCATAGTTTCATAGGCAGTCAATAGAGAAATTATATATTGTGGTTTTCTTTTTCTAAGACAATTCTGCGTGCTGTCATCCTATCAAAACACCAACCACTAATTTTCTTTTTTTTTTGTAGTTCAGGTAATTTATAGTGAATAAAACAAGTGGCCTCATGTTAATTTTTAAATATTCACAATGCTTTTCAATTTAAATTTTGCTTGTTATTTTTCCATAAAAATATTGTCCAAGCATTGACCAAAACCATATAAATCAAAAGTTTCTAACTTGTTTGAGTCACTTTATATAAAATCAATATTCTCTCTTCCTATTTCTAATTTAACGATTTTGTTTATCAAACATAGGGGACTCCCCTTTGGACTGCCAATATCATGGCCAAAGTTTAAAAGTCAACGTGAATTTTTGATATATCACGAATACCCAAAACTTTTGCTGAGGGGCATCACATCTAAAGAAATAGAATATAACTATATTATTATCCTTTTATCTTCTCTAGTAATATAATGCAGTAAGCAAATAGCACACCTTCAAAGACGAATATGTACGATCCACAAGCACTTATGTATATTTCGAAACCTTATTTTTGAATTGTGCCTGGTTTGAAGACGATATAAGAAATGCTTGTCATGTATTCGAAATTTTATATACGCCACTGTATTGTATACTTTTATCTTACCGCAAAAATTTTATGGCAGTCGTTCAAGCTCAAGTAATTCACTTTCTAATGTCGAATTTTTTGCTCCACCTTAGTACATACGATGGATATTGAAAAATAATATTTGTACAAAAAATTTTAAGATTTATTCAACTTGTTAGTTCTTAATTGTAATTTATTTAAAACACGACTGCTCGTCAAAACTCACGAAATATAAATAAACTCAAAAATTACGCTTAGGTCTTAAGTGGCCGTTTATCTACAACTAGTTATCCTTTGCTCCGATCGAACAGTCTAACTGCTACAAAATTTAGTGACAAATCTTGTCGCCAACAATTAAGCAGCGCAGGCCAATTTACAAACGCGCTCGCTATAAGCACTTTCACCAGAATTCGAGCAGCAGGTAAAAGGCAAAATTATCAAATTTGTTTGTCTAACAAATTTGTGATAATTAATATTTATTGAGCAGGACTTGGCACCTATCCCTATGTAAGCATGAAAATATTTACATTCAGATATATGCCACTGATTTTCTTCCCTTTTTTTAAGCAAATATGTGCATAGCTATTTTCCAGTTCTGAAAGGTCCTATGAGTTATAGTCAGGTATGTGAATATGTAAATAATCTTTACGACATGCTCACGTACATATGTATGTATTTAGTACATTCATCTGTGCATACAGCGCGCTAGTTATTTGAGTCAATCGATCCTTGCAGGTAGTACGCAAAGTCTTACATATATTTGTATGTATGCACAATATACAAAAAAAAACCCGACATGCACATGTGTGGATATTAGGGTGCATCACTCTCCATATAAAAAACAAATCGGTACCATCGGAATTATAAAATTAAATACATTTAAGACTTCCTCTAAAATACTTCGCAAAAATATTAAGATTTACGTGAACTGGATCGTTTTGAGAATACCTCCAAAAATCTATTTTTTTTAGATTCCGTTGACACAATTTTGAAAGATTTTTATGCTGCCTTCTTAAGCTTTAACTTTTAAATCATCTGAGGTGATTATTCGACAAAAAAAAATTAAAAAAAAGTATTTCATTTATACAAAAGAACAAGTAAGAAAGTCTAAGTTCGGGCGGAGCCGAACATTAAATACCCGGCGCAAGTATTAAATATATGTTTTCCACCTTTCCGAAAGCTACCGCTACATGATAAGCCGGGGTGTATAAATTTTAAGTAAATTAGCGTCCTTAAATTTCGAAATATTGAAATTTCAAGCATTTCTGAAATTTACCGTTATATGAAAAGCGGCCTCAATTTTAGTCCGATTTCAACAATTTTCAACGGTTTGCTTTTATGTGGCAAGCACAATAACCATACCGAGCTTGGTACAAATTGCTAGAACGGTTAGCGAGATACATATATGTGATCACAAGTGGGCGGTGCTACGCCCATTTTCCAAAATTTTGTCATAAACGTATTTCTTGGTAAAGAATTGTTGCAACCATCAATTTTGAATAAATTAGCTTCAATATTTACTGATTTATCGAAGATTTTGTATTTCTCGAAATTACCGTTATATGGGATGTGGGCGTGGTTATTGTCCGATTTTAGAAATTTTCGGCCATTTGGTATGCTGTACCAGGACCAACAACTGTGCCAAGTTTGGAAGAAATTGGTGTAGCGGTTACCAA
>NW_023458565.1:12951389-12951633 GCF_013731165.1 Rhagoletis pomonella
TTTGAGTGAATTATCTTCAGTAGTTACTAAAATATCGCAGTTTTCGTATTTTTTTAAATTACCGTTATATGGGAGGTAGGCGTGGTTATTGTCCGATTTCGCCCATTTTCAATACCATCCGTCCTACGCCCAAAAGAAGTTCACGTACCAAGTTTCGTTAAGATATCTCAATTTTTACTCGAGTTATCGTGTGCACAGACGGACGGACGGACGGACGGACGGACGGACGGACGGACGGACGGAC
>NW_023458565.1:12951643-12997220 GCF_013731165.1 Rhagoletis pomonella
GACGGACGGACGGACGGACGGACGGACGGACGGACGGACGGACGGACAGACAGTCACCGCTTAATCGATTTCTCTTTTCATTCTGATCATTTATGTATACATTTGTCTATATCTATCTCGATTCGTTTTGCCTGTTACAAACAACCGTTATGTGAACAAAGTTATAATACCCTTGTGCACAAGTGCGCTCGGGTATAAAAAAAAACGATTTTTGGAAGCATTTTATAATCGGTCCAGCAAACGTAAATGTTAATCATTTTTCGAAATATATTGGCAGAAAGCTTAAAATATAATTTTATAATACCGATGGAGACCCCGTAACTTTTTTGGTGGGACACCCTAATTTATATATGTACATACAATAGGCGGCAAATGAAAGTGTACACCTTGTTCGAATATAAGATTCACAATTATTTTCATGAAAAGTCAAAGTTTCACAACAATTCAAAAAAGTTTCATCAAAATTTTCAACTTTTCAACGCGATTGAAAGTTGGACTTCATTAGACTAAAATTGAATGTGCTAAAAAACTGCATACTCGAACATTTTCAAGAAATTCTGAATACCAAGTTGAGAATTTTGATGAACTTTTTTTGGATGTTTTGTGAACTTAATACCAAGTGTGAAACCTAACTTTCAAGTTTTCCCTATATATTTAAAAAATAATAATAGTGCCGAGCCCCCCTAAATTTCATTCTGGCTACGCCTATGATATATTATTTTCATAAATAGTCAATACAAAAAATTTTTCATGAAAATAATTGTGGAAGTTTTCAATGAATTTCGAATGTAGCCCTGGTAAAGGCAAGATAAAATTACGAGGACCCGCGAATGACAGAAATGATGGCTAGTTAATACCATATCAGTCTTCGCGAAAGTTACGTAGTGGTCTAGGTGCACGACGAAACCTACTCGATGGGCGCCACAAATTTTTAGTAGGAGGTAAAACGAACCCCGGGTTCAATTTGTTTAATATTTCCATTGAAATTTCAACAACGGTGAGTATAGCAGCTTTAAAACAATCGCAACAGGTGAAGAAGCTTGGTTTTAATAATCATGAGCCGAAAACTAAATGGGCATGGAGCCCACAAGTCCGCCTAGTAAAGCCAGGCTTCAAACTCCAGCAACGAAAGCGATGAAAAGTGGCTCTACAGACTAAAAGAAATGTTTTGAAATTAATGGTGATTATTTAGAAAATATAAAAATAATGAAGATAAAAAATTACAATAAAGTGTTTTGGATGATAAAAGCTTTTGATTTATTTTTGTTTACTTATCCATTTGTAAAACAAATCGCATAAAAAAATAGGAAAAAACAACAAAATGAAAAAAAATTATATCGCGTGTTTGCGTTGCATTTATTCCACATTCGTCTCATCGAGCGTCATTAAATTGCTGAAAGCATAGAAATGAGTAGACAACAAATGGAAATACTCCCACTAAATGTAGCCAAAAAAAAAGTAAAACAAAAAAAGATCGCATGCCTTACAATTTGAAGGTTAGTCGCGTCATTCATTTTGGTGGCATGCGATTGTATAAATTTTCATGTCAACGAACAGCTACCATTAACGTTTAATACTTTGGTACTGTCGGATACCGTGTAAATAGCAATGTTAATAGCTTGCACATAATTTCGTTGTCAAGTTCACTTTCACGCATAAAATACGCATTAAAGCCCTCGCTAATGGCAAACAATAACAAAAATATATAAAATCGTAAGTTCATTAGATAGGTGAAGTTAAAAATAAAATAATTTTTCTTAAATTGAACACCAAAAAGTAATATTTCTTTATGGAAAGGCCAATCAAACTAAATAGTTTGTTTACTAACTTAAGGTAGAAAACCCTAGCTAGAGGAAAAACCTCCCAGAGCAATTCATCTAAAAGCGTAAATGCATCGCAACCACGGCAACCTCGTAAACTTACTTCATTTTGTATGAAAAACCGGTTTATTCACAACGTAAATTGCGGTAGGAAAAGCCCATGGTGGAATTATGCGAAGTGAAAGAATTACATAGAGCGAGAAGAAAGATTTAAACATTGCCTTATTCGAAAATGTACAGGGCAATTCTGGCTAAGATAGTCTCTTTCGTAAGACAAATGAAAGACAGATGACAAGATAGTTCGAAAGACTTTTGCTATTCTAGCACAAAAGTCTTAGAAAAATGCTCTCTCATTCACCACTCGCGGTGAAAAGCAATTTTGAGAGAAAACACTTGTATGTATCTCATTTAGCAAAGCACACTCGCAAGATTCGAGGTCTTATTTAAAATTTTTGTTTTTTAATATACAGTTTTTTCTGTTTTAATAAAATTTTCTTTTAATGTTTACATTTTTAGGAACTTATTTTTTATTTAATATATTCCTTTTTTAGCTTAATTTTCTTCTGCTCTTTAAATTTTTTTTGGTTTGTTATTTTTTTTAATTAAATTTAATTTTTAGAATTATATTTTATTTATTTCTTCTTTTAAATGTAGTTTGTTTTTCTTGTGTTAGTGTTATTTTATTTAAATTTTTATATTTCATTGTTTTAAAAGGAAAAATATATTTATTTTATTTCATTTCATTTTTATAATCTTATTTTATATATTTTTATATTATTTTTTTGTCTTTTTTTAATTTACGTTCTTTAATTTCATTTAATTTTGAAATTAATTATAATAACGATTTTTAAAAAGCTTCTTTAAGGTGCTTAAGATGCATCAAAATGGCGGTTATGATTCTTAGTTTCTTCTTAGGGAGGCCCATGAGTAGACTGTATCTATGCAGATTGTACCCACCAAGTAAGCTTTTAGTTCTTCGGAGGCCTTTGTCTCCTTTGTGGTGTTCGCCTGTGTTGGAATCTACTGAAAGGAAGGTCTGAGGTCCAATTGGGTTCGCTTCCTCATTTCCTTCGACTCCCATGGTACCTGGTATCCATAGAAATTGGATAATATTATCAGTTACCTTAAGGTGACTCTAGGAGCACCGCAGATTTGACCTCCAAAGATGAGAGAGCCTTAAATGCCGCCTGACTATGACTTAAAATTAGGTTCCTCTCACTTAGATAATACCCACGAAGGTAAGGTTCCCGGAGGCACCGAAAGCTTTAGTTACGAGCCATATATGCCAATTTGCGATAACTCACAGGAGTAGTTTTTTTATACTTTTAGCACGTGCCCTAGTTTACAGTTTTAAGATGTTTTACCTTACCGATTCTCTGCTACAGAAAGTAAAAAACTGCACGTGACCCACTTCCACGAGCCTAACTAATTCCCTACAAATTTTGTTTATTTTGTTAAAAAGGAAAACAAAATTCCTTTGTACGACTTCTCACTCTACCAGACAGCTAAAAAGACGGCCAGACAGTCAGTCAGTTGGTCGTTGGTCGTTGGTACTTTCCTTGTTGTTGGCAGGTCACTTTCGCATTTAGCGGCCAGTTGACGGTTTTTGCTGATAGCTGGCTTGGCATGGTGCCTGCCGCCTAACTTGGTTGCCTACTGCGGTGCAGTCACATTATTTATGCGGTGTTTGTTGTAATTTTTGTGTTTAGTGGTTAACTTCAACTGCCACATAAACACACACACACACGCACACACATACGAGCTGGCAACACATTTGTTGAGTTGCAATGCCAAACGCAGCGAAAGAAAAACTTGTTCGACGAAACTTGTTCCTGGGATGCGGATAGTAGAGTAGGAGGACGAAGGTGACAACGATGACTGCGTGACACGATTTCGAAATGTTGCTCCAACAACTGTTGATTGAAACGGCCAGTGGTTGTGGGTTGCGCTGCGCTGGTGGTTTGCTGATAAACAAAATTTTCCGCTCTTCTATTTTGGGTTACTTAGGTACTCGTATGTATGTACAAATGTGTGTTGCGCAGGCGCGAAAGCGAAGTTAACAAACTTATGGAAACTGAGTATATATTTTTGTCAAGAAATAACAACGAATTGGCAAACACTTGGCTACGTTGAAAATGAAATTTGGGTTGAAATGAGTCGCAAGAGGTGGCAGCGTGGCGACCAGTGCACTAACCAATTTAAAGCTTTTAGCAACTTGTTCGAAGGTGACAGCCTGCCTCTGTCAGTAATCTGGCGCGCTGCACTTGTCGGCTTGTCGAGCAATTAAGCCACATTTCGTAGATATTTAAATAAATTGCATAATTATATTTAACGTTCAAGCGTTGGGCGCATGCGCGTACGCGTGGTGTGGTGTGGCGCAACTTGCCAAACTCGCTTTAGCGAATGAAAAGCGAAATTAATTGGAGAATGCAACTTGCAACTAACTCGCTGGCGTGCATTGCCAGCGTGAATGTACAGGTGACAGACAGCGCCAAGTGTATATGAGTATCTACTCGTATCGACATCATGCCACACGGCGTAATGTGCGAAACTCACTCGCCATCGCACGTACCATCCGCAACGAGCTGTGCAGATAGATAATCACAGTCCGCTTATGTATGCCAAATTGCAAAAAGCTTAATTGCAAATATGTTGTTGTTTTTTTTGTGTTTTTATTTTCCTCCATTTCGTTACGCTTTAACTGGCTGTAAACGAGAGTCAGGCAGGAAGAGTCAAGCATCAAGTCATTTGAGCCCAGTTAGTGTTGGCACACAACGCGCAGGAACTCAAAGATGTGGTGCCGGGCAGGCAGGCAGGCAGGCAGTTTGCTGATAGCCACTTTTGGTTGGACGTAGTAGCTGGTAGCACTTAGTTGCAGGGAAGTGAAGGAAAACTACATGAAATCGTATGGTGGAAGATGCTTAACAACGCGGGAGTGGCTATCAAGCTCATAGTTTGCGTCAGTAGTAATCGCCAATTGTAAACCGCAAAAACCACAATCGCTGCGGAGTAAACGAGCATTCGAAGTAAGTGAAAATGTTGTAAATCAGCAAATCGATGCACCTTGCTAGTGTGGAAAAATTTCCGCCTGCTTACGTGGCTACAGTGTGGTGTGAGTGAACAAAGTAAAAAAAGGGCATACCGAGTATACATATGTATAATAATTTTGTTGGTCAAACGCATTTGGTGCTTCCATTACGTCGTAATCTATGCGTTCGATAAGTGCTAGACAGCGCAATCGTTGTACCCTCAACCCATAGATCATATGAGCATTGGAAAATCTTTGAAAACTTCGAATTCATAAATGAAGAAGCGAATCGCTCTAAGGAGTAAACGGGAGTGTGACAACCTTCGAAACAGAAGATATATACAATTATGTTTACGTATGAGTCAAAGTAGCGGTAGAGAGGACTGCCAGGAACTCTTTGCAAATCTCATTTTTAGACTACCCGACTTCTTTAGCCTTGGTAACAGTGTAATACTAATTAGAAGCGTAAACTTTAAATCAGACAGCCGTGCGGTAGTTAGGAATCTAGGAAGTACGTTCGAAATTGGTCGGAGAATGCGTGACTTGTTCTCTCGATAGTCGACTTCTAGGCACTTCTGCATCTGTCTAAGCGCCAATTCTCGATTCTAATAGATGTCTTGTAAGGAACCCATGCGGTACAGCTTAGTATCGTTTCGGACTTCAATTTCCGCATCTGTTCGGATGACGCCATGGTTGAACCATCTTGCCATTTCCTTTTCAGTTGCCTTGCTTTCATAATATTGTATATTAAACGGTCTACAAATATGTATAGGCATTACGGGCGCCATGTGTACAAAGTGAGAACGGGCGCTTAATGCATTTTCGGATTTGCCATCTCTGTATTTAGCGATCCAGAAGAGGCAATTAAAACGATGTGTCGACTGCACTCTTTAGGATTGTGGAACAACGCTCGAAGTTCTGAGCACAGAGCGTTATTTTGATTCCTGGAGTCTCTTTTGGAATAAAGTAAGTCGTTAGAATTTCAACAAGGGATCAATTGGCAGATCCAGACGCTCTCTTGGGAAGCTCAGTTTCGATATCGATGGCTTAACGACTGAAAATGGTACTGGAGCTGGATGACATCTGGAGGGTAATTTCAGATGCTTTACTACTTTGGGTGCAATGGCAGCGGTCTTTCAAACAGAAGTCTTTGCAATACTGAAAGTGGAAGACTGGATAATTGGCGCGGACATAAAATCAAGTCCTGCAGTGACAGCCAAGCTGCTTTAAGGGCCTTGGAAATCGCTCGCACCTTTTAAAAAATAGACCACCAATGTAAGATGAGACTGAACTGTGGGTTTCAAGACACTATGGTGTTGAAGGCATTGAACTGGCTGATGAATTGGCGAACTGCGGTTCCCTGGAGCGTCCAATTAGGCTGGAGCCAATTTTAGGGTCATTCATTAATAAAACTCACGACAGCCGTTGGTGTGGTATTGAAGACGCATGTAAAACAACCACGTGTTTCCTGAAAAGGCCTGACAGGGTGGTAGCAGAGAAAGAGTGATATACGAGCCCTAATAGGACTGATTGCGGGACGACATATAGTCACCATGGGCTTTATCGGCGAGCAACTGTGTGCATTTTGTTTGGAAGATGAGGATAGTACAGAACATTTTCTGTGCAGCTGTCCGGCATTCGCCAGACCTAGATGGCACATTTTCGGGTCGGATGTATTGAGAATGTTCGAGCTACATTTTCTTTCCCTTGATAAACTGCTAAGAATCAAAAAGGAGTCTGGTAAGTTTTCAGAGCAGCAATGAGAGATAAGCTTATCTGTCTCTCATATCCTCAAATCACCTTACACGTTTGGGAAATAACTTAACAACTAAATAATTTCCTAACTTTTGTCACTGGATTTCGCTCTTCGACTCACTGTATCTTGCCAATTTTCTAAATTCGTGATACGACAAAGCTGCGGTGCGGTATTTTCAACAAATAGAAAATAACCACCACAAGTTTTTCACTAACAAAAAAATAAATCAAAAACGAGAAAAGTAAAAAAATACAACGATGCGCAATGTTTATGCTCTTTGCTAGTAATCGCACTGCGCTGGCTGATGGCAATTCAATGGCCATTTTCATGATTAGGCTAAAGTGAGCAAACATGGCCTTAATAAGCATTAAGTGACATGCCACAACCAGAATTAAAAAAAAAAATAAGGAAAATGTGCAACGTGGGTGTGTACATAGATAAGTAAGTAAGTAAATACATAAGCACGAACTTACATATGCGACTATCGCCCACGCGCCATTGTGCACAGGAAGCCTATCAGGTGAGGCGAAAAATACATACCCTGAATTGCTTACATAGTCTTCATCAGAGTTTAATTGACTGGCTAAGCAATGTGCTAAAAATAAGTAGGTTCGCATGTTTGTAAAGTATGTATCAGAATGCTGGCGATAGGCTTGGTGGGATTTTCTAAAAAAAAAAAATAAGCGAAAATCTGTTAGTAATCAAAAATACAATGGATCAATTTGAATAGCGGTTGTCTCGTTATCGAAATTTCTGAATAGTAGTTGTCTCGTAATCGAAATTTCAAAGGTGTGGTTAAAGCAAGCTAGAAGTTGGCTCCTATTTCCCATACTAAGCTCAGTGGGCATATAAAACTTGACAAAACCAAATGAATTGTCATCAGAAGTGCCGCATTCATAATTCGATGTTTAGGCTTTTGCAGCTAGCTGCAGACATAGAAGGAACCTGCTTTCTCGACTAAGCTTGGGAATATCCGGACAAGGGAGGAATTGCATAAAAATTTTTTTTATGGTACTTGACCATAACGGCTTGAAATGCAGCCGGATTTATGCGGCAGAAGCATTGAACATTGGAATACTCGGATCTGTGCCACTGTGCCACTGTGTCCGCGACGGGAATTTGAACGATATTATATTCAATGGGTAGCCCACAAAAAACCTTAAACCTCTACACACAGCTTATATTATTCCATTTTAACATTGAAAACCCCTTCCATATTGGGAAGATGCGACCAAAGAACGAGCCCAGTATACAACGATCAATGAAAGATGAAGGCCTGGTAATCAAACGGTCAATGAGGTGCGGAAGCAACATATCTATAAACAGCTAGGTTAAAGAGCAGTGGACACCACACCGTTGGATCAAAACGGAGGATGGGGTCGGTCCGACATATGCTACTAAGCAAAGCGATCTAATGAGTTTGAGAAAGCCCAGAGAGACGGAACAATTAATACACTTTTTCGACGAATCAGGTTGGTTTAAGAAAGTCGAACTCTGGAGGCTATACTGACTAATACGAGTGACAAAAGTGTGGCAAAAAAGGTTGCTGTGGACAAATGAATTTTGAGAGCCCAAATATGAACCGATTTCAAGTTTCTTTTTTTTTTAATAAAAGATAATTAAATTTCGCGTTGATCTATCCGTGACGATTTTTTTAAAAAAGCTCTGGGTTTTCATTTATTTATGTTGGAAAATTAAAGAAAAAAAAATGTCACGTCTGAATGCTTCCACCTTTATGGAAAATACTTGAAATTAATTTCTTCATTTCAATTCAATCTCTGCAATTCTTTAAAAAAATATTCATAAAAATTTTTCCATAGGATACATTTAATTAACACAATGTATTTCATTCGTTATCTATACTAATATATATTATGAAAACCGTTTTTTCGCTTTTTTTCTCGAGAACAGCTGTACCGATATTATTGAAATTTTTGGAGTTTTTCGATTAGAAAAAAAACGGCTTTCAAAAATATATCAGTATAGATGACAAAGTTGAAAATATTTTATATTAAATGTCTCCTATAGGAAAATGTTTATGAATAGTCTTTTAAATAATGCAGGCATTTGAAATTAATTTTAAGTATTTTTCAAAAAAGTGGAAGCAGCTTGAACATTTTTTTTTTTTTTTTTCAACATAAATAAATAAAAATACCAGAGTTTTTTTTTTTTTAAATCGCCACGGATAGATCGACGCGAAATTTAATTATCTTTTATTTAAAAAACAAAGAAGCTTGAAATCGGTTCACATTTGGGCTCTCAAAATTCATTTGTCCACAGCAACCTTTTTTGCCCCACTGTGCGGCGGACCATGCATCGAAATCGGTTGTAACGTTGGCACACACAAAAGAATTTACCCTAAACATCTACTGGCAGTGGGGTGGACAGTTATAGGAGAAACATACGAAATTCATACATAAATATCGAACTCTCTGTTTAGTTTTTTGAATCTGCGATCAATTACCTCTTAACTTTTTATATATTTTCACATATTTTCAGCTTAAAAAGTGATGAGTGAAAAGTGTTAAAGTGAAAATTGCCATAATATGTATAAAACCACGTTTTAGCACTTTCAGTAACCCACCCATACGCCAACCGCACCCATACCATAAAATACGAATTCAGTTAACCACAAATGCGCCCAACCCATAATTGATGCATATATGTATGTATGTACATATGTACATCCACACAAGCCAACCATTTTTACGTACTCACAATTACACAATCCTTTATTTTCTACCTCAGCTGCCATTGTTTATCAGTTTTGCTACACTTTGTTGAGCAACAACAATTAAATCAAACGAAGCGCAAAGTTTTCATTTTCCACCTTGCATCATCAGCGCAAGTCCACAAACAAACCAGTCCATTCATTAGTCGCCCAGCGCCAACTAACGGCGCTAACCAACCTGTTAACATTGTTATGCTTACAGTATGCACTTACTCTGGTTTTGGTTTTGCTGTTGATTTGCTGTCACATATGAAGTTCACTTGCACTGCACCCTCACTTGTTACGAATAATTGCATTTACACTCTAATAATTAGCACAAGTTTAGCAAGCGTGCGAAATTTTAAAACCCCGAGCCAAGCCAGTGCCTCTCTTTTAGAACACTTGGATGAAGCACATTTGAACATGGGAGTCTGCGCATTGCACTGTAGTGTTAAGTGTGTGTGGCAAGGCTCGCTGATGTGGCAAGGTGTTGAGTTTTGTTACCAACATAACTGATTTGGTGTATGTGGTTGCGAAAGTGTTGATTTAGCACCGCCGGTAAGTGTCGCCCGCAGGCGCCATCAGCTGTGACGTTGATGACGGCCGTGGTGGGATTTTAGGGCGGAGTAAAGCTTTTGAAAAGGATCGAGCACTATGAGGAACACACAAAAGATTGGTCTACTGTGAACTCTAAAAATATTTTAATCAGTTATAAACCAATGCCAGCTCACTTAAAACTCAGGACTTATGCACTTAAGATCTTACGACCTTTTTTAGATTTCTGAGGTAGTATCTCGAAAATTGCGAAAATTTCTTATGTAAAACTCTTAGATTCCATGTGCAACTGCTGTTACAAATTCATTGCCAAAGAGAAAAATATACGAATGAAAACTTTCATGTAGCACAGAAGATTTTTCATTCTGGATTGGGCATTGATTTGAGGACCCCATAAAATATTTAAAACTGATTCTGCAGACAAAAAGGCATAGTGGGTCAATGCACACCAAGTTTTTAGATAAAATCATAAGAAGGATCATGCTTATTAATGACATAATCTATGAACAGCTCTAAGGATGTAAAAACAAGCGAAATCTGGGAGCCCGAAAGATCTGCCGCGGGATATGGAATGTAGCTCATTCACTTTCATTTAGCCCAATCCAAAACTACTATACTTTAGTATGAAAAAAAACCCCAAGCAAAAAATAAGAATATGCTTAGTGCGACTTTCTTGCTCACAAGATAAGCTCTGCCAAAGCTCGCGACCTATCTCTCTCACTTCGAATGAACTTCGATACCGACCCCCACGAATGTTTTTAGCATTAAGTGGTTCTCAAAGGAATTGGGTGATGTGACTTTTGTTTAAAAATTTCCGGCATCTCTCAATAAAGAGACGCCCATATAGTGATTAACAAACATCTATTTTTTAGGTATACATATTATTGATTTATTAGAAAAAGCGAACATTCTCATTTTAAATGGATTTCATTCATATGCCTGCCTCGGCTGGCTTCACAGTAACACATCCTGTTAACCCAGTTTTCCAAGACCTTGGTGATGGTGTCTGGATCGCTTTAAGGGCCTGAATTGTTACTGCATTGTTCGCAAAAAATCAGTCCGTTACGTTACCCCAAATTAAAAAAAAAATTAACGGCATCAAATCGCAGCTTCGAGGTAACCAATTGTCATCGCTCAGACGGCTGATAACAAGAATGTCGAACTTGGCACGCAAAAGATCGATACTGAAACCAAATATCGGCCAAGTCCATTTCTTCAATTTACGGCAACAAAACCCTTGACCGAAAAGGCGTTACCAAACTATCGCTATCTGAGGAAGCATTGGCATCTCGACGATCACGTGCAGGTTTTCCGATCCGCAAATGCGCACGTTTTGCTTGTTAACATATCCGCCGCGATGAAAATGCGCTTAGCCAGAAACGATGATTTTTCGAGCACAATTGTTTGGAAATTAGTTTGCATTTCGTTCCGCGGAGATATGGTACCGAATTTCCGCCAAGATTTCCAGCGGAAAAGAGCTGACACTATCAAGATAGCAAAAACGCCATTCGGACCACCCTTAGTTAGTTCGCAAAAGCAAGTGGGCTCCGTTCTAAGAGTGTATAAATTCGCTGGCTGATCGCTAGGCTGAACAACATAGTATTCAAACCAACCCGAACTTATTCCTTTCTGCGACGGTATAAAGCACTATAGATTTCTTCTACATTGAAGTCAGCCTAGACATCCTTAGTTACTCTCAACTGAGCATTGAAGTTCCTTCTTGATGAAAGACCGCCGATAAAAAAACTGGCAGAAATCTATTTCACTATTTCCAGATCACATTCCACCCAACTTACTTAAGAATTCTCAGGAACGTTTCCTTAAATTCTGAAAGTGTATTTCAAGGATGAAATAGGGTATAGAAAGGCTTCTTGACATGGATTTACAGTTGCTCGATTATGCTAAATTAAAACCCATGCGTGAGATGCGGTAAACAAAACAATACGTGTGAACTTGTGAGGGATGGCAGAAAGAGATGCAGCTTTAGCGGGGCTACTCCAACATATTTAAGTATGCACTGAATTCTGCAGCGCCTACGGGTGTCTGTCTTGGAGCAGGCGGGGTTTGGCAACAATCTTGGATTAGACAGGCTTCTTTTGATGGCGAGCGCGGTGAGCGTTTAAAGGAAAATGAGTTCAGAACAGGGATATCCGAACCCTGCTGATGTTCTCGAAATGTCTAAGGCTGACATCATTGCCCAAGAAACACGATGGACGAGGCAAGGTAAGGAAAGCTTTTCAGGCCAGGGTGGGCAAGGAATAGATCTTTGGTGTCGCCGTCGAAAAATTCAGGATCTACGACTAAATGTGAAGAAAAGGAAATGCGCCTCCCAGCGACCGAAAAATGTGAAAGTGAAGGGCTTGTGAGGCTGGGCGATAGGAAAAACTATCAAAAATTCTAACAGCAAGTTAGCCGACTTACAAAAGTCTTCAGGGGCAAGAAAAATCTCTGTAAGAACAAATATGGCAATCTAGTGATGTCTGCCCTGCTGAATGGCACTGAAACTTGTAAGGAATATAAATTCGACAGCCGAGTCGACGTGGACGTCGCTATACATCTACCCGACTATAAGGAGCTAGGAATGGCAATTTCGCCACCGAAAAACAATAGATCTGCTGGGTGATATTGTCATATACAGCAAGTACAAAAAAGGCGACAGTATTGACGAAGATAAAAAATGTTTACGAATACTTTTACATACATAAATGAATTAAGAGACACTACCACTGCGAACACAAAAAGTATTATAATTTCCGATCTGATCAATAAGACAGTGCTACAGTGTACCATCCTCTTAATATCAGGTTCCGAATGTTCAATAAAAAGGATGTTTTTCATGTTGCATGTCAGATGCAATAAACAAAGCCTTAACAAGCAAAAAGATAAAAAAGTGAGTAAGTAGTCTCAAAACAGGCAACAACTAACATTTAATGGTAACTGATATGCAAAATAAGCTGCATCTTCGCACGCAATTGAATGCATATTTTTATGAACATTAGGGTGCACCACTCCACATGCAAACAATAATAATCTGTACCGTTTTCCGTCGAAATTATAAAATTTATGATATTTTAAGACTTTCGCCAACACATTTTGGAAAAATGTTAATATTTGCGTGAGCTAGACCAATTCGGGAATACCTCCAAAAATTGCATTTTGATGCCGCTGATAAAATGCTCAAACATTTTTATGCAGACATTTTAAGCTTAAACTTTTTTACCATCTGAGTTTTTTTTTTTTTTTAATATTTTTAAAAACTTTTTTTCTTATAAAAAAAAATTTTTTTTTGGAGTTATTTTTAAATCCATCCAGCTGACGCGAATCTAAATATTTTTATGAAAAATTTACGAAGAAGCCTTTAAATGTAAATTTTATAATCCCGACTTTTTGGTGAGGCACCTTAATGTAAATATTAACTATTACTAAACATACAAAAAAAAAAAATTGCCAAGCTGTCCCAACCACTGTGCAACCAGGCGTTAAGAATACGCGATACCCTGGTCCTTATGGCGTTTGTGTGCGTGTGTCTCCCAGTAAATGAAGTTCATTGCACACTCGCCTACCTTGCAAAGCAAAGCAATGCAATGCATCCTCTATTTCTTACACTTCCACACACTCCCGAGCCTTAACGATCCAATATTGGGCTGACGGTCGTTTGTGTTGCAGCTCGGTCACTCCCTGCTGGTCAATGGTGCATTGCCCGCAAAGTTTATCTGCTGTGTGTTTTTTTGTTTTTGTTTTTTAGTCATTCGTTGTTGCTTGTTTTTGTTCATTAAGCGCATTTACCTTCCTACATATTTTCCAAGAAGGTGTGTCCGATAACACCAGCAGCATTGGCGCTTTGCTTTGCTACCGCAGCCTTTCTTCCCTTCGCATTAACTTGGGGGATTTTTACTTTTTTTTCGCTTTGCATTTTACTAAAGCAAAATTGTGCGCTTGGGATGCTTAATCCATGCCACTCGCATGCTGTGTAGCGAAATCTGCACTACTGATTGTTGCCTACAAGTACGTACACAGTAAAATGCATGAATGAATAATGAATAATGGTAACGAACTCTGATTGTCAGAGGGATAATACGAACTTAAAGCGTTGTAATTGAAGGGTATTAATGACATTGGCTTTGCACATGGAGAAATCGTTTGCCACTGAGCTGAGACGCATCACTCAAACAAGGCAAGAAGAAATAGTAATTTAAGGCTTGCAAGGGGAGATTTTATACAACTGCGTTTTTAAATTTCAGTATTTCAAGTAATCGGTTGGCCTTGGGTAGTGACAGAAAGAGAGGGAGCTTCGGCAGGGTTATTCCGATTTATTCCGCTGAAAACTCACTGCAGTCACCAGCGCTTGTCCACAGTAGATGCGACGGCCTTGATGTAAGCGGCTCGCTGCTCATAAAAGCCTTCCGTTCGCATAAAATACGTTTACGATCCTTGCTTACGGAGTAAGGGCTACGATTTACAGACGTGTTTCTGGCATGTTCGGACCCTCTATAGAGAAAATACCTCTATAAAATTGCTAAATTTCCTCCTTCAATTCAAGGTTCATATCAGGCCAAACCAGGAAATGCGATGAATATTTATTTATTAAAATTTTCTTTCGAAACTAACAATACATTTTCAAATCTTACAAACTACCATTCAATTAAAAATTTCTGCGGCAATGCTTAGAAATTTTTTTTCATATATATTTATTGCAGGGCAGGCGGTCTGAAAGGACGAATTCCAGAACCGCACTGCTTGGGCGGGTGGAAATGACTAGTTTCCACGCCGCGCCTTCGCTTCTGTTTATTTAAGCAATTACAATCCAGTAGACTGTGTTCGGTCGGAAAGGACAAGTTTCCGAGGCGGAGGGACACTGGATTTCGTGTTGTGTAGTCGGTCTGCAAGAACGAGTTCCAGAGCCGAAACTTATATATTGCGGATACCCTAATATATATATATATATATATAATACGCGAAGGGATTATTTCTCCAGGATAAAAGATCTGTACCGTTCGCACGAAAATAAAAAGTAAGACGTCAAATTAAAGCGCTTGGCTTGTAGATGTGCAAACTGGTTTTAGTTTTTCGAAAAGAGTTGCCAGCTGTTATAAAATTAAATTCAAATTATTTAATAGTCAATAGCATAGAATCCGCACCATTCATTCAATTTTCCAGAATGAGGCGTCAAATTAACAGCCTTGGACTGTAGGTGTGCAATAGGTGTTACTTTTTTGAAAACAGTTGCCACTTTATAAAAAATTCTATTCAAATTTGTTAAAAAATTAAATAAATTTTACAAACTGTGTACCAATCGAAATTATTTTGAAAAGCTTTGTTTCCACCTGTTTAACAAGTTAAATTTAAAATATTTTAAAAGTTAAATGATTTATTAAAATATGGGTATCAATCGAAAAGGGTTTGAAAAATCTTTATTTCTGAACTGTATTTAGCAGTGTCCGGGGGAAGGAGAGTGAACAGTCGAAAGAATGTTAAGAAATCTTTAGTTTGAACATTTCGAATGTTTCAAGAGAGTTGCCACGTGTTTAAAAAGTTACATTCAAATTATGCAGTAAATTGGATGAATTATTAAAAGATAGGTATAAATCGAAATGTGATTGTAAGGGATTTATACCTGACTTTTATTTTGGAGGGTAGCCATTTGTTCGAACAAATCATTAAGAAGATTTTAGTTAAAGAATACTTTTGAAAAGGATTTTCAAAAATGAGAGGACAAATTAGAGACCTTATTCCGTAGATCTGTGATAAAGTTTTATTTTTTTAATTTTCTTCGGTAGAGGGTGATTGGAAATTCGATGAAAATAAAAACATGCACTATGCGAGACTGAGAAACGGCTGCATGGCTTTGATGAAATATGGCACTCGGATCTCTTATAACTCTGAATAACATTTGGAAAATTTTTGAAGTTTATGAAATTCCATTTTGGGCGTTTCAACGCCGTGCGGGTTCACTAGTTTCTTATATTCTTCTCACGGAGATACTTTTCATGGAATGTAAAGCTTTAGCATTCTAGCGCGACAGAAGTTAGTAACCAATATATTTGATGCGGGATAAGGAAATTATGGTCGTAGAGTTTAGAGGACATGCCGATCATACACAAACATATATACTTATGTATCTACATATACAGAGCAAAAGGATCGAGAGAAAGTCGAAGAGACAAAGTTCAAAATCCGCTTTATTTTGTCGCAAAGTTCAAGAAATAAGAAATTCTAAGAAATTTAAGAATTTAACAACTTGAAAAGTACCGTGGAAGCAGTAAATTAAACCAAAGCAATGTTTTTGGTCACAACTACATACATACACATTTTTAAATCTGCTGATAAAAAATGGAATTGAGATGACTTAAATTTCACGCAGAGCAAAGTAAAATAATTCATGGCAAATTTTGTGAAATGTGAAGATAATTAAAAGCGTACCGAAAGCTATAAATCACGTTGCAGCTTGAAAAAAAAAACCATCAAGTGCACAATTGCAAATCGAGTTAAGCGACACAAAAGCGTAAAATGACAAAAAAAAACGAAATAGAGGTAAATAAAATTGCAAATATAAATTATTTATGCACAAAATGGCACAACCATAAAAAACTTTTAACAATTTAAAGCGCACTGACAAACCTTTTAAATCGAGTTATGGAATTTTACAGTATTTTTCTGCTTTGGCATTTGATTTGTTGTTAATTTTTTCAAGTTGTTTTTTGTTTTATGAACCACACAATTTTTTATCTGACATTTGACCAAGCGAACCGTAGCAGCTTCAAAACGGCCGAAGAAGTGGTAGCGTGACGCACATGCGTGAGCGTGACGAGCTCTGAGCGATACTGGTTTATTGAATAGACTACATACATATGTATGTATGAATAACAGTTCGCAAGTTGGTGAAGAAACTTTATAAATTGAGTAAATATGTATGTATGTATTTATGTATATATTGTAATAAATGAGTGGACGCGCAAATGTCAATTGCGCTTTGGAGTTCAAGTACTTAACGTGCGTGATGCATAAAGTGCAAAAACCACACACAAAACCAAAATGATAAAACAAAACAAATAAAAGCAATACAATTGCGAAATATGAAATAGTGAAGCTTGGGGCAATAAAAATTTGGTGCATATTGTACAAATAAATTGCACTTGCTAAATAAATAAAAAAAACGCAAAAAATTCTCAAAAATCAGCACGATTTTTAAGGCGGTTGCTCTTCATTAGACTAAAATTGAATAGGCTACAAACCTGCATACCCGAAGGTTGTCTAGAATTTCTGAATAAAAAATTTAAAATTTTAATAAACATTTTTTTTTGGTATTTTTTGTGAACTTTATATAAAGTGTGCTACAGAACAAACTATATTTTCATAAAATATTCATTTGTGGCCTAGCGTATATTCGACAAAATATTTATTTTATTTTTTCAAATATTTCTATTGGTGTAATTAAAAAGTTTGGTTTGAAAAAGTGTAATGGCATTTGGAGGGCTTTTATTAACTGACGTTTGGGTGATAAAAACTGGGATCTGTTGGGTAAGTACTAGAACGGGGTAACTTGAGATCGATAAACTTTGGAAATTTCCAGACAACACCACTCCGTGAGTGTCAAATTTACAAATCGTGTGATCACTGCTTTAGGTATCCTTTAATCAAGGAATGCATAATTGAATTGAACACCGAAGAGATAACATCGATTCAGATCACTTGCTTGTTGCATCCAAGATGCGCATGTGTGTGAAGAATAACGAGCATCCGCTAGTTTTTTAAAATATTTTTTCTGAAAAAAAAAAATCCTTAGATGATAGAAGACTTTAAGCTTAAAAGGTTTGCAGAAAAATGTTTAAACGAAAATGTTCAACGGAATAAAAAAACTTAGATTTTTGGAGGTACTTTCTAATCGGTGTAGCTCACGTAAATCTAAAAATTTTTTGAAATATTTTGGCGAAAGTCTTAAAATATAATAAATTTTATGATTCCGGTGGAAAAATCGCAACTTTTTTTGGTGATACTCCCTAATATGCAGATGGACCTTACTGCATTTGGCCTGATGGACATTCGCAAAGGGGAAAATCAATTTTTGAAGTTCTAATAATAAACGAAATGAGCCCCGTTAACGTTTAACAAAAAACGACATTGAAAGAAAATTTAAAATCGAATTAATACCCCAGCTTTTTCAAAGTCAACTAACTGTAAGGAGAAAAAAATGCAACACAACAAAAATAATACACAGAAAATTAAATTAAAACAAAAAAAAAATTAATTAATCATCAATCAGCTCACGTAGCGCATAAAAAAGCGAATGCTGCAACGAAAGCAAAACTCTGTTGATGATATGTATGTATGTATGTATATTCGTAGGTTTCTTTGCAGTAATTACTCTTTTGCTGTCAATTCATTGTTGTCACACACTGTTGCCAACATTGCTGCTGCAACTGGCATTTGAGACGCCAGCATCATCCATCTCCATTACTTTTGTAATATCTATGCATACATACATACATACATACATACACACATATGTGCATATATTGCAGAAGAGGCTCGATCATGCGTCGTTTTTCGCGCTTATCTTTTCAATGTCAGCCAGTGTCAACGCTTTGTGGCCTATCCACGCATATTTAGTACCCGAGACACCCCTGTCCCCCCACGCTGCCCCCCAACTTGACATCCACACCTCATGCAGCAGCCATTGGCGCATTCACTTTTCCATTCATTGTGGCAATTAAACAGTCTCAGCTGTGTAGTTGGAAACTTAACCCGGGTCTTGGCGAATTCCCACGATCAGACTCTGCACCAAGGCGTTTTGTGAGATGCGCGTTGTGCGTTTTTGCCAGCAAGCAAACTAACCTTTGTTTAGGAGTGTTTACACAAATCGTCGTTTATAAATAGGTAAATACAAATAGACAGATATATATATATTCGCGTGTTTTTCATTTCTTTGCATTTGCTAAACCTCTTTTGCAAAGCTTGGCCTAATTGCTATTTGATTTGTTGTTGGTGTCTGTGAATGCGCGCAATAAGGCTGTAAGATTATACGGCACAAAGATCAACTGTCAAGGCCTATTTTAATGTTGATACTCGTATTTGTAGTCGATTATTTACGCTTTGTATCGCAAGTTTGCTGTTTTGTGCTTGTTTACTTATATTAAGCTCTTAATTCTTCCCTCGTTACTGATATTTGATACGAAAAAGCGAATTGAACCTACTTTTTTACATGCGAAATAAATTAACTTTCCCACTCCTTTTGAGAAAGGATTGCCATTACCAAATACAAAACCGTTTCTACCTGTTAAATAATCTGCGACTTGACCAGTTTTTGGCTACATTGGAGATGGCGAGTTTTATGGACCCTTGGCATATTTTATGGCTATCAATGTTGAGCTTCTGTTGGAGCCCTCTTTAGTTTCTTGGTACCCGTAGAAGGCATTCAAGGAGGGTCATGAAGAAGCGTACGAGATAAGTTTAAAAAGTATACACATACTCCTGGGAAAATCCCTCTTGAACAAAATTTGGTTTGTGAACTCAGAATTTCATATTACGTACACGAACCGAATTTTAGGTCGATAGCATCAAAAACAACGAAGAAACGAGGTTCTAACGGACGGTTTTCCGGTTCTTTTTGAATCGAGTTTTTCGATTCTTAGGAATCGGGTTTCAGTTCTTCCGGAATAGTTTTTCGATTCTTTTAGAATCGAGTTTCGGTTCTTACCGGCCGCTTTTCGTTTTTTTTTTTTTGGAATCGAGTTTCCGTTCATCTGGAACTGTTTTTCGTTTTTTTTTGGAATAGCGTTTCGGTTCCGTTAGAACTGTTTTTCGGTTATTGTAAGAACCGATCGATTCTCTGACAGAACCGGTTCTCCGGTTCGGTTCTTATGTTCTGTGCATCACTACTACTTAATAGCCCAAAGGCGAAGACAGTATAAGTAGTGCTCGGGTAACTGGAGATCAGTGCTTCAAATGGGCCTGGCAACAGCCGGTCTCTGCGTTTATTTTTCTTTCCACTCTCTGTACTTAGATTTCTCTTCCAACTCTGTTGTTTGAGAGAAACCTAAGTGTTTTGCTGTACGAGAATCAGCCTGAGTTTGTGGAAGGCACCTAAGCCATTTATCTCAATATAAAGGCAGTCAGATATTTCTTCTATTATCCGGCATGTCTTTGACGGAGCGTTCCATCTATTATGATCGACTCTGAGCGCTAGGCTGCAACTAAATCTCTAAAATCTAACGCTACAACGCCCAGTATAGGTGTGGTTCCTAATGCTCCACTAATTCCTAATTTACAGTGTAGCTTTCTCTAACGGGTTCCACCAGACAAGGGCTCCGTAAAACAAGATAAGCTTAAATCTGGTTCCATATAGCTAATGAATTGCCTTTTACCGATTGCTAATAGATTTGCTGAGATTTACTGCGAGGCCACTCTTGATCGCCCACCGAGCTACAAGCATCAGGTAACCTTAAGGCAGAAAAAAGGGTGTATAGAAATCGTTCCTTAACCAAAAGATCCACATAATCTACATAGGTGATCACCCGACATCCCACTTTTTTCAGTTCCTCTAGAAGGTCGCAACGCAGAGCAGGGGAGGGAGAACACCACCTTTCGGAGTGCCCTTATTGTCTCTGCACTGAGTGCTGAGGTGCTCTCCCACTACGCCGCGACAGTGCCATCACAAAGTATTAGCTTGGTTTCAACCCCCAGATTATGAAAAGACTTGACTACTGCCTCTGGAGTTACATTGTTGAAGGCCCCCTTGATATCGAGGAAGGGGCCCCTACTATGTGAAGGCTTCCTCTGACCACTTTAGCAATGTGTTTTTGAGCTCTTGAAAGATAGTCACGAGGAATCTTGTTTCTTATGTACAAATCTATCCATCCCTCTAGCGGTTTTAGCAAAAACAAAGACAGACTGATAAGCCTAAAATCCCTAGAAAAAACATGAGAGCCTTTTCCGTCCTTCGGGATGAACGCAACACTGACAACCCTCCAAGCTTTGGGGATGTACCCGGTCCTCACGCAGTTCGCAAGTATGATGCAGGTCCCCGGCGACTTTAATGGTTTGAACGAATTTATCTCCCAAGCCATGTTGCGAGCGCCCCCAAAATCGGGAACTACAGGACCTGAATTACAGAATATTGCAAAGAAGTACATTTGACTGTACTTTGAAGTACGAAGTACAAGAGCTAAAAAATAAGTACTGTACTTCCGAAAGAAGTACTGTACCTCCGAAAGAAGTACGGTTGGTCACATAAGTTATACATCTAATCTAGTTTTGTGGACCTGTGCTTTCCGAGGTTTAACTTCATACATACATAACTTTAACTAACTAGGCGATCTACGGTCGGCCACTTCTCCATTGTACCGTACGTTGTACGCTTTCCTGCAGGGGTTTTCTTAAAAACTATCTACGACTGCTGGTGTAACTTTATTCATAAGTTAATTCATCATTATGACATCTAATTTTTTTATGCAACAACACTTTCAAGTTCAAGCTCACTGTTATACATAAATACTTATTTTCACAAGTATGTGCGACATGACCTTTTCTTGCCAACAAACAACAGAAAAGCTGTCAAAATAAATTAAAGCTAAACATGAATGCTGTTTGAAAACGAGTGTCAGAGATTAATCACAACTAATTACAAGAACCGAATGAACAAAACGAAATCATTTTGAGGTTAGAATTAATTATTAATGGACAAATAAAGCGATTATGAACAATTTGTAGCCTTTCTAGAACTAATAATAGCAAATTATTTAAATTTGAAAAATTTTAATAAAAATTAACCACTATTGCTATTTTCTGCTAAATTATTTAATAACAGAAATAGGAAATTGCGCAACTCCAACGGTGCAATTCAAGGTTGCAAAAGTCATTAGTCAAAATTTTCTACAAAAATTTGCGGTTTTTTTATTTGTACATACATACATACATACAACCATGCATATAAACGTGCGTATACCTTTGCGAACATATTAATTTCGTAAAGTTAATTGTGGCTGTTGTTAATTTTTATATGTATGTATGTATTTTAATTTCTTTGTTCGTTGGAAAAGACCAAGTCATAAGTAAACTTGCAAGCGCAATAAAAAAAGAGCAAAACAATGACAAACTAGTTTTTTTGTTCTTTTACCGCAACAAAGGCGTTACCTTACAATATAAACCGTAATGGTGTAATTATAACCTGCCGGTAAAGAAATTAAATGTAAGTTAATGTTTTTCTCTTTAATTTTCTTGAAAGTGTGTACAACTGCCGTCAGCGGAGCTCACACAAATCAGCTGAGCTATGAATGCGCATTAGGGTGGAGCGGAAACAAAAAAAAATTTGTGTTTCGAAATCGTGATAGCGGGGAAATTTTTTTTATATAAATCTGTAAATACTTTCTCTTCCTCTTTTTGATTGGAATTTTGAGATATTTGTGAAACAAATAACGTAATTTATAAAAATCACGTGGATTTTTGGCATTTTTTTTATTGATGTTGTTCGCAAATGTTTTCAAACGAGGGTGGCTATTTAAAAATTTCTGGTCGAACAATGGAAAAATTAACATTGGTGGCTGAAAACGGTTTTATTGTTTTTAAAAATATTCTCCATGAATCAAACTCAGCTGCAATGGGATGAATTGGCAATGGAAGATATGCCTTCTGACGTCCAAATGTCGTGAACGTGAATTGTTGGTGAAAATGTTGGGCTAAAAGGTCTGAACAAAAACAAAATATGGTTTTAGGCGGGTCGAAGTTCGCCGGGTCCGCTTTTTTTTCTAAAAATTATTTTGATAAATTATATTATGGGTATTCATCTAAACGCGTAAATGCCTCGTAACCGCGTAAAGCTCGCAAATAAACCGATTTTCCACAAAAAAAAATAAAGTTAGTTTACGAGTTTGCATGGAATTTACGTGTTTAGATGAATTGCCTTATTATTTGTTCAGAATTAACAAAAATCTCAAAATTTCAATCAAAAAGGGAAGCAAAAAATATTAACCGATTTCAAAAACTTTAGAGGTATTCCAGGGATCAAAACGAAACGATCTCTCACTAGATATTATCAAAAAGCAAAATTTTTTGTTTCCGCTCTACCCTAATGCACATACTGGTAGTTGTCACCAGAGAACTTAGATAGATAGAGAAGGTGCAAATTTTTGGAACGTAAAATTGTTTGTCTGAAAAATAAATCCATGGAATATCACCACAGCGCGATTAACATTTCAAGAAGAGTTAACAGAGAAAAATGTAAATTTCTGTTATGATAATGTTATATTTGTTGCAAGTGTCTGGCTATGTGTTGCTAGGTTGCAGGTGAATGCAGAAACGTATTCATGTATATTTTTTTTATAAAATTAAATAAATTAATATAGTTAAATTATATTAAATGTACTTTTATATTAGTTAGAATTGCTGATTTGCATTTCTGCATGACCATTTGTTAAATATAATTTATTCAGTAGTTAATGTTGGTAAAAACTTAAAAAGCATCTGTTCAAGTTCGCTTCTTGTACGAGTATTATATTATGTAAATAGTAAAAATGCATGTTAGTTAAAAAAATGATAAAATTGGTTTTTTCACATACTCACTTTAAAGATGGATGCATTAACAAAAAAATGTATAAAGCAATGTGTTTGTTAACTTCAAAATTAATTTTCGAAGATATTGGCCAGGGAATGCTTTAACTCCAAAACGTAGATTTGTTATCTAATAAATAGGTGAAAGCTATGCAAATATGCAAACTCATTGGTGATTTGCCGTCGGCATTTGGGTCGCAAAAATCGTTTTTTTTTTTTAACGATTCTTATTGTAGTTGCTACACTATTTTCAATGCAACAAATCCCAGTTTTCTAACTGCCTTAGTTTTTTCACAAACTCACTTTAAAGATGGACGCATTAACAAAAAAATTTACAAAGCAATGCACTTGTTAACTTCAAAGTTGTTTTTGACTTTTACTGCAATACTCGTAGATATTATTTGTAAATAATAGTTTTGGAGTCAAATGCAAATCCATTTCCCAGGCATGCGCATATGGATACTTGTAGTACATACAAATGCGATCAACTAATTAGCAACGAAATTCAAAATGATATTGTTTGCAAATTATGTTTATTTATTTATTTTTCCTTTAAAACATAATTCAATCTATAACAGAAACCACAATAATAAAAGTTTAAAAGCTTGCACAAATTGCAAAATAATAAATCAAACTTCAAAAAATTGTTATAAAAATTTCAAAATTTTTAATTAGAATATTTAGAAAATTTTCGGGTATGCAGTATTGTAGTCCATTCAATTATAGTATATGAAAGTCCAAGCTTCTAGTCGTTAAAAATTACCGTTCATTTTTTAGAATTTTTTTGTGGAGGGTTGTTCGCATTTTCTTCCATATAACACATGAACAAAATTTTTTTTTTGTATGGGAAAAAAACAGCAGTACCCCAACAAAAAAAAACCTAAAAAATCAACGGTAATTTTTAACAACTTGAAACTTGCACTTTCTTATACTATAATTGAATGGACTACAATACTGCATACCGGAATCTTGGCAATTTTTGGTAATTTTTGACAAAACACTCTATTTCTCTGTTCCATACCAATATTTCAATCATTAACTAGTATTTTAAAGTGTCATTTTAATAAACATTAAATAAAAGTGTATGTTTTCTGCAGCAAAATACATTAATTTTTTTTTAATAAAATCAAAACTTGTAAAATCACAAACATATGTGGTTTTATCGGAAGTGCACAGATGTAACGTGGCAACTTAGCTCGTTTTCATATTTTTCGGTCCGAAATTGTAAAATTTTTGTCCATGCCGCGCCACAATTTTTGTACAGGTGGGTCAATGTGCCTTGAACAAAATTTATATATATACAAAAAAATTATTTTATTTATTTTTTAATATTAAAAATTTCTATACTTCCAAGCGTTTATAAAAATATATTTACATATATGCACGGACGATTTTTAATAATTTTCATCCCTAAGCAAATCTTCAGTACCATAAAAGATTCAAACACATCAAAGTACAAGCAATGCAATGTTCAACCTAGTGCTAGTCCACTGTAGATGTGTATATGAATGTATGCATGTATGCGTGTAAAAAATGTCAATTCCAGTTGGTTTTTAACACTTTTTAGCGGACATAGTTTTTTTTGGTTTCAGCTGGTTCCAACTGTTAATGAAGCACAATTTTTATGGTTAATCTTGATGGAAGTTACATGTATCGTCGAGAACATGGTTACATGCAGAATTTTAAATTAATTAATATTCTTCTCCATATAAAATGTACGAGTATGGCTTTATTAAATGTAAACTTATACGAAAACCTAAATATTTCGTCAACCAAGGGTTAATTTTGGTGGCGTCGTGGCAAATTGGCAGAAATTTAATAATTTGTCTGTGGTTGGTTGACAGCGAGGGGAAGACGAAAGCAGTACAATCGTACATATGTATGCACATATTTACATTTATTAATGCATACATATTTATTCGTTTGTCTTTTTGAATATATGAAGAATTTCATATATGTAGTGATTTAGAGATTGGAATTTGGATGATGTACTGTGGCGCGTATGCTAGAGGCGATGCAACTTTTTGGCGTCTCGCCGTTTGTCTTGGTTCAAATCCCGGACGGACCAAGTAATAATTTTTTTTTTGTTTTTTTTTTAATTGTCATATTCATATTCCATTTTAAATTTTACTATTAGCTTTGTTTAAAATAATATATGTAAATGGATATGTAGGTACAAACGCATGCATAACTTCACATAATCGCTCAAATTTGCCAAAAGTTACTGAAAATTAGTTATTGGAATTAAAATTTTATGCGAATCCAATTTTTATTCCCATTTTTAGAAAGCGCAAGTATGTATATGTTCGTGCCACAAAAATTATTTCATAAGTAGTTAATTTTAAACACAAATATGTATGTACACTGGCAAGTGAGTGCATCCTGTTTTTTGTTTAATATTTGCAATGTTTTTAAGTTAAACTTTTATGTTATTTTCGACGGGAATTGCGGTTTTATGCATATAGCAAGTGCAATTTGTAAAAAATAGCGATAATTTTTTTTTATTTGTTTGCAAACGGTCATGCGCATTTTATTCTACAAGAAATTCCCTTTTATTTGGTAAAAAGTGCAAAAAGCCGTCAGCAATAAAAAATCATTAAAAATCAACCCGATTTTTTAGCCGCTTAAAACTTGATCTGGTTCCACTAGAATTAAAAAACCAATCTATCTGCGTACTCAAAATTTTTCTAAAAACTCAGATTAAACAGGTCAAAATTTAGACGAGAATTCGTTGAATTTTTCTATGTTCTGTGTAAAGTTTGAGAGTTTGACTTATGTAGTTTTAATTAAAGCATGAACCACATTTTTATAAAAAGATAATAAAAAAAAAATTAATTGAAAAACATTGCAAATATTAAGCAAAAAACACCATGCACTCACTTTTGATTGCCAGTATATGTATGCATGTACATATGTGTGTAAACTTTATGCCAAACTATCATTATTTTAAATTGTATTTGCATCTTCATAAAGGAGAACAAGATAAAAAATTTAACAAAAATTACAAATTAATGAAAATTATGTGAAGATTTACCATATTTTCGTTTATTTGCTCACAAAGAACATCACATTTCATGTTGCTCAACATTGTATTATGTTATCAACATTAAATTCAACAGAATTTTTACATTCCGACTTGAACTTTTCTAACGCTGTTAATTTTTCGTCCGCGAATAGTTTCCACTTTCAGTTTGCACCTTCTCTATCTATCTAAGTTCTCTGTTGTCACTAGCAATTCAAGTCTGCGTGGTTGATAGTTGAATGTACCCAAAAAAAAAAAAATATTACCCTACCAAAGTTGCCAACACATTTACTTCATTCGAACCCATAACATACTTATGTATGTATATACACCCTGCAGAAAAAAATTATCAATTGAGTAAAAAATAACCAATTTGTAGTTAGCTTTTTTGCAGAATTTCGATAAATATCTTACTTTTAATTAGCTATGACACAACTAACTTTTAGTGAGTTGTAAAGCCGTGTAGCAGTCATGCAGACGTTGCCCAAAGTTTGGTTTCTTTAAATACCCTGATTATACTTCTTTTCTGCACTTCGCAGATGCTCTCTCAAATTCAGGACAAATAAAATAAAGATCGAAAATTGATATTATCATTTTAATGTTCTGTCTGATGGAATTCAAATATGGGACCACCTACATAAGAACATGTAAACAAATAAGCAAATATGTAGTGTTAAATAAAGTAAATAATTAAAAATGTAAAAAATTCGAAAAATAAAATATTTTTTGTTTATATTTTATGTCTAAAAGTAATGAGCTACAAATTAGTCGATATCTAATGCAGAGGAAACCAGTTCTCACTATTTGACGGCCATCGCCCTCCAAAAGTAGTTAGTTACGGCTGAAGAAAATAGTTAATATATAGTTACCACTGGTCGACTGCTAGCTACTAACTAGTCCCCATTTCCTGCAGGGTAGTTGACTGCTGGGTAGTTATAAGTTAGCTATAAACTAGCCACGTTTCCTGCAGGGGATATGTACATACATATGTATGTATGTGAACTTTTCCTTCAGTGTAAATGCTACATACGAGTAAACACTCGCACGTTTCATTACCGCGCCAATGAAAATCATGTGCACTCCGTAAGTACATACTCTTGTAAATATTTCGTGTTGCCACAAAAGTCTTGCGGTCAATTAACCTAAGGCAAGACAAGTTGCTAACTATCAACTGGATGGAGGCAGACTGGTTGCCACAATCGCGAATGACTTGAAGAAAAATAAAAATAAATAAGAAGGAATAACACTACAGAACTTAAAAGAAACAAGTGATAGATACACTAACAAAGAAAAAGAGTAAAAAAGCGCATGGCTTTGTTGTCTGTGCGTCTCGCCCTCCTTCTTCAAGATTGCCATTTGCTGTGTCACCGTCGAAGTCTTTGTTTTTTTTCTCCCCTTAAAACACACACCAGCGCTTGAGCTTACATAGTTCAGCAAGCCGTGGCATGTCACATTCGTCATTAAAGTGGGCGCTCTGTGAGAACGGCTTGAATGCCTATGACCGAGGCAGTAGAATTGTTGAGTCACACACAGCTTTTTTGATGACGTTTAAAAAATAATCTCGTGCGAACTTGCTATGCGTGTTGTACTTATTTGTCGCGCAAGTTTGGAAAAGTTACAAAATTGCTGCTTTAAATATTTGTTGGTATTAAGTTCACACAATGAATCCCTAATTGAGACTTTTCATATGAGTATTTATTTGTATTACTTTCAGAAAAGGCGATTTAAGGCGTCTAACAGGTTGTGAAGATTGTTGCGATTATCAAATCATGGTAGTTGACTACAGAAATCCATTCTCCTGACAGAAATTACTTGAAACTTAATACCCATTCTAAACAATGATGACAGCCCGATGTTCCCCAAGTGAATATAGGAACAGGTTCTGCTGCCTTCTCTGACAAACTGACTTCGAATTCAACGAATTTTCATCAAAATTTCAAACTTTTTAAAACATACATTTATACATTTTACATAAAGTTTGAAAATTGAATAAGCAAAAGTAAAACTGTCAATACTGAAGATCAAAAGAGGGCGATGTTTAAGTGGCCGGCACTGTATTTATTTTAACGAATCACAGATGCTGAAAATTAATAACACAGTCATTAGCAACAGATGACGCCGTATAAGATTCTAACTGTATGCTTTTACATACAAATATATTGGGGTGTTCCTACAAAAAAATCAACAACTTAATTTTGTATACGGGCACACCCCTTTATTTTATTAGATTTTTTAAATAAAAGCATCCACGAAAATTTTGAAATTAAAAATAAAAGTTTAGGGGTTGCTCACTACCACGGTTTGAAAAAATTTACCACAGTTTGAAAAAATCTAAAATTTTTAAATCGCAAAAATTCGACAAAATTGTGACTTTGACTAAATATAACTGACCGTTTTAAAATGAACTTATATAAATTCATGAACTCGCTGGGTTATGCATAGCTGGTAAAAATTAAGATTTTGTAGAACTTTTGCGATAAAAAAATAAAATTTTTTCAAATCCTGGCAGCGACTCGTAAGTTTTTTACCATTTTAAAAACTTTTTAATGTCTTTATTTTGTACGTAGAGCTGTTGACATTCGAAGGACCACCCTAATATATGTGTAAGTGCAAACGTACTCACTTGTTGGGTATTTTTTTGTTAAAATGCTAACAAATTTGTGGCATACAAAACGAAATACACCACCACTTTGTTGCTTCATACCTCCAAAATTAGATTTTGAAATACATAACAAAGTAAGTTTGATATCAAAACAAAGGATAAACAACATATTTCCGTTCCTTCAAAAATTGTATTAAAAGCGAAAAACGAAGTGAAAGGATACGCCTGGCAGTGGTGATACAAATACCAAAAAGCAAAAGTCCCATCGATCAAAGCAGCCAAATGCTGGAGTACATAGATGGGGAGCTAGCTATGTGATAGCGAGCGCAGTCGATGAGCTGAAATGCACATTTAGGGGTTGTCATGTTTTTACTTCCAAGCTTCCAGTTACTGGGGGTGTTGCGCTTTGGGGGCGACCGGAAAACCATGGTGTGTTTTCTTTGTAAACTTTCCCGGGTGCACAAACATTATACAGGAAGGCAATGAAACAGTAAAAGTTTACAACCGTCTAGCAGCAGCCGGTATTCGGTTTTACGAAGGTCGATAATGTAAAACAAACCAAAGAGTATAAGCAAAATGATGTGAGTGGAATGAGAGAGAAAGTGATGAGGAATTGCGGCGGCGCCAGACAATGCAGTCAGTAGTAGACGATGGAAAAGCGAAAGGACTTGCATGAATACGAATGAATGCACACAGCCAGAGACACGAGTCGTCGACGCATTTTTGGGGGTGGCTGGCTGCCAAGTGAAGTTCTTCGAAACTGCGTGACTACCGCACCATTGAGGGGAAGGCACTTAATGGACATACAAATGCAATGCTGCTTTTGAGCTTAAAGCGCTGAGTAATTCTATTTTACATGAATTTAAAACAGAATTTTTGTCTCAAATCAAATAAATATTTTTTTTTTAGCTTATTCTAGCTCTCTACTTTTCTGCCTCAATGCTTCCAGTCACGATTGATTTGTTTCAAGCTAAAATTAAGAAAACTGCTCTACTAGATAATTTTCAAGTAAATCTATTATTGCCCTTTTTTTACGCTTCATTCACTACGACGAAATCACTATGAAAATCAAACTTTTCAAAAACTGGTTTTGTTTCGTAAATGATACTCGTACTGCTACTGTTTTTTTAAGCTGTGTAGCTGTAACCGTTTGGGTGCTTGGCGTGCTGTATGATTGGCGAATGTGTATGACATGACGGGCGAAGCCACAAAATATTCATATCGCTTACAGTTTGTTGAATTTAATACGATTTAAATTAATTAAGCTTGATTTTATAACTATCAACAAACAATCAATACAATTGTTGACAATTGAATGACAATAAAGGTGGCGAGATAATGATTTTGAATATACATACATACATACACATGTAGGAGTAGATGATTATGCGATTAAATCAATCACCTTGAGTGACAGCTTAATATAATATGCATTTAACGAGAGCTTATGTAACCAGTAACTAATATATGTACATACATTTAAGTACATACGTCCAAGTGCATAATTTTTTTAACGTTGTTTTACGAAAGAAAAGGGAAAATATATTCTTCCATATATCCTCTACCATGCCGCTCTCGCTAAGTGATTGGAGGTGCGCGATACCACTCCGCAGCAGCTGCGTTCGATCCCTAGCCCGGCCAACATCTAAATTAGAAAAAGTTTTTTCTAAGAACGGTCGCCCTCGGCAGGCTGTGGCAAACCTCCGAGTGTATCGCTGCTATAAAAAAGCTTCTCATCAAACCCACTTACCGTTCGGAGGCGGCGCACAGTGTTCTATTGAGGAAAAAAATGGACAAAATCAAATATCTCGAGAAAGGGAATAAATAGCGAACAAAAATTGAATGGTATTTTAAAGCTTTTGAGATGGCGGATTCAGGAAAAAAATCTCGTTGGATAAGAGAATTGCCTCGACCGTTAAATATATGAAAAAAATATAAGGTTTTAAATTTTCTTCTTTTTTTGACCTGAAATCAGTATGCAATGAACTTTGAAATTTTCAAACACTTATTTTTGCTGTTATTGTTTCAAGCAACCCCTTTCCATGGTCGTAAGAACCGAATATTTAATTTTTTATTTAATATTGTTTTATAAAAGTTTATTCCAAGCTGTTTTTATGTAAAAAAATAAAAAAAAAATTTAAAATTATACTTTTGCTGGTCATTTTAAAGGTCTAATTGAATGAAAATATACCTTCACTTCAAAACCCGCCCTTATAAGTAAATTTTTTTAACTTTTTATGTTTTCGACTTAAAAACAGCATGCAATGAACTTTAGAAAAAAAATTAAAATACGTTTCTTTAGTCTAGCAAAAATTTGTACATATGTATTAGGAAAATTTAAAACCTTCTATTTTTGAAGGTCATTTTAAAGGTCAAGATAATTGGTTTATTCAACGATACTATTTTTTCTGAATTCTCCTTCTTAAAAGCTTTAAAACTTCGTTACATTCATTTTGGTACTCATCTCGTTCTCGAGATATTTGATTTTGTCCATTTCTTTCCAAAATATAACACTGTGGAGCGCACAGTGAGGAAAAATTGAAAATACTGCTTCAAAATTCTTTGCAGTACGTAGTTTTCATCCGATTTGATTTATATTTTTTTTTTATGATAGTTAATGAGAACTGCAGAGAAACTGGAAGTTTTGAAGAAATTCGATTTTCCTGTTCCAGTTAATAAATGTTACATAATAAAAACTAGTTGAGAACAACGAAAAAAATTCACATGAAAAATTTTAAATGTTTTAAAAAACTTATCACCAAGATAATTTTTTTTTGTCTTTAGAAAAATGTTGGGTATGCAGTTTTTGAATCATTTAACTTTAGTACAATAAAGTGAAAGTTGCATGTGACTACGAGTTTGCGTTAATTTTTAATAATATTTGTATTATAAAATGTAAAAAAAAAATAAAAATAAATAATAATTTTAAAAAAGGTTTTTCTATATTTACATAGTAATTAAATTACCCTTTATCCAGCAAAAAAATTACAACTGTTGGTAGAAGAGATTTAAGGATATCACGCTGGCGTTGCGTTACAAAAAAACAGAAGTGGATTTTGACTTGGGATACAAAATTGCAAAACTCTGCGAATTGGGCAAGATTATTTGCATAAACATGTTTGCAGTAATATTTTAAATATTTAAGGTTTAATCAGCTGAATTATCTGACCTGACGTCACCTGGCCTTACATTACTAAAATTTCCATTTAAAAAGTTGTGTTAATATTGTTTTTCAACCAATTTTTAACGCGAAGAAAACATGCATTTTATGTCGGATTTAGGTTTTTTTTTGGCATCAGCGCCACCAAGGGTTCCATTTTTTGTAAATCTATGTCTTACTACGTTTCAACTAAACATATAAAATTTGAAACAGATCCGAGCATAAATACAGCTTTTCCAAATATCTTAAACTTGGGTCACCTAGCTAGATAATTTTTCTCAAAAATGGTTCTGCTTAAATAACTAGTATATGTTATAAACAGAAGTCAAATTGGCCCATAAATAAATTTGATATATGATTTTTTTTCGCGGTAAACTTTCCGCTGAAAACACCCATATATATAATAAGAATATAAATTATACGAATTAGAGAACGATTTTATTTTCCATTTCAAATTTAATGATCTATAAAGCTACATACATAGTCAAAATTTTTCTAAAAACTCAAAACAAAAAATTAATTTTTCATAGGACATGTCTCGAATGTAAGGGAACAGTTAGTTCCAAGCTGAGAGATCAAACGTAGTTTTGCGGCATAATTATTTACGAGTGACCTATGAGTCATCCCGAATTAATCACATTTTTGCAAGACACTTCCTGTTTATATAAAAATAGTTAAATAAGTTGAATTATTAAAATTAAGATGACTTCCTAATAAAAATGTGTAGATAAAAAATATTTATTTTGGCTCTGTAAACCTTTGCAACTTTTTACTATACACATATTGGGAGATAACATTGTTGGCTTAACATTTTGGCCAAAGTCATTATTATATAAATCCTGTTTTCACTGCAGTCTGCGTTGTTCTTGATGCCGCAAAAAACTTTGGTCTGACGTCGGTTTTTAGCAATGTATGTTTTGCAAAAAAAGTGTAGAAACGTTTTTCTCTTTTTTTTGTCTAAATGCAAATGTGTATTCATGTACTATACAATGTACATACATACATACATATGTATATACTATACCATTAACACGAGTATTTACTAATTTTGATACATAATATAGACTTAGCTTATAATTTAGTGTGCATATTTAAGTCAAACAGTTATGAAAGGGGTTTCCTAATTTTGTCCTGAAATTACCAATATCTAGGAGTAAAAACTTTTAACACTCTCTCATAAAAAAATCTGTTGCGATATTCAATTCACTTATTTACTTTTGTGAGTCATAGAAGGCAGATAGTACCTCAAAACAAACATACACTGCCGGAAAAAAGTATTGGCACAGCGAATTTTGAACAATATATGCACCAATTTCTATTCCAATTTTTTTCCGCTATTTTTTTTTATAAAAATAGTTCATTCTACATCAAAAAATAGAAAAATGTAATTTCTAAACTTTGTGCAAAACTCGCGAAAATTCAATAAATTT
The DNA here is from genome assembly GCF_013731165.1 of Rhagoletis pomonella. NCBI lineage: Eukaryota > Metazoa > Arthropoda > Insecta > Diptera > Tephritidae > Rhagoletis > Rhagoletis pomonella. The sequence goes on from NW_023458565.1 coordinate 12,985,269, forward strand.
TCATGCACATTTTCAACTTTTTAATCAGACTTTTTTTAATTTTCTTGAGTATGCAGTTTTGTGCCATTTCTAGAAATTTTCTAGAAATTCTGGATAAAAATTTTGAAATTTTAATGAAAATCGTTTGAATGTTTGTAAAGAAAAATTGAACGGGCAACAAAACTGCATACTCGAAAATTTTCTAGAAATTCTGAATAAAAATTTTGACTTTTTCTGAACTTTATATAAAGTATGAAAATTTGATTTACATGGGTTATGTTATAGAATGCACTATATTTTAATGAATAATAAATGAAAAAAAAGTCATGAAAATAATTGTGAATGTTTTATTAAAACTAGGTGTACACTAACATTTGACATTGACTGTTAAATATCTATTCTCTCGCTTAAGCAGTTAGCGACATTCCGCTAAAGATTGCAATTTTATCTTTAATTTTGCAGTGATTCATCTAGTTATGAGCGCTAATGTTGACCAACAATTACCCCCATTGCACCTTGTTATCAGTGGCACTGATGTAAATATTGAAAAAGAATTACGCACATTTGTGAAGTTAGTGTGCGGGTGCTGTGCTAATAACGTTAGAATGCCAGGATTTTGATGATCTGCAAAAACCCGAAGCATAGTACAAAATGAAAAAGAAATCTGAAGAACGCAAACAAGCGCAATTAGGTAAATAATGGCAAACATGTATGTATGTATGTATATTAGGATGCATCACTCTCCTACAAAAACAAATCTGTACTATTTTTCAAACGGAGTTATAAAATTTTAATATATTTTTAACTTTCGCCAAAATATTTCGGAAAAATATTAAGATATCCGTGATCTGGAGCGATTTACAAATACCTCCAAATATCGAGTTTTTTTATATATAAAATTCGTTTTTAAAAATATTTTGCCAAAAATCAACTCAGATGATAAAAGAGTTTAAGCTTAACAGGTCTGCATAAATATTTTGAAAAATGTTATTAACTGAGTCATAATAATGAGATTTTAGGAGGTATTTTTAAATCGGGCTAGCTTAGATAAATTTTAATATTTTTCGCAGTACTTTGGCGCTTTCTTAAAATATAAGTTTTATAAATTCGATAGAAAATCCGCATATTTTTTGTGAGGCACACTAATGTAAATACATAAATGTACGAGGGTGGGTTTACGATTTGTAGGCCCATGTATGAAGGTTCAGTGAAGTTACAATCGAAATCGAATCTAAAGTATTTTTAGTTTGCATTTAAATATTTTTTTACAAGTATTTTCAACATATCTGGCTAGAAGTTAAGCAAAAAATAGGTGTTACCCCAAAGAGGATAACACTTTTTTTCGCAAACCACTTTTTCCCTCACCCCACCCTCGTAGTGTTTTGATCATCGAGCGACGCGCCAGATAAAGCAATCAAGTCCCAAAGAAGAACATCCGTCCGTCCGTCTATTCGATGCTGTTAGGGGTGTGGAATTTGATGTTGCTGCCGTTTATTGACCAACTCATTGTGGCCCAGATAATATACCAGATAAGAGTAGACAAAATGCAAAATATTTCAGACACTAATATAAAATATCATCAACCAACTTATCGGCGCACATAGTTTTGCGAAATTCGGCAACGACGAGACGCAACTCGTCGCAGAAACAATAGCATTAAAATTTTAAAAGTTTTCTTTAGCCCCTAAATTTGGAGCTTTACACAATCGAGTTGGAGTCAACTAATACCGAACGAATAGTAAACCTGCGTAAAAGCAAACTACTAAGGAGTCAACATGTACCAACTAACAGTTGCAATGTTGCTCTTGGCCGCCGGCCTGCAATTGGCGCAGTCACAACTGCCACCCAACGCAGCACTGCCATCCCAAAAGGGTTTGGTACGTTTACTATTCACCTCGCGAATTACGGCGCTGAATCCACAGGTGTCTGTCGCCTGTTTCACCGATTACATAGCGTATTCGAGTGCCATCGGCGAGGCCTACGGTCGAAAATACAAAAGTTGCCTGCTCGAAGCGAGCGAGGAACGCAAACAAATTGATAGCGATTCAGTGTTGGAGCGTCGTGAAATTGTCGAGGCTTCAGAGGCGGTGTGTAGCAGTCTACGTACATGCAATGACTTGAACAACACATTGGAGCTGTTCAATTGTCATACGAAAATTGTGAGTAAATTTTGAATATTCAAGGGAGATGTTTCCAATGTTTAGATGGAGAGAGCGTTTGAAAAAAATTGTGAAAAGAATGTGCATGTAGAATGAGGACTAAAATACTTTGTAAGAACAACAATGGTCTCAGAGTCGCAATCAAATTTCTCGGAATTATCGGGCATATGTACTTTGATTGATTAAATTAACGGGGGAGCATCGCTTTCAGTTCTAAGAATGTTGCAAGTTTTTAACTAATTCTGTATTTCAGAATAGATCGATCATCTGATATAGAACGAGTTTCAGGAAAGTCTTCTTTCGTTTTCTCGGTCATAGGTCGTACCGGTTAATATGCTACTGGTTAATCCAGCCCAGTTGTTTTAGTTTTTCAAAAATGTCTGGATCTAGATATGTATGTGTTTCCGAATATCTAATATCTAGCGTCTCCTGATAGCAAGCGGGAAGTGTCCCTCCACAGTCAGCTCACTCAGGAGCCAAACAGTGCGAGACATACACCTACGGTCAACAACCAAAGTAGGGCTTAGCATTAACAGAGCAAATCTCACAGGTGTTTTTTTTTTAGTGTCACTTCCTTCTCTCGGAATAAAAAAACGCTAAAGCATTCTTTTTGCATTAATTTCAATCAACGGAGTATTTGAACAATTTTAGCCTTCAAACGTTTATTTAGGCGAAAAGGTACCGAAATTACTAATTTGTTCTTTGTCACTCATGATTGCTTATTTTACAACTTTGGGAAGTTTTCAAATGAAATGTTCATATTAGAGCCAGTGGATGTTGGCATCAAAGAAAACACATTTGTGAAGTTTCAAAATTGTGCCTCCAAATTAAAAATAAATGGCAGCACGCAGAATATCTGTCGCTGCTATTTTGTAATTTTTGAAATTTTTGCGACTATTTCTTCATTTTAACAATTGAAGATACTTCAAAATGTTAAAATTAAACGGTGAAAAATTTCTCCTTTCCAAACGTACGAATGTAGTTTAATAAAACAAGTAATTTTTAAGCAAAACAAAAAAAACGCTTTCAATTCTTATATAAAAATTTAAGATTATCATTAATTTCTTCATGATCTAATGATCGGTTTTAAACCAAATTAATATGGGAGCACCTGTAATTTATAGAAATCGGTTAACGTGGTCCAAGGTTATGCGGTAACAAAAAAATATAATAAAAAATATTTCGACGAATTGATAACCTTCTCCTGTTTGTGAAGTCGGTTAATAAATTTGTCACCAAATGAAAAAAAAATTAAATTGAGTAAAAGATAACTATGATTTGAGAAACTAAAATTCCATTTTTACAATTTTTATTTGGCACACCCGAAATTCATTCTAAAATTGTCCTATACATGAAGAAAGAAATATATATGTATGTATGTGCATAAGGAATACTGTATATCTAGTATATCTTTTTAAGGTTTTTATTTAAATACAATTTCGCGATGGAATCTTGTTCTTTATACAAAACTGAAAAAAAATGCATTTTCTAAAATAGGTGTGCCACCATTTTCGATGTACATGAAACAATTCTTGAGATTTGCTTATATGTGACCTGGTCTACGGAAAGGGGGCTTAGGTGTCAAAAAATCAATTTTCACTTTTTGGTTGATTCGGATGGAAGATGAGATGCTTTTTCACGTGGTGAAAAGCAGAAAATCCTAACTTGCTTAGAAGTGTACTAAAAATGTAGAGAAAGAAGAGTAAAAACGAGTAAACGAAACGAGTTGCTTACTTTTAACAGCTTTTTCACAGAAAACTAGTTTTCGCACGTAAGCTCCCTTTTCGTAGACCAGGTCACATATATGTATGTAAATCGTACATACTCTTCACTAGAAAACAAAGGATTCTGAACTGGTTTAGACCTAATCTTGTTGCGAGTGACTCTCCATAGCAAACAGTCGAATCGGCTCAGTGTGGAGAAATGGACGTAGAAATCATCTGTGGCGCAGGATACATGATGCTAAAAGATTCTGGGCTGTGTCTGGGACTAATCGCTATCTCTTTCTCCTGTACTAGGACGCTAGGACACTGATTGGTATATTAACAGAACACTGTACAGCTCTTACCAATGATCAAACTTGAAGGAACGAATGCGGAGGCTGTGGAACACATAGGGTATAAGAAAGTAGTCGACTTTGGCAAAAGGACTGCGATGTTCATCAACATTGTTTCTGGGATATAAATCGCTACTGGGATAATCTACCAGGTTTAGAGCAGTCCAAAGCACTTTTAGGAACATTTCGTAACTAGACACGAATAAAGGCGCGCTTGTGTTTCGACGTCGAAAAAAAGACGCGCAACAAAAAATTTACGAAAAAAGGCGCTTAAGAAAACTTCAGCATCATTCCCCAAATCTCTTTGGGGAATTTACATACTGTTACACCCGCAAATATAGTTGACCACGAAAATAAGTTTACGCGTCCTTCTTCGCCGTCAAACAATTTAACGCGCTTTAAGGAATGTATGAGCCTATCCAAGAATAACTTAAGAATTTTTACGGGAATCCTGACAGGACATTACTTACAGACTGAACCTGACTAAACTGGAAATTTCGCAGGGTGGATATGGAGACTGCACAACACATCGTAGAAGGGTGTCCTGCAATGTTGCACAAACGCAAAATACACCTGGATGAATATCTAATAACCGAGGGCGGAGTGCAATCCGTAGATTTAGGCTCCACACTAAAGTTTCTTTTGGATAGTAGATTAATAGACACACTATAAATCCATGAAGGGGCACAAAAAATCTTGAGGTCGCAGTGCTTTATTCCAACAATAATAATGGTAGTACCCCGTATAGGGGATAAGGACCAATAGAACATTTACGTTTAGTCGGATAATTTTATCTTCGGGGACCCCCAGTAAAATTTTTTTCTTTACATTTTTATAGAGCACTTTTACCATCTATCTAATGATAAAACACTAAACCCCTTTAAAACAAATGCAAAAAGACCCGTTGTGGTAAGACTTAGAAGGTTAAAATGTTTACAACAACAGTGTTATGAAGCCAGGAGCCAAAACTTATGTGCACTCACTTTCAAAAATCAATCTACGGAATTTTTTAAAAGGTTAGGACGTCAGAGGAGTAAGAAGGTTGACAATAGTTGTACTAGCCGCAGTGTATATTCGTGAGTGCCTTAGAAACCGATTTAAGCAATAGAAATGCGGTTTTGCATATTTCCAGCAGAATCCGCCTTATCGAAAAAATTATAGAATATCCTGAAAATACCCAAACTCTTTTTAAGCTTTAGTAAATTTTATGGCAATGTATTTTCCAGTTTTTTTTTTTAATTTCTCAACTTTAGGGAAACCTTATAAAACTCTAGTTCATACACGCAGGAAAAAAATTCTAGCGATATTTTTTATAATTTTGAAGCTATTGCATTTTTTTTATTATTTCTATTTTAAGGTATATTATGACACCGCATAAATCTCGCTTCCATACCCATCTATGCGCTAATTTGTATATTAATGAAGTTCTTCTCCTTTCCACAGGGCACGGACAATACCAAATTCACGTACAGCATTTCAGGCAATGCCTCGCAATATGCCACCGTATTGCAAGAACGTTATCGCCTAATCGATTTGCATCATGAACAATGTTGTAACGCTGCCGAACGACGATATGTAACCGATACGGCTAACAACTACAACTATCTGCAAAGTTGTCTAGATGGCACGGTCAAACCACGCCCCCCTCCTACAGTCGCGCCAGCAATAAGTACAACAGCGAGTAGTAGCACCAGTTCCACATCCACCACCACAACTAGTACTACAACAACGACCACCGAAGCGCCACCATTGCCACCGTTCGATACAACGCCATCAGCACAACCGCCACCACCGCTGTTGGGCGATGAAGTAACCACTACCGAGCAAAATCAAGAGATTCAAGCACAAGTTGACAAGATTTTAAACTTGTTAAATTAACCTCCGTTAGAATTAAACGATTCTTCGGGGGTTAAGTGTGAAATTGAAGCAATGGACAAATACATAGGGGAGAACGTCCGTTGTTTACAAAGCTTTAGAGGTTGAAATTGTAAAGTGAAAATAAATAGCTGGTAAATGCGAAACCAAATAGTTTTTTTTTTTTTTTGTATTAACAAAGCATGCAGAAATTCTTGGATGATATTTCAGTCAGCTTGTTTCTACTGGTTTGTTTGTTTGCTTTAAAGTTTTACCCCTTTTTTCTGCCATTTGCTATGCATGTAAGTACATATTTCACCTGGGGGCGAAATTGTTGAGCTTTGCAAATATTTTGGTAATACAATTCCGGCACGTTTGCAAACAATGCGAATAACTTTTTTTTTGGCCCCAAGCAGGTAGTAAGGTAAGTATGTAAGTCGTCTGCAGAAAAACCACCCTCTTTCACAACGAATTGCTATATGAAGAGAAAAAAGGATTACCGAGCATATCCTAAATGAAAAATGCAAATATTTTCCTTTGAAATCAACACTGCCACTGACGGTTTGTGTTGCCAGTGGATACTTAGCGCGTGACTCGAAGTGCATTTTAGTCCGCCCAACTGCACGCGCTGCTTATTAACACAAAACTCTCCTGGTCCACCCCCCTCTTTAGCAACCCAATGCCTATTTACTCCATTGCCTGCTGGTTTCCAGTTCAATTCTTAGCAGAGTTTATAAACCCTACATATATGATTATAAACAAACAAATGTGGACGTTTTTTAAATGAGATATGTAAATAAAATGTTTTTTTAACAAACTTTTCTTACTTAGCTGCCGCATTTTGTTGCACTTTCAAGGCTAAACTTGACGATCAACGTAAATTGTATACTGCGTAACTTACCTGCAAAGAGAATAAAAAAAAAAATATTATTATTATGAACATTGAAAAATTTATGATAGTAGTTAAATATGTATGATGCTGTGATTGAGCTATTATGTTTAATCATGCAGTGGTAGTGTGGATATTTTCATGCCAAAATATTTGCTAACAAGTAATTTTTAAGCAAAAAACAAAACCGACTTCAATTCTCATATAAAAATATATATATAAAGTCGATTGACATTATTACCTTTTCAAAAGCGAAATAAAGTCAACACAAATTTGGAAATAAAGTCATATATATAAAGTCAATTAACATTATTACCTTTTCAAAAGCGAAATAAAGTCAACACAAATTTGGAAATAGTCATTCAAATGGAAATAGCGTCAACAATGCTTAAAGTGTGTCGATTCATAGAAAGAAAATATTGTTCTTACAATAAACATTGCCCCGTAAGTGTTGTTTTTTAATAGATGAAAATGGTTATTGCCAAATCCTCAGTGTGGTGCTATTAATCCACACACAATCATGAACTACCACCAATTGATTTTATTAAAAAATGTAAAATTACGAATATAGTAAAAACACCAAGCGAAAAACCAAACGCAAAACGCAACTGGAATACGAGAAATATTTGAAGAAAGAGTGTAGAAATGATCCAGAACTTGCACAACATGTTTCGTTTCCACAAAAATAAAGCGAACACTATTGAATTAAAGAAACAATCCATGTCTAAAAACCCCGGAGGAACGCAGAAAGAATTCTGTGTTTTAAATTAGCATATTTTGAACGAATTCGGAATGTCTAAGGTGGAAAAGAAACCAATCTTTCTATAAGGAAATAACTATAGAAATGGAATTTTCTTACACTGTATTCATGCCTCCGTCAGCAATTTGTGACGATATCATTTAAAAGCAGCTAAGGAAAACGACGACAGTATTTATTAGATGGCGTAGCGGGATAGGGTGTAGCGCGCCGGTCGCGCGGGGTTAATGTTTGAAAGAGCAATGTAGTCAATGGATTTTATTTCGCTTTTGAAAAGGTAATAATTGACCTTATTTCCGTCTTTGTGCTCTAGAACACATATAAAACTCATTGCTGGAAGGGCGATGCAAACTTTGGGATAAATTTGAGCTAAGAAAAAGAGAATCACCAAGAGTTCGTTGCTGTCAAATTGAAATTCCATGATCCATCACTTAAAAATAAGAGATCGAACTCAAACAACACAGTGAACTTTGACATTGGAATCCATAGGTAGATAAATACTAATGCAATAATTCACCTCAAAGACCTCCAAAACTATTGTACATACATAATTCATCCAGCTTCATTGCACACAGAAACTAAGAAGCTTAAAAGATCAGTAGATCAATAGCAAATGAAACGAAATGGAAAACAACAAAAAACCATTAATCTTCATCGAAATAAATTAGAAATCAAATAAATTAATTTTAGCGTTGTGGAGCGGTGAGGTAAGTGATTGTAAGTGAATGTGTGGCTTAATTTTACGAAGAACAAGAGTTTGAAAATGATTACTAAAATTAATGGGCAAAACATATTTAAAAAAAAAAAAAAATGGTGCTGTGGTAATTCTCTTGGCCGTTTTAACTTCCAACGCTGCGTAACATTTTGTCTATCTGCTTTGAAATTATTGGATTGGGAACGTAACTGATACAAAATTACGAAAGAGAAGAAATATTAATTTGGTGCAAATGACTGTTCTTAGATAATTTGCTTTAATCATTATAAGTTAGTAACTGTTTTTTAGCTCAGCGGTTCCAATTTTACATAAACACTCAATGATTATGTTTCGATAGAGATTACACTACACACACCCTCCCCTAAATGATCGTCTAGAAGTTAAAAAAAGATTTTTTAAATATATCTAACATCGTAGAATGGCTAATATGTTTCACTAAAAAGTGCTTTAAAACCACTTCATTTACAAACAATGGACCAAGGAAAAACAGGCAGGCCAAATGCCAGCACAACAAGTGCGCCGAATGTGCCAGATCATAGAGCAACAAATGCTGTTATGGTCATAGAAGAAAAGCAACAACACCAACACAATTATGTTTTATATTTTCCTATCATAAATGTACATATGTATGTTTGTTTGCATGCATGAAAATAATACGTTAATATGCGCATAATTGTAAGCTTTTATAGTCAAAACAAGTATAAGTCAATATAACAAATACACATTCAGTTAAACGGATACATTCACAAAGTCATGGTCATGATCACTTCACAGTCGATGCTTCAATTCATGTAAGTATATTTGTGTGGGTATATGAAGTAGGCTCGTACGATACGCGTAACTGCGAAAAATCGTTGCCAGGAGGCGACTTTTATGGCAGTAAAAACCCAAACAAATATGGACAGCGGAACAGCAAAAAAGCAATAGCGGTAAAAACCAACGAAAAATTGGCCGATAAAAAACAACAAAAAAAAACAAACGTTATATTCTCAAATGGCCAACGGTTCTAAGAAGTGTTGCACCAAAATCTTAAACCATTTTAAGAAGAAAATACAAAACTGTATACCTTCAAACCAAGGTACATTGAACAGGTAGTATCAGTAGAGCAGCTGATTTGATTTATTTTCAAATTATTTGGTCTCGAAAATGTCAAATATTTTTAATTTTTTCTCACAAAAATTCTGAATTGTTAAAATCCATTTGCATGTGAAACCTTTTTCCATACAAAACAAGCGATTGAATAGCAGCTTTTGGAACGTTCGCCCAACTCAGCAGCACAACCGCTGATTACTGGCCCTTGTAAAGGATGGATCAATGCTTCGATAAGCAAACAAATTTACTAGGAAAGAAAGTTGCAACAATTTTTTTTTTTTCCAATTTCAATTTTTTATTTTTTATAATTTTTTGTATTTCACATGGCACGCTTTGATTTAGAAGAAAAAATTCAGAACAGTTTTTGACACTTTCGATACCAGAAGCAACAACAAAATACACGCAAATGTTGTTTTTGCTCTACTGATACTACCTGTTTAATGTGCCTTGCTTCAAACGTTACACATATTATATTGAAACGAAGATTTTTTGAAAACTTTTATAGGGCCAGATTTGGATTCAGCGCAAAATCCTTCGAAAATATGTACACAGGCGGCAGAAATAATAGACTCGCCTTACTTTAAAGAGTTTTGGCTACATTTCCATGGTTTATTTTGTGTTTAATATTTTTTTTTATTAAAGCCTGGCCAGTTATACAACAAACACCATATAAATTCCCTTTTCAAACTTAATACAACAATTATAAAAATTCGACAAATTTTCACCAAATTTTTAAACTTTTCATTCAGAATTTTTTGAAAAATTTTTGGTATGCAGTTTTGTAGACCATTTAATTTTAGAATAACAAAATGCAAGCTTAAATTGGCTGCAAAATACTGTTGATTTTTAAGAATTTTTTTTTGTAGACGGTGTCACGAATTTTTTCCCATACAAAGTGTGCTCGACAATGAGTATTATTTCTGTCGCCAGTGTACATGTTACTATTTCTGCTTCTGCCTCCTGGCCCTTGTTTTGCTGTGTTATTTTTGGTCAAAAATTAAAAATCACAAAATAGCGATTAAATTTGACTGAAAAAAATCACATGATCTAAAAATAAAAAAATCATTGTATTTATTGCCTATTTTCGGTACCTATTTCAAAGTTTTCAAAAATTAAATAAGAGATCATGGTTTGGCTTTCAATTTAGATAACCCGTTGAAATTAAAAAGATTCGAATTTTTATAATTAAAAAAACGTTGCAACCCTCACTAGAAATATTTCTGCATAAAAGTTCTCAACAATACCTTTAATTTCACATCCATATTATTTTTTGTTTGTTAAATTGTATAGAATCGAAAGTAAGTGGCAACCTTAAACTGATAAAATAAGGGATAACATTTCTTATAAATACATATACACGTTGAATTGTGTAAAAGCTTTGCTTTATTACCCATACTATTTATTTACTTATCTTAATTTTCTAAATAATAAATTAAATACATTTTCCAAAATATTATAATTGCAGATTTTTAAAATACTTTGACAGCCATACTCTGATGATTTATTTAATTTGGAACTAATTTCGCATAGGCGGCAACCTTATACTAATATTATCAGAGGTAAGCCATTAGGCCGTACCGAAAAAAAACTGCAGTAAACTCGTGAGTCTAAAGTATTTTTGCAATGCAAGTTCGAACTTTTTTTTCGGTGACACCTACATTCGGTAACTTTATTTTTGTCTACTTTTACGACTTTAAGGAAAAATTGTGCAATTTTCGACTACATTTTCTCCAACCCGAAGCCACTGTGCCGCACTGGTCACTAAGCGAACCGCTTGAATGAAACTGTTTGGTAAAATAGGCGCGTTATTTATGCTGCCGCATCTTATATGTATTCATATATGGGCTATTAAAGTGGCACGCTGCCACTTGCCACCAAAAATGGGCATATTGAGTTTGTATTTTGTACATGTATAAAAACCGGAAAAGACAATTGTACGAGAATGGTTCCACAAATCTCTACACATAAAAAACTAAAAAATACGATTGCAAAAGTACATATTATACGATTGCAAAAATACATATTATGTATGCTTATTTTTATAAAGGTAATGATGCTAATTTTATTTAATTCCAAATATTGCCAAACCAAATACATTTATGTAATTTTATTGTCCAGTGCATTTTTCGTAAATTTATTTCTCAACAGGATCCGTTTGATTTTTGAGGATTTCAACAAAATCAGACGGCAAAAAGAGATTTTATGAATATCTCGACTCTTGCGCCACCTAGCGGATTTTTCATTTTTCATAGAAGTATTTCTTGTCGCATCCCCAGTATACGTTTCTCTTTTCATCAAAATCGGATCATATATACAGTTTTCTAAATAACTCGACATGTGCGACACCTAGCGTATTAAAATACAGCCTATGACCGTGCCGCGGCTCTAAGAAATATACTGACCAAATTTGGTTGAAATCCGCTCATAAACTTTTAAGCCATGTTTTAAAAA
>NW_023458565.1:12997320-13009884 GCF_013731165.1 Rhagoletis pomonella
TTTTTTCTTAACAGCAGTCGTCCCTTGGCAGGGGGGCTTATATATACTACAACAAAAACTCCAAAAATCGGAATTCCATACTTTGTGGAAATTTTCATAAAAATTTTGCACTCCTAAATTTCTCCTTTGAAGGATTACCGCAACCTCAAACTTTAGCTACGGTACACAAATTACCATTATCTTCTAGTAACTCAGGCAGAGAAAACCATACAGATATCCAAAATCCAGGTAAATAGTACTATGCGCCATTCTTCAATATACTGGGGCTACAATGATTGACTCGAAAAACATTCAGGAAAGTCCAGGATCTCTCAAATTGTTTCGACAATAGGCACGTGCCTATGAACATTGCTGTTCTGGGAAACGAGGAAGTAGATGAGTGCTGAATACGAAAGAAAATATCTAAAAATTAAGGGGAAGGCTAAAACGCGATGAACATGGCACCGATTCTCCAAGAACTTTGAAACTATTCTAGGAAAAGCGGGTAGAGCTAAAATACTTTCGAGCGACTGTAGAGATGAGAAAGGAAAATAATGTATGCATCAATTACTGACCCACGCGCTAGCATCATAATTCGACGGTGTAGAACTTCTGTGGTTTATCATCGGTGAGCAACTTGGCCAAGTGATTTTCAGCAACTTTTCGGCAGACCAATTTTTTCACCATCAATGGAGTTTTGCAGAGACCGAAACAAATAGAAGTCAGACGGTGCAAGGTTCTGGGCTATGTGGTAGATGCACTAAAAATTCCCAACCAAGTTACGTAAATTTGTTGCGAGTCATCAAAGATGTGTGTGTTTGGCTGGCATTGTCATAATGGAGCACAGCTCCTTTGCTATTGGCCAATTCTGGTCGCTTTTTCTTGAATGATTTCTTCAAACGGTCAAGCTGTGCACAGCAGAGGACCGAATTGATAGTTTCGCTGGGTTGTAGCAGTTCCCTTTCAATCCCACCAAACACTCAACATATAACCTTTTATGCTGTCAATCGAGGCTTTTAAGTCGTTTGTGGATCGTCATAGGTCTTTGACCTTGATCGCTTGTGTTGCTTATTCTCGTATGCAATCCACTTTTATCGCCCAAAAATTACGGTTCGCCTCAAAAAAGGGTAAATTACGTTGCGCTTCACTGGTGGTAATTCGGCGAATAAAATTTCTTCAGACCAGAGCGAGATACATCTTTGACATCAAAATTTCAACGACGGAATCAAGAAAACCACTCCTTGGACTGGCAACCACTCACAGCATTCTCACCGTACACCTCACAAATTTTTTGGCATGTTTTGTAGCGCTTTCGCCTTTCTTATAGTAAAAACGAACATCACATAGCATATCGCTTCAGATATTACATTCATTTTCATATCAATTAACTTTTTGCGCTGCCGAGGAATTACAGTAAAATCTTCACACTAAAAGTGTGGCCTGAAATGTCACCCTTCAAATTCACGTCAGTTAACCGCAATTTGATTAGTGTTGCCAGATGTATAGGCGTCAACACCACATAGCGACGAAAGTCCGCAGATACTTTTCAAATACCCAATATTTAGTAAAAAAAAGTAAGTGCGATTGGGCAACACTGGAGAAGTGAAACTCACGTTACATATCTATTTTGTCTCCTAAGCAATATGTATACATACATATGTACATACATATATCTGCTTTTGCTTAAGGTTATTTTTTTGTCTTTCTTCTATCTAGATCCCTACTTCTACCCCTGTTCGTTCTAATTACATACAATTTTGTTATCCTTTATCTTCATTTTTATCTTTATACTCTAACGATAACAAACTGGATAGTAACATCCAGCAAATTATTGATAACGAAACCGATAAAAATATCGAAACAAATTCGTTAACAAATTCGATAAAAATTTCGATAGCAAAATCGAAAATATTGGTAGCAAAATCGATTGGAAAATTTAGAAAAATATCGCTAAAAAATCGATAAAATTATCGGCAACAAAATCGATAAGCAATCGATAACAAAAATCGATAAAATTCTTGATAAAAATATCGATAATAAAATCGATAAATAATCGATAACAAAACTGATAAACAATCGAAGACAAAATTCATAAATAATCGATAACAAAATCGATAACAAAAGCGTAAATAAAATAAATAAATAATCGATAACAAAATCAATGAAAATATCGACAACAATGTCGGTAAATAATCGATAACAAAAATCGATTAGAAAATCGATAAAATTATTAATAACAAAATCAAAAAAAAAATCGACTGCAAAATCGATATAAATATCGATAAATAATCGATAACAAAATTGGTAAATAATGGATAAAAAAATTGATAACTAATCGATAACAAAATCGATAACAAAAGTCATAACAACATAAAAAATATCGATAACAAAATCGATTACTATATAGATTATTATATCGACAAGTTCCAAAAATAAGGATAGAAAAGTCGATAACAATATCGATAAAAATATCGATTATTATATCGATAAGTCCAGAGAATCCCGAAAATCTCTAAAATCCCAAAAGAGTTCACAGATTGAGTCTCTGTGTCTCCATCTATATCCTCTTCTCTGTAATTACCTTTATTTTAATCCTTCTTCCTCTATCTTCATCTTTACTTTTATCAGTATCCTCATCCTCATATTTTTCTTTATATTTATCTTTGTTTTTACTTTTATGTTTACCATTTTCTCATCTACATATTCCCCTTCACCTTTGCCCTTATATATATATATATAAGTAAAGCGTTTAAATTTACCTTGGTCTTCATGTTTGCCTTTACCTTTACGCAGCTTTGTTTTTGGTTTTAATTTTTTATGTACGTATTCAAATTGTATCCGGTAAACAAATATAAAGACTTCTATGTCATAAAAAGTCCCGGTTTGTACTTTTATCAACTTATACACATGTACATATTTATGTATGAATGTATGGGTTTTCCTCCAAATTTCGTTGTTACTTTATAATGACTCACCGAAAATTTGATTAAACTGCGCTTACTAAATAAGTCACAAACAAGCATTCATACATTTTGTTCACATTCAATGTCTTCAAAACTCTTAGGTTGCCGATATGGATCAGTGAATTTACAATTATTTAGTATTTACGTATGCGGATATCTACAGTTATAAATACACATATATATGTACATGCTCGTATAAAACCAATTTTTTATTAAACTAAAATTTAATAGCTGATGACTCAGACTCACCTGCGTTAAACTGCGTCGGAGACCGCCTTGTAAGAATGTCGGTAAAGCTGTGGGGTTGCGCGCCTGCGCGGCCTCACCTTCTTTTGTTGTGCCTGAAGCTGCTTGACGCTGGTGTTCTTCTGGTTGCTGTTGTGAATTTTGTGCGCTTTGTGCGTTGATAAGTTGTTCTCCTTGTTGCCGCTGTTGTTCTTCTTGTGCGCTATTGTCTACATGCCGTAATTTGACGAAACCGCCGCTACCAAGTGGTGGCAATTGAGGGCCAATGCCAATGGCTAAGCCGCCCGCTGGTGGTGCAATAACAGAATGACTTTTACTTTTCGCAATGAGACTGCTGGTGCTGTGTGTTGAGAGAAGAATGGCAAGGAAAATTGTGAATTAGAAATTAATTGCGGAAACTATTAGCGGTGATTTAACAACAAGAAATGGAGGGTATGCACGAATACAAATTTATTATCTAAGTATTTGAAAAAGAAAGAAAAAAAATACAAAAACAAGAAAAGACAAACATATAAAATATGGAGGAATTAGTAAAACTGCAGAGGCGTGTAATCAGCATTCACACAGCACAGGGGGAAGACAAGGCACGCGAATGTGGCAGCTAAGTAAGATGCGTGTCGAAGTCGCTAACACGCAAAGTGGTAACAAAATTTCCGACAACACTTACATATTAAATTCATATGTGTTTTTCCTTATTTTCTTTCTCGAAGGTGGTAAACAAATCACTAAAGACTGGTTGGTTTATGCCAAGCGAGTCAAGTCAATGATGCAACATACTACATACATACATACATAGTTAACTACTGGCGGCAAATTCATTTCTGAAAACACGCCACAGCGCCACGTCGTAGAATGCATCAAACAACTTCCTAGTACGCCCCAAAAAGCCCCAAGGAGCCGCAGCGACTGATGATGACTAATGAGCACTTGCAGTTGAGAGTTGTTGTTGTAGTTGCGCTGCAGTTCTTACCGCAGCCGCAGCTTGTTGAATGAAGATAATCTGCAGAGCTTAGAGATCTAAAAGTTGCTGTTGAAAGTATGACGGGAAAATTCTGTGCTGCCTTGCGCTTCTAAGACTCCAGATGAGTTACTTCTTCCCCAGCTGCACAAAGTTCATTGCATTTGTTAGTAGCAGAAAATCAACACAAAACTAATGCGGAAATCGTGACCATGCAATATTCACTGTAAGACAGCAAAATGGGTTTTACGCGCCAAAGGGAAATATGTAGCTTTTCGTTAACTGACACACATAACGAAATGTAACCAAATGCATTTCTTCGTAGAAGTCTCGCAGTTGAAGTACAAAAATACCCAGCAGCAAAATTTAGAGACGGACTGGCAAAGTGTTTGTTGCCCCATACAAATTACAGAACTGTCTCTAAACCACTGAAAAATTGATGTAGAGTTGGGCAGTTGAAACTTGTGTTGTGCTACACAGAGAAAATACAACAAGAAACAAGAAAACAAGAAGATTGTCTCTATAAAAACTTTCTAGGCTAAGGAGTAAAACAGGCGAAAAAACTAAGCAAATTCATTAGGGATTCCTTATTGATATAATATGAAAATTTTATGAAATGTCTTCTTGAATTAATTAGAAAAAAAATATATGTGAAGTAATTCATATTATTAAACAGAATAATGTCGGCCACGCGTCCACCGCACAGTGGAATAAAAGTAGGAAAAAGTCGGCAAAATTGTTGGTTGACTGAATAGAAAAAAAACAGAAATCGTGAAAATCAAAAAGTAGATATCGGGTGTCCGAAAATTGTGAAAATATGAAAAGACACGTATTTTAATCTTTTTGAAGTTTTAACAGCTTTGATCGTGTTAACGATTCAAAGGATTTGTTCAGTTTTTTACCATTCTACTCAGGAAGGTTTCTGAAGAAAAAAATTAAAACTGGATTTTTGTTTTAGAGCAGAATTTGAAGTATGCTGTTGAGTCTTTGAATACTTATAAATTTTAAGATATCAAGTAGAATTTTTAGACATCCGATAGTTTTTGATAGACCACGGATTTTGGTACCTTGGGTATTGAGCTATATCCCGCCATTTCAGCAAAAAAGGTACTGGTTTGGTATTCATAAAAATGTTCGCCAGTTTCAAAAGACCAAAGAAAGGACGAAATTAGTCACACGTTTTATTCCGGAAGAAAGAACTGTAGTATTTCCCATCTTATTAGACACAAAACAAAAATTAAAAGTTTCATTATCCGGGGTCTTGCTCTGTTTAATAGTCCAATTTTTTATCGATTTTTTGTTCTTCCATTTCCATTATGACTGAAGGGCACTTTGCAGTTCTAATCCGATTTTCTTTCCTGCTGGGTTTACACCCCCGAATTGTTTTCTTCTGTGCTCAAATTTAAATCGATCGTGCATAAAATGGGCACAGATGGGCATATTAAGTGTTTAGCGCGTACAATTGGAACATTTGCGCCGTTGAGCTGGGAAAGCTAAGTAATATATTCAAGTCTGCGAATGGTTCGAGAGAAAGTAATGCACTAAAAACGCATAATTGATGGCATAATTTTCATGGCTGCTGCATGAAGTAGCATTTAAGTTAGTGGGAGGCAATTTAAATTCTTTCAAGGTGGTCCATTCAAGAACAGTAGAGATATGTACATATGTATGTAATCAAAAATGTCAAAACTTAGTTCAAAATTTAAGTACACTGTAATATTCCTCTTATACGGAATAATTTTCCCATGGATTATCATTCACCGCAACGGAAATATAAGTATTTCACTACCCCGCACAACAACAACCTTTGGTTCCATTAGTGAACTTGAGGACACTTTCATTTCAAAAAATGTATTTTCAACATTTTTTCCGCGAAGGCCTTACGAATGACATAAGAATTCATATTATTAAATTTAGTGGCTTGCTAGCGGCATATAATTTATTTTATAAGGAATTTTCGGTTTAATTAAGTTTAGCGTATGAATTATCTTCACAAAAACACCAAATACGTATAAATTTAAGAGAGCGAATTTCCAGATTTTTGCCCACTAAACCGGCACTGTGCTACGAAGAGATCAGCAATCCCTCAAATATTTTCCGTAGCGAAGGGATGTGGAAGATAATAAGAAAAATCTGTGAACGTTTCAGAGAAAAGTGCGAAAAATAAACGGTTAAACAGGGAGCCAGTCAAATATTTTTGGGTATGAATTCCTCACTATGGGCTGGTCCGCATAACTCTCATAGTTTAATATTCTCTTCCTATTTCTAAATAATTTAACGTTTTTTTTCATCAAACATAGGGGACTCCCCTTTGGACTGCCCATATCATCGCCAAAGTTTAAAAGTCAACGCGAATTTTTGACATATCACGAATACCCAAAACTACGGGAAATCATCTTCTCTAGTAATATAATGCAGTAAGCAAATGGCACACCTTCAAAGGCGAATATGTACGATCCACAAGCAGTTATATTTCGAAATCTTATTTTTGAGTTGTGCCTGGTTTGAAGACGATATAAGAAATGCTTGTCATGTATTCGAAATTTTATATACGCCACTGTATTGTATACTTTTATCTTACCGCAAAAATTTTATGGCAGTCGTTCAAGCTCAGGTAATTCACTTTTTAATGCCGAATTTTTTGCTCCACCTTAGTACATACGATGGATATCGAAAATAAATATTTGTACCACAAATTTTAATATTTATTCAACTAATTTATTTAAAACACGACTGCTCGTCAAAACTCACGAAACATAAATAAACTCAAAAATTACGCTTAGGTCTTAAGTGACCGTTTATCTACAACTACTAGTTATCCTTCGCTCCGATCTAACATTCTAACTGCTACAAAATTTAGTGACAAATCTTGTCGCCAACAATTAAGCAGTGCAGACCAATTTACAAACGCGCTCGCTATAAGCACTTTGCCAGAATTCGAGCAGCAGGTAAAAGGCAAAATTATCAAATTTGTTTGTCTAACAAATTTGTGATAATAAATATTTATTGAGCAGGACTTGGCACCTTTCCTATGTAAGCATGAAAATATTTATGTACATGCAGATAGATACTACTGATTTTCTTCTCCTTTTTTAAGTAAATATGTACATATGTAGCTATTTTCCAGTTCTGAAAGGTCCTATAGAGTAATAGTCAGGTATGTGAATATGTAAATAATCTTCACGACATACTCACGTACATATATACATATATACATATGTATATACGAATTTAGTGCATGCATCTGTGGCACTCCTGAGCGCGCTAGTTATTTGAGTCAATCGATCCTTGCAGGTAGTACGTACTGACCCTACATATATTTGTATGTATGTACAATAGGGTGGTCCAAAAATGCATGTGAAAAAGTAAAGTCGGAATTTTTATGCTCTCACCCCCTAGGATTGTTCTATACCGAAAATAATACATCCCTATTTTTTTATTTTGAAATCAAAAAATATTTAGAGGTCGCTCAAAGCGCCCAAAGTTTTCCATGTATTTTATATGGGGAAAAAATAATTTTTCGTAGAAATGATATATAATTCTTAGAAATCAATATTTTTCTATCGGAAAACTCTGTTTATCTGTAGAAAATAACTGTTATCAGACAATGTAAAAATAAACGTTGGGTAATAACTGTTACCAAGCAATGTCAAAAATAAACGTTTGGAAATAACTCTTATTGCCGACGGTAAATATATTTCTCCTGCATAACAGTTAGGAGGCAACGTAAAAAATAAACGTTGGGTTATAGGCTTATATCTCTTATCGGCGAAATAAAAAAATATTTCTCATCTTATAACTGTTATGGAACAACGTTTTACGATAAAACTTGTAACTGTTAAGTCCTTGGTTTCTAAGAGTTTTTGAAGAATACAAAAATTGTAAACGTTTTGTAACGATGTCGTTCTGAATTTTAGAAAAGTTCGATAGAAATTTCGCAACTAACGCAACAAGAAATTCGCCTTTACGGTTTTCAACGCCACCTTAAGCCTGTGGAAGTTTTCAATGAATTCCGAATGCAGCCCTGGCGAAGGTGGCGAATGACAGAAAAGATGGCCAGTTAATACCATATCAGTCTTCGCGAAAGTTACGTAGCTCTCTAGGTGCACGCAGACACCTACTCGATGGGTGTCACAAATTTTGAGTAGGAGGTAAAACGAACCCCGGGTTCATTTGGCTAAATGTTTCCAATGAAATTTCAACAACGGTGAGTATATTTAGCAGCTTTAAAACAACCGCAACAGGTGAAGAAGCTTGGTTTTAATAATCATGAGCCGAAAACTAAATAGCAGCAGTCAATGGAATGGAGCCCACAAGTCCGCCTAGTAAAGCCAGGCTTCAAACGCCAGCAACGAAAGCGATGCACAGTGGCACTACAGACAAAAAGAAATGTTTTGAAATTAATGGTGATTATGTAGAAAATATAAAAATAATGAAGATAAAAAATTACAATAAAGTGTTTTGGATGATAAAAGCTTTTGATTTATTTTTGTTTATTTATCCATTTGTAAAACAAATCGCATAAAAAATAGAAAGAAAACAACAAAATGAAAAACATTTTATCGCATGTTTGCGTTGCATTTATTCCACATTCGTCTCATCGAGCGTCATTAAATTGCTGAAAGCATAGAAATGAGTAGACAACAAATGGAAATACTCCCACTAAATGTAGCAAAAAAAAAAGTTAAACAAAATATCGCATGCCTTACAATTTGAAGGTTAGTCGCGTCATTCATTTTGGTGGCATGCGATTGTATAAATTTTCATGTCAACGAACAGCTACCATTAACGTTTAATACTTTGGTACTATCTGATACCGTATAGCAATGTTAATAGCTTGCACATAATTTCGTTGTCAAGTTCACTTTCACGCATAAAATACGCATTAAAGCCCTTGTTAATGGCAAACAATAACAAAAATAAAATTAAAATAACAGAAATATATAAAATCGTAAGTTCATTAGATAAGTGAGGTTAAAAATAAAGTAATTTTCCTTAAATTGAACACCAAAAAGGAATATTTTTTTTTATGGAAAGGCCAATAGAACTAAATACATAATTTGTTCACTACGGTTTATTCACGACGTTAATTGCGGTAGGAAAAGCCCATGGTGGAATTATGCGAAGTCAAGTAATTACATAGAGCGAGAAGAAAGATTTAGACAATGCCTTATTCGAAAATTTGCAGGGCAATTCTGGTTAAGATAGTCTCTTTCGTAAGACAAATGAAAAACAAATGACAAGATAGTTCGAAAGACTTTTGCTATTCTAGCACAAAAGTCTTAGAAAAAAGCTCTCATTCACCACTCGTGGTGAAAAGCTATTTTGAGAGAAAACACTTGTATATCATTTAGCTCGCGTCGCTGCAATAGTCGCTATGGCCAAGTGAGCAAAGCACACTCGCAAGATCCGAGTTCGAGTCTCGGGCAGCGGACTTATTTTTTATTTAATTTTTGTTTTTTGATTAACATTTTTTTCTTTTTAATAAAAGTTTCTTTTAATTTTTACATTTTATTGTTTTAAAAGGAAGAACATATTGCTTTCATTTCGTTTAATTTTTAGGAACTTATTTTTATATTCTTTTATTTAATATATTTTTTTTTTAGTTTAATTTTCTTCTACTCTTAAAATTTTTGTTGGTTGGTTATTTTTATTTTTGTTTAATTTAATGTTTAGAATTATATTTTATTTATTTCTTCTTTTAAATATAGTTTGTTTTTCTTGTGTTAATTTTATTTAATTTTAATTTTTATATTTCATTGTTTTAAGAGGAAAAATATATTTATTTTATTTCATTTCATTTTTAGGATCTTATTTTATTTTGTTTTATATTATGTTTTTTATCTTTTTTTAATTTACTTTTTTTAATTTTATTTAATTTTTAAATACTGTTTTCTTATCTTTTGATTACATTTTTTTTCTTTTACTGATTAAACTTTTTTCTTTTTCTAATTAAATTTTTAGATTGTATTATTTTAAAAAGAAAAAAATAATTTTTTTTTAATTTCATTTAATTTTTAAAAACATTTTAAAATAATTTGATTTAATTTTTTTCTAATTTTATTTATTAGTTTTAGTGCTTTTACCCGGTATCCATCTATTTATACAGAAACCTTCAAAAAGCTTCTTTAAGGTGCTTAAGATGCATCAAAAAACCTGTTATGATTCTTAGCTTCTTTTTAGGGAGGCCCATGAGTAGACGGTATCTATGCAGATTGTACCCACCTAGTAAGCTTTTAGTTCATCGGAGGCTGTGGTATTCGTCAGTGTAGTTCTCTTAGTTTGCTATTTTTCTTTACTGGCGCTTCCTTTATCGTGTTGGAATCTAATGAAAGGAAGGGTATTAGGTCCAATCGGGTTCGCTTCCTCATTTCCTTCGACTCCCATGGTCCCTGGTATCCATAGAAATTGGATAATATTATCAGTCACCTTAAGGTGACTCTAGGAGCACCGCGGATTTGACCTCCAAAGATGAGAGAGCCTGGAGTGTAGCCTGGCTATGACTTAAAATTAGGATGCCCCCACTTAGATAATACCTACGAAGGTAAGGTTCCTGGAGGCACCGAAAGCTTTAGTTACGAGCCATATACGCCTGCTTCAATACTCAAAGGAGTAGTTTTTTTATACTTTTAGCACGTGCCCTAGTTTACAGTTTTAAAATTTTCTACCTAACCGATTCACTGCTATAGAAAGTAAAAAACTGCACGTGACCCACTTCCACGAGCCTAACTAATTCCCTACAAATTTTGTTTATTTTGTTAAAAAGGAAAACAAAATTCCTTTGTACGACTTCTCACTCTACCAGACAGCTAAATAGACGGCCAGGCCAGACAGTCAGTCAGTTGGTCGTTGGTCGCTGGTACTTTCCTTGTTGTTGGCAGGTCACTTTCGCATTTAGCGGCCAGTTGACGGTTTTTGCTGATAGCTGGCTGGCATGGTGCCTGCTGCCTAACTTGGTTGCCCACTGCGGTGCAGTCACATTATTTATGCGGTGTTTGTTGTGATTTTTGTGTTTAGTGGTTAACTTCAACTGCCACATAAACACACACACACACACGCACACGAGCTGCTGGCAACACATTTGTTGAGTTGCAATGCCAAACGCAGCGAAAGAAAAACTTGTTCGACGAAACTTGTTTCTGGGATGCGGATAGTAGAGTAGGAGGACGAAGGTGACAACGATGACTGCGTGACACGATTTCGAAATGTTGCTCCAACAACTGTTGATTGAAACGGCCAGTGGTTGTGGGTTGCGCTGCGCTAGTGGTTTGCTGATAAACAAAATTTTCCGCTCTTCTATTTTGGGTTACTTAGGTACTAGGTATGTATGTACAAATGTGTTTTGCGCAGGCGCGAAAGCGAAGTTAACAAATTTATGGAAACTGAGTATATGTATATTTTTGTCAAGAAATAACAACGAATTGGCAAACACTTGGCTACGTTGAAAATGAAATTTGGGTTGAAATGAGTCGCAAGAGGTGGCAGCGTGGCGCCCAGTGCACTAACCAATTTACAGCTTTTAGCAACTTGTTCAAAGGCGACAGCCTGCCTCTGTCAGTAATCTGGCGCGCTGCACTTGTCGACTTGTCGAGCAATTAAGCCACATTTCGTAGGCCATTAAATAAATTGCATAATTATATTTAACGTTCAAGCGTTGGTGCGCATGCGCGTACGCTAGCTAGCGTGGTGTGGTGCAACTTGCCAAACTCGCTTTTGCGAATGAAAAGCGAAATTAATTGGAGAATGCAACTTGCAACTAACTCGCTGGCGTACATTGCCAGCATGAATGTACAGGTGACAGACAGCGCCAAGTGTACTTGTATCGACATCATGCCACACGGCGTAATGTGCGAAACTCACTCGCCATCGCACGTACCATCCGCAACGAGCTGTGCAGATAGATAATCACACTCAGCTTATGTATGCCAAATTGCAAAAAGCTTAATTGCAAATATGTCGGGTTTTTTTTCTGTGTTTTTATTTTCCTCCATTTCGTTACGCTTTAACTGGCTGTAAACGAGAGTCAGGCAGGAAGAGTCAAGCATCAAGTCATTTGAGCCCAGTTAGTGTTGGCACACAACGCGTAGGAACTCAAAGATGTGGTGCCGGGCAGGCAGGCAGGCAGGCAGTTTGCTGATAGCCACTTTTGGTTGGACGCAGTAGCTCGTTGCACTTACTTACAGGGGTGTAAAGGAAAATTACATGAAATCGTTTGGTGGAAGATGCTTAACAATGCGGGAGTGGCTATCATGCTCATAGTTTGCGTCAGTAGTAATCGCAAATTGCAAACCGCAAAAACCACAATCGCTGCGGAGTAAACGAGCATTCGAAGTAAGTGAAATTGTTGTAAATCAGAAAATCGATGCACCTGGCTAGTGTGGAAAAATTTCCGCCTGCTTACGTGGCTACAGTGTGGTG
>NW_023458565.1:13024884-13054540 GCF_013731165.1 Rhagoletis pomonella
GGAAACTTAACCCGGGTCTTGGCGAATTCCCACGATCAGACTCTGCATCAAGGCGTTTTGTGAGATGCGCGTTGCGTTGTGCGCTTTTGCCAGCAAGCAAACTAACCTTTGTTTAGGAGTGTTTACACAAATCGTCGTTTATAAATAGGTAAATACAAATAGACAGATATATATATATATATTCGCGTGTTTTTCATTTCTTTGCATTTGCTAAACCTCTTTTGCAAAGCTTGGCCTAATTGCTATTTGATTTGTTGTTGGTGTTTGTGAACGCGCGCAATAAGGCTGTAAGATGATACGGTACAAAGATCAACTGCCAAGGCCTATTTTAATGTTGATACTCGTATTTGTAGTCAATTATTTACGGTTTGTATAGCAACTTTGCTGTTTGGGGCTTGTTTGCTTATATTAAGCTCTTAATTCTTTCCTCGTTACTGATATTTGAAACGTAAAAGCGAATTGAACCTACTTTTTTACAAGCGAAATAAATTAACTTTCCCACTCCTTTTGAGAAAGGATTGCCATTACTAAATACAAAACCGTTTCTACCTGATAAATATTCTGCGACTTGACCAGTTTTTGGCTACATTGGAGATGGCGAGTTTTATGGACCCTTGGCATATTTTGCTTCTATTTATGGCTATCAATGTTGAGCTTCTGTTTGAGCGCTCTCTGTCTAATGACTAGTTTCTTGGTACCCGTAAGCGAAGGATTTGGATAACTCCTCAAGAGAATCTGTTTTATAGAGAAGACATTCAAAGAGCGACATGAAGAAGCTGACAATTTGCCGCATCCTGATTTATCTATGCACATATGAGAGCAGTTCAAAAAGTATCCACATACTCCTGGGAGAAACCCTCTTGAGATTCTATTTAGCCTTCTTAGTAGTGATGTGCGGTTGCCAACGATTTGAAAGCGCCAAAGATAAGGAAGAAAACTAGCTGTAAGTCGGCCAGATCGGATATATGGCGGCTATATGATAGTGCCTTTGACCGAACTTAATTTGGTTTGTCAACTCATAACTCCATATTACGTAAACAAACCGAATCGCATCAAAAACAACGAGGAAACGAGTTTCTACCGGAACGGTTTTCCGGTTCATTTGGAATCGAGTTTTTCGGCTCTTTAGGGATCGGGTTTCAGTCCTTCCGGAACCGTTTTTCGGTTCGTTTAGAATCGAGTTTCGGTTCATCCGGGACCGTTTTTCAATTGTTCTGGAATTGAGTTTCCGTTCACTCGGAACCGTTTTTGCGTTATTGTAAGAACCGGTCGGATCTCTAACAGAACCGGTTCTCCGGTTCCGGTTCCTCCGTTCTGTGCATCACTACTACTTAATAGCCCAAAGGCGAAGACAGTATAAGTAGTGCTCGGGTAACTGGAGATCAGTGCTTGAAATGGGACTGGCAACAGCCGGTCTCTGCGTTCATTTTTCTTCCCACTCTCTATACATAGATTTCCCTTCCAACTCTGTTGTTTGAGAAAAACCTAAATGTTTTGATGTACGAGAATCAGCCTGGGTTTGTGGAAGGCACCTAAGCCATTTATTTCAATATAAAGAAAGTTAAATTTTTCCCCTGTTATCCGGCATGTCTTTGACAGAGCGATTGATCTATTATGATCTACTCCGAACGCTAGGCTGTAACTAAATCTCTAAAATCTAACGCTGCAACGGCCAATGTACGAGGGTAAGTTGAAAAGTCACAAAAATTTTGAATAGAAGATGATATATCCAACAAAAAAGCGTTTTATTTTTCAACATAGTCTTCTTTTAGCTCAATACATTTAGTCCATCGTTTTACCAATTTTTTAATTCCTTCCAAATAATAAATTCCCAAGGCCATCTAAATAAACGTTTGGTTCAAGGATGGTCTCTTCATTCGACCCAAATCTCTCAGTGAGAAAATCGAACTTAGTACAAATAAAGTCAGTTATCAACGATCTATCACAGAAAGATGTACAATTCATGCTCTTCAGAGTCTCAAAAGGAAAATAATGAAGTCCATGCAGAATAAAAAGGTGACACGTAGAGAATGGGGATGGCCTTATCACCGCATAACATGTGTCCTTAAATCCAGAGCTATGATAGAATGCCCGCAGGGTGGAGTAGTCTCGCCTCTAATATGGTTCACCGTAGTTTATAAATTACCGTGTCTTTTTAGTGAAAAGGCCATCAATGTTCAAGGCTATGCGGCTGATTTACCATCCTTATCAGAGGTAGTTTTGAATTTCAATCTATTACCTCCTACATAATGTGCGGAACATAGTCCCCAATTCTTCTTCTTTTGATTTGGCGCTACAGCCGTTGCCGGGTTAAGGCCGAGACCAAAAAACCTCGCCGAATTTCTTTGCCCCTTTCCAAGTTCAGCCAGTTGCTCACACCAAGTGTAAACATGTCCTTCTCCACCAGGTCTTTTAATGATGTTCGTGAGCGCATTTGCTTTCGTTGCCCAACCTTAGTCGCCAAATAATGCAGTAACAATTAGATAAATGCAAACACTAAGAAAACTAATATTGTCACATGTGCAGTACAGAAAAAAGAATAAGGACGAATGGTTCGACCCATTCCTTCAAAGAAAAGAGATACACTTCTCTAAGGAAGTCATATATCTTGAAGTTATCCATGATGACAAACTCGCATAGAATCAGCACCTAGAAAAAACAATCCAAAAGGGGGAGGGCTTAATCTGGATTACCCAGAAGCAAAGCCAACCTAATAGAAATAAGATATTTACGCAGTCCAATCTCAGAAAACTTTGGTAGTAACTAGCTTGCGCGGCTCTAGAGGCGCATGTTTGGACCAGCCTTCTCTACACTTTTTTATCAAGGAGGATATGTTGTATGTATACTGCTGGTCTCATCTGAGGGGAAAATGTTGAGAATATGAAGGTTATAATAATAGATGGGCGCTTACACCATATGCTAGTGTTTGGCCGAGCTTCTCCTCCGATATGTGGCATGCGCCTTGATGTTGTCACACAAAGGGGAGGAACCTATTTACAGTTTTACGCCGACTCCGAGCGGCGATTGTATTTTTATGAGAAGCTGTTTTACATGGCAGAAATACACTCGGAGGTTTGCCATTGCCTTCCGCTATTACAAAATATTTTTCTTTTATTTTTTTTGATGTTACTCGGAACCTGGCACTGCTAACCACTACACCACAGCGGCCGGCAGGTTATACACTCACCTAATCTAGTTTTGTGGGCCTGTGTTTTCCAAGGTTTAACTTCATACATACATAACTTTAACTAACTAGGCGATCTATGTAAGGTCGACCACATCTCCGTTGTACAGTCCGTTGTACGCTTTCCTGCAGGGGTTTTCTTAAAAACTATCTACCGCTGCTAGTGTAACTTTATTCATAAGTTAATTCATCATTATGACATCTAATTCTGTTACGCAACAACAATTTCAAGTTCAAGCTCACTGTTATACATAAATACTTAATTTCACAAGTATGTGCGACGTAACCTTTTTTGGCAACAAACAAGAGAAAAGTTGTCAAAATAAATTAAAGGTAAACATGAATGCTGTTTGAAAACGAGTGTCAGAGATTAATCACAACTAATTACAAGAACCGAATGAACAAAACGAAATCATTTTGAGGTTAGAATTAATTATTAATGGACAAATAAAGCGATTATGAACAATTTGTAGCCTTTCTAGACCTAATAATAGCAAATTATTTCAATTTGAAAAATTTTAATAAAAATTAACCACGTTTGCTATTTTCTGCTAAATTATTTAATAACAGAAATAGGAAGTTGCGCAACTCCAGCGGTGCAATTCAAGGTTGCAAAAGTCATTAGTCAAAATTTTCTATAAAAATTTGCGGTTTTTTATTTGTACATACATACATATAACCATACATATAAACGTGCGTATACCTTTGCGAACATATTAATTTCGTAAAGTTAATTGTGGCTGTTGTTAATTTTTATATGTATGTACATATGTATTTTAATTTCTTTGTTCGTTGGAAAAGACCAAGTCATAAGTGAACTTGCAAGCGCAATAAAAACAGAGGAAAACAATGACAAAAACTAGTTTTTTTTCTTTTACCGCAAGAAAGGCGTTACCTTACAATATAAACCGTAATGGTGTAATTATAACCTGCCGGTAAAGAAATTAAATGTAAGTTAATGTTTTTCTTTTTAAATTTCTTGAAAGTGTGTACAACTGCCGTCAGCGGAGCTCACACAAATCAGCTGAGCTATGAATGCGCATTAGGGTGGTGCGGAAACAAAAAAAATTTGTGTTTTGAAATTGTGATAGCGGGGACATTTTTTTTATATAAATCTGTAAATACTTTCTACTTCCCTTTTTTGGTTGACATTTTTAGATGTTTGTAAAACAAATAGCGTAATTTATAAAAATCACGCGGATTTTTGGCAATTTTTTTTTTATTGATGTTGTTGTGCATTTCGCCCCATACAAAATTTGTTCGCCAATGTTTTTATACGAGGCTGGCTATTTAAAAATTTCTGATCAAACTATGGAAAAATTAACATTGGTGGCTGAAAACGGTTTAATTGTTTTTCAAAATATTCTCCATGAATCAATGCAATGGGATGGATTGGCAATGGAAGATATGCCTTCTGACGTCCAAATGTGTCACTGGAAATCGTGAACGTGAATTGTTGGTGAAAATGTTGGGCTAAAAGGTCTGAATAAAAAAAAAAATAGTTTTAGGCGAAGTTCGCGGGGACCGCTACTTTTTTTCTAAAAATTATTCTGATAAATTATATTATGGGTATTCATGTAAACGCGTAAATGCCTCGCAACTGCGTAAAGCTCGCAAATAAACCGATTTTCCGCAAAAAAAAAATAAAGTTAGTTTACGAGTTTTGCATGGTTACGAGGAATTTACGTGTTTAGATGGATTGCCTTATTATTTGTTCAGAATTAACAAAAATCTCAAGATTTCAATCAAAAAGGGAAGCAAAAAATATTAACCAATTTCAAAAACTTTAGGGGTATTCCAGGGATCAAAACGAAACGATCTCTCACTAGATATTATCGAAAATCAAGATTTTTTGTTTCCGCTCCACCCTAACGCACATACTGGCTGTTGTCACTAGCAATTCAAGTCTGCGTGGTTGACAGTTGAATGTGCTCAAAAAAAAAAAAAAATAACCCTACCAAAGTTGCCAACACATTTTCTTCGTTCGAACCCATAACATACTTACTTATATGTATGTATGTAAGTAGCATGTATTTATGTATACAAACCCTGCGGAAAAAAATGATCAATTGAGTAAAAAAATAACCAATTTGTAGTAAGCTTTTTTGCGGAATTTCGATAAATATCTAACTTTTAATTAGCTATGACAAAATTAACTTTAAGTGAGTTGTAAAGTCGTGCAGCAGTCATGCAGACGTTACCTGGAGTTTGGTTTCTTTAAATACTTTGTATACACTGCTTTTCTGCACTTCGCAGATACTTTCTCAAATTCAGGACAAATAAAATAAAGATCGAAAATTTATATTATCATTTTAATGTTCTGTCTGATGGAATTCAAATATGGGACCACCTACATAAGAACATGTCAACAAATAAGCAAAAATGTAATGTTAAATAAAGTAAATAATTAAAAATGTTAAAAATTCAAAAAAATATGCTTTGTTTATATTTTATGTCTAAAAGTAATGAGCTACAAATTAGTTGATATCTAATGCAGAGGAAACCAGTTCTCACTATTTGACGGCCATCGCCCTCCAAAAGTAGTTGGTTACGGCCGAAGGAAATAGTTAATATATAGTTACCACTGGTCGACTGCTAGTTAGTTAATAGTTAGCTACTAACTAGTCCCATTTCCTGCAGGGTAGTTGACTGCTGGGTAATTATAAGTTAGCTATAAACTAGCCACGTTTCCTGCAGGGGATATGTACATATGTATGTGAACTTTTCCTTCAGTGTAAATGCTACATACGAGTAAACACTCGCACGTTTCATTACCGCGCCAATGAAAATCATGTGCACTCCGTAAGTACATACTCTTGTAAATATTTCGTGTTGCCACAAAAGTCTTGCGGTCAATTAACCTAAGGCAAGACAAGTTGCTAACTATCAACTGGATGGAGGCAGACTGGTTGCCACAATCGCGAATGACTTGAAGAAAAATAAAAATAAATAAGAAGGAATAACACTACAGAAATAGTGCTGAAGAACTTAAAAGAAACAAGTGATAGATACACTAACACAGAAAAAGAGTAAAAAAGCGCATGGCTTTGTTGCCTGTGCGTCTCGCCCTTCTTCATCAACATTGCCATTTGCTGTGTCACCGTAGAATTCTTTGTTTTTTCTCCCCTTAAAAACACACAAGCGCTTGAGCTTACATAGTTCAGCAAGCCGTGGCATGTCACATTCGTCATTAAAGTGGGCGCTCTGTGAGAACGGCTTGAATGCCTATGACCGAGGCAGTAGAATTGTTGAGTCACACACAGTTAGTTGATGACGTTTATGAGCTTATAAAAAATAATCTCGTGCGAACTTGCTATGCGTGTTGTACTTATTTGTTGCGTAAGTTTGGAAAAGTTACAAAATTGCTGCTTTAAATATTTGTTGGTATTAAGTTCACACAATGAATCCCTAATTGATACTTTTCATATGAGTATTTATTTTTATTACTTTCAGAAAAGGCGATTTAAGGCGTCTAACAGGTTGCGACGAACTGTTGGGGGTCATATCTCCTTTTGGGACAGAATAGGAGCTGACTAAAGAAGTTGCGATTATCAAATCATGGTAGTTGACTACCGAAATCCTTTTTCCTGACAGAAATTACTTTAAACTCGTTACCCATTCTAAACAATGATGACAGCCCGATGTTCCCCAAGTGAACATAGGAACAGGTTCTGCTGCTTTCTCTGAGAAACTGACTTTAAGAGAGAGGCCTCTGGAATCCCGGCTTACTGCACCGTATTTCAGGCTGATTTACATAAGTATATGTATACGAAGCTGGCAGGCATGATCGGCTTAGATCCATCAAAACTTGCTGTGGACAGTCTGCTATCAAGGTCTTGGAGTTAGTAACGACTAACTCAATATGAGTTCAGGAATGCCGAAGATACTACAATCTCTTGGACAGCGTACTGGGTTCCGGGACACAGTAATATTCCGAGAAATAGTAAAGAAGTAGACAAGTGCGAAAGAAAGGGATCTGATAAAGGGTTTTCTTGAAGAGGCTCTAAACATATGTACAACCTCCCTTGGCATTCTCTGTCTCCACGATTTGAGGAAATGACTGGGTGGACTATTCTGCACCGTGTACTGTAGCGCGTTCACTCTGGGCACTACACGATGAACGAAAAGCACGGAGTTTCCTAAGAAGTACTCTCCCTATACCAGATGAAGTCCATCCGCCTAAACCAGGTGAAGTTTAAACGATTTTCCTCTTTGGGGATGGTAAGCAGCTCAGGATTCCTTCACTTTTGTGGGCATGAAAATAAGAATGGTGGTCCATAGTTGACATTTTGTACTACATCCCTTTGGTCCTGCACTGGTCTTGCGTGGCTGTGAAAGCTCCAATACCTCGGATAATCTAGTCTTTGGAGATCATTTATTTTATTATAAGTTTCTGATAAAGGCAGAATAGAAAAAGAAACTCGATGCTTGGATGCCAGACGAGTTAACGCAAAAAAAACCCCAAGTACCGAATTTCGGAACATAATCGTAACTATTTCTGAAGCGGATGGTGACTTATGACAAAGAGTGGATCACTTACGAAAAGAGTAAGTGAAAACAGTCGTAGTAGAATCGCGCTGAATCGGTGCAAATAGCACACAAGGTAGGATTG
This sequence comes from Rhagoletis pomonella, assembly GCF_013731165.1. NCBI lineage: Eukaryota > Metazoa > Arthropoda > Insecta > Diptera > Tephritidae > Rhagoletis > Rhagoletis pomonella. The sequence continues at coordinate 13,032,681 of NW_023458565.1, forward strand.
AAGGTCGAATAGGTTTTGCTGTATTTTTTTATTTTCTCTTGGCATTAAGGACCAGGACTTTTATGAAAGAGCCATAATGGAATTATCTTCAAAATGGCAACAAGTTATCGAACCAAATGGCGCAGATTTGACATAATTTGGATCATTAAAACTATGCAAAATAAAGCCCTTTTACTATAACATATATTTATTATACTCTTGGGTACTTAAGACACAATAAATGAACTGGGCGCGTGCGGGTGCTAATTGCTGTTTAATCCAGATATACATATGTACATATTTAGCTCATCCGCTTTGAAAAATGAATTTCACATTTCATGATTTTTTCAGAAACAATGACGGTGACACAAAGGTTTTATTCCACAGAAATCATCAATAAGAGGCCCTTTCTGCTAAGGACTTACAGTGCCGGCCAATTGAATAGCGCGCTATTTTGATCCTCAGTATCGAAAATTTTCCTTTTGTCTATTTAATATTCATTCATCTTCAATAAAAATGTAGCATATTCTATAATAAAAGCCATATAAATGCTAATAAGAAAAATTTATAACAATTCAACCAATTTTCATCAAAATTTCAAATTTTTTAAAATAAAATCCTTTTTATACTTTTTTTGCGTAGAAGTAAATCCGATTTTCAAACTTTACGAAAAACCAGAATTTAAAATAAATCAACAAATTTTCATAAACAATTTTTATATTTTTGTTTTTTAATTTACAATTTGTTTAATAATGCATTTTTTATAGCGAGTTTTCTTCAAACTTTTTTTATATGAAAGAAATTGCGCAACACTCACGACAAAAAAAAATCAGCCCCTTGAAATTTCCACTTGTTTATACGGTTTGAAATTTTTATTAACATTTTTTGATTTATTATAAGGTTTGAAAATGTAATAAACAAAAAGAAAACTGTCAAAACTGAAGATCAAAAGAGAGCGATGTTTAAGTGGCCGGCACTGTATTTATTTTAACGAATCACAGATGCCGAAAATTAATAACACAGTCATTAGCAACAGATGACGCCGTATAAGATTCTAACTGTATGCTTTTACATACAAATATATTAGGGTGTTCCTAAAAAATCAACAACTTAATTTTGTATATGGGCATACCCCTTTGTTTTATTAGATTTTTTAAATAAAAGCATCCACGAAAATTTCGAAATTTTAAATAAAATTTTAGGGGTCGCTCGCTACCACAGTTTGGAAAATTTTACCACAGTTTGAAAAAATCTAAAATTTTTAAATCGCAAAAATTCGACAAAATTGTGACTTTGACTAAATATAGCTGAGCGTTTTAAAATGAACTTATATAAATTCATACACTCGCTGGGTTATGCATAGCTGGTAAAAATGAAGATTTTGTAGAACTTTTGCGATAAAAAAATAAAATTTTTTCAGATCCTGGCAGCGACTCTAAGTTTTATAACATTTTAAAAACTTTTTTAATGCCTTTATTTTGTACGTAGAGCTGTTGATATTCGAAGGACCACCCTAATATATGTGTAAGTGCAAAGGTACTCACTTGGTGGGTATTTCTTTGTTAAAATGCTAACAAAATTTGTGGCATACACAACGAAATGCACCACCACTTTGTTGCTTCATACCTCCAAAATTAGATTTTGAAACGCATAACAAAGTAAGTTTGATATCAAAACAAAGGATAAACAACATATTTCCGTTCCATCAAAAATTGTATTAAAAGAGAAAAAAGAAGTGAAAGGATACGCCTGGCAGTGGTGATACAAATACCAAAAGGCAAAAGTCCCATCGATCAAAGCAGCCAAATGCTGGAGTACATTGTAGATGGGGAGCTAGGTATAGGATGGCTCAGTCGATGAGCTGAAATGCACATTTAGGGGTTGTCATGTTTTTACTTCCAAGCTTCCAGTAACTTGGGGTGTTGCGCTTTGGGGGCGACCGGAAAACCATGGTGTGTTTTCTTTGTAAATTTTCCCGGGTGCACAAACATTATACAGGAAGGCAATGAAACAGTAAAGGTTTACAACCGTCTAGCAGCAGCCGGTCGGTATTCGGTTTTACGAAGGTCGATAATGTAAAACACGCCAAAGAGTATAAGCAAAATGTTGTGAGGGGAGTGAGAGAGAAAGTGATGAGGAATTGCGGCGGCGCCAGACAATGCAGTCAGTAGTAGATGATGGAAAAGCGAAAGGACTTGCATGAATACGAATGAATGCACACAGCCAGAGACACGAGTCGTCGACGCATTTTTGGGGGTGGCTGGCTGCTAAGTGAAGTTCGTTGAAACTGCGTGACTACCGCACCATTGAGGGGAAGGCTCTTAATGGACATATAAATGCAATGCTGCTTTTGAGCTTAAAGCGCTAAGTAATTCTATTTTACGTGAATTTAAAACAGAATTTTTGTCTGAAATCAAATCAATTTTTTTTTTTTTTTTTTAATTTTTAGCTTATTCTACTCTTCTGCCTCAATGCTTCCAGTCACGATTGATTTATTTTAAGCTAAAATTAAGAAAACTGCTCTACTAGATAATTTTCAAGTAAATCTATTATTGCCCTTTTTTTACGCTTCATTCACTACGACGAAATCATTATGAAAATCAAACTTTTCAAAAACCGGTTTTGTTTCGTAAATGATACTCGTACTGCTACTGTTTTTTTAAACTGTGTATCTGTAACCGTTTGGGTGCTTGGCGTGCTGTATGATTGGCGAATGTGTATGACATGACGGGCGAAGCCACAAAATATTCATATCGCTTACAGTTTGTTGAATTTAATACGATTTAAATTAATTAAGCTTGATCTTATAACTATCAACAAACAATCAATACAATTGTTGACAATTGAATGACAATAGAGGTGGCGAGATAATGATTTTGAATATACATACATACATACATACATACACATGTACGAGTAGATGATTATGCGATTAAATCAATCACCTTGAATGACAGCTTAATATAATATGCATTTAAAGAGAGCTTATGTAACCAGTAACTAATATACATACATACATTTAAGTACATACGTGCAAGTGCATTAATTTTTTGTATCGTTATTTTACGAAACAAAAGGGAAAATATATTCTTCCATATATCCTCTACCATACCGCTGTCGCTGAGTGATTGGAGGTGCGTACTACCACTCCGCAGCAGCTGCGTTCGATCCCTAGCCCGACCAACATCTAAATTAGAAAAAGTTTTTTCTAAGAACGGTCGCCCTCGGCAGGCTATGACAAACCTCCGAGTGTATTGCTGCTATAAAAAAGCTTCTCATAAAATCCACTTAGCGTTCGGAGGCGGCGCACAGTGGTCTGTTTTAGAAAAAATGGACATATAAGGCTTTAATTTTTGAAGTGAAACTTCTTACACGAGTTCGGAGATGGTTGCGTTAAATATTTAACACCAAGCCATAAACTCTGTATCGTTCGTACGATTTTCAAAAATGAGGTGTCACATGAAAGGGCTTGACCTGCAGATGTGCAGTATGGTTTTAGTCTTTTAAAGGGTTGCCATATATAAATTCAAATTATTTATTAAGTTAAACGAATTATCCCAATATGGGTATCAAAAGAAATGGTTTTGAATAAGTTGTATTTTCTAGCTAAATGTAGGAGGGTTGCCACCTGTTTCAAAAGTAAAATTTAGTTAAATTATACAAAAGTCTTACGCTTAAAATACTATACAGTACAGAAAGAGCTTACAGAAACACAATTAAAATATTTTTGAGGTGCCTGAAGAGGGTGGCCACCTGTTTAAAAAGTTAAACTCAAATTATTGAAGCAAATCTTATTATTATAGCTCCGTTATGTTTGCGATAAATATTTAACGCCACGGTACAGGTAGTATATGACGGGTATAGAAAACGAATAGCTGCGTTAAACGGCAATTGGGCGGGAAAAGACTAATGCAAAGACAAGAATATAGACAAAAACAAAGATAAAGATAAAGAAAAGATGAAGATCAAGATCAAGATGAAGATGAAGATAAAGATGAAGATGAAGATGAAAATGAAGATGAAGATGAAATTATATATGTATATTAGAAAATAAGTACATGTGTATGTATATCGCACATTTCTTTCTTTCTGGAATTTCCTCTATTAAGTTTCACTTCTTCCGCGCGTAGGGACTACACGCACTGAGTTTTTTTCTTTTTTTGACCTGAAACTAGTATGAATGAACTTTTTACAATTTGCAAACACTTATTTTTGCTGTTATTATATCAAGGAACCCCTTTCCATGGTCGCAAGAACCAAAAACCGCATTTAATATTCTTAAAAAAAAAGTTAATTTCAAGCAGTTAAAAAATACAAAAAAAAATAAAAATTTACTTTTGCAGGTCATTTTAAAGGTCCAATTGAATGAAAATATACCTTCACTTCAAAACCTACCCTTATAAGTAAATTTTTTTAACTTTTTTTGTTTTCGACTTAATGCATGCAATGAACTTTTAGAAAAAAAATTCAAATACGTTTTTTTTAGTTTACCAAAATATCTACATATGTATAAGGAAAAATTAAAACTTTCTCTTTTTGAAGGTCATTCTAAAGGTCAAGATAATTTTGTTATTTAACGATACTATTTTTCCAGAATTCTCCTTCTCAAAAGCTTTAAAATACGTACATTACATTCATTTTGCTACTCATCTCGTTCACGATATATTTGATTTTGTTTATTTCTTTCCAAAATATAACACTGTACGTCACACAGTGAGGAAAAATTGAAAATACTGCTTCAAAATTCTTTGCAGTACGTAATTTTCATCCGATTTGATTTTATTTTATTTTTTATGATAATTAATAAGATTTAGAAGAGATCTGTCGAGCCCGATTTTTGAATTCTTATTTGTATACTTTAAATGATTTAATGCAAAATGCAGAGAAACTGCAAGTTTTGAAGAAATTTGATTTTCCTGCTCCAGTTAATAAATGTTACATAATAAAAACCAGTTGAACAAAAATTTTAGGTTTTCGCGAAAACCAAAAGAAAATTCACATGAAAAATTTTAAATGCTTTAAAACACCTAGATTAATTTTTTTAGTCTTCAAAAAAATTTTGGGTATTCAGTTTTATAGATCATTAAAATTTAGTACAACCAAGTGCAAGTTGCATGTGACAAAGAGTTGGCGTTGATTTTTAATAATATTTGTGTGCTAAAATGAAAAAAAAAATAAATAAATAAAAACCAAAAATTTAAAAAAGGTTTTTCTATATTTACATAGTATGTAAATTAACCTTTATTCAGTTCAAAAAAATTACAACTGTTGGTAGAAGAGATTTAGAGATATTAGTAAGCATATGCGCTGGAGTGACGTTACAAAAACAGAAGTGAATTTTGACTTGGAACACAAAATTGCAAAACTAATTTTTCGCAAAAATGGTTCCGCTTGAATAACCAGTATATGTTATAAACAGACGCCAAATTGGGTCATAAATAAATTTGATATATGTTTTTTTTTTATTTGCGGTAGACTTTCCGCTGAAAAAGCCCACATATATAATAAGAATATAAATTATACGAGATTAGAGAACGATTTTATTTTCCATTTCAAATTAATGATCTATAAAACTGCATACTCAAAATTTTTTTAAAAACTCAAAAAAAAAAAATTAATTTTGGTGAAGTTTTTTTCATCTGCCTTTTCTTGTAATTTTTTTTCGTTTTAAAGGAAACCTGCAATGGTCATTCCATTTGTGTAACAACGTCAAGACGCACACCGTAAATTGGAGTAAAAGCTCGGCCAAACACTTACCAAAAGCGTTATTTTTAAAATGCGACTGTTCACCTTTCATACCAATTCGGGTATAAGGTGAACAAAAAGTCTCTTCATAGGACATGCTTCGAATGTAATGAAATAGTTCGTTCCATGTTAAGAGATCAAAAGTGGTTTTGCGGCATATTTATTTATAAATGATCTGTGAGTCATCCCGAATTAATCGCATTTTTGCAAGACACTTCCTGTATATACGAAAATAGTTAATATAGTTGAATTATTAAAATTAAGATGACTTCCTAATAAAAATGTGTAGATAAAAAATATTTATTTTGGCTCTGTAAATATTTGCAACTTTTTACTATACACATATTGGGAGATAACATTGTTGGCTTAACAATTTTGCCAAAGTCATTATTATATAAAATCTGTTTTTACTGCAGTCTGCGTTGTTCTTGATGCCGCAAAAAACTTTTGTCTGACGTCGGCTTTTAGTAATGTATGTTTTGCAAAAAAAGTGTAGAAACGTTTTTCTCTTTTTTTTTTGTCTAAATGCAAATGTGTATTCATGTACTATACGATGTACATACATACATACATATATACTATACCATTAACACGAGTATTTACTAATTTTGATACATAATATAGATTTGGCTTATAATTTAGTGTGCATATTTAAGTCAAACAGTTATGAAAGGGGTTTCCTAAGTTTGCCCTGAAATTACCAATAGCTAGGAGTAAAAATTTTAGCACCCTCTCGTAAAAAATCTGTTGAGATATTCAATTCACTTATTTACTTTTGTGAGTCATGGAAGGCAAATACCTCAAAACAAGCATACATTGCCGGAAAAAAGTATTGGCACAGCGTATTTTGCACAATATAAGCACCAATTTCTATTCTAATATTTTTCAGCTAATGTTTTATAAAAATATGGTTCATTCTACAACAAAAAACGCAAAAATAAAATTTCTAAACTTGCACAAATTTTATTGTAATATTTTCCCGATAATTTTTTACAAAAATATTGTTCATTCCGCAACAAAAAACACAAAAATATAATTTCTAAACTTTGTGCAAAACTCGCGAAATTTTTTCGAATTTTCTTGAATTCTAGTATAAAAAATGCAAGTTCGGATTTAGTCCAAAATCGCATTGATTTGTGAAATTTTTTTGTTGAAGGTGTTTTGCATTTTTTCCATATAAAGTATTTTCGAAATTTTTTTTTGTATCGAAGAGACTGCGTGAAAAAAAGTTGCCAAAAATCAACGGTAACTTAGAACTTCTACCTTATTACAATAAAATTGATTGGGCTGCAAATCTGTATACTCAAAAAAAATTCTAAAAAAATCGGATTAAAAAGTGGAAAATTTGCTGAATTTTCGTAAATTTCGCACAAAGTTCAGACATTATATTTTTATGTTTTTTGTTGCGGAATGAACCATATTTTTGTAAAAAATTGTCGGCAAAATATTACAATAAAAATTTTTGCATATATTGTAAGAAAGCAGCTGTGCCAATACTTTTTGTCGACAGTGTATACAATTATGTATGTATACTCAATGTCAAATGTTGGCGTACACCTTGTATTAGTATAATATTAACAATTATTTTCATGAAAATTTTTTTCATTAATTAAACAGGTTTACAAAAAGTTTATGCATACTAAACCAAACCTCTATATCCCTATGTTATTCGACACGCTGAAAGCGAGTCCGAGGTCCGCTAACCTCCATAATGTCCGCTTCAAGGTCATTTAAGGGTCAAGTAGGACAAAAAAATTATTCAACAAAAAAAAAAATGTTTTTGTTGTCGCTGAATCCGAATATGGAGGTCCCTTGATCCCTCAAGGTCATCTAGAGGTCATATCAAGGTCATCCCAAGGTCAAATTCAGAAGAATTTTATTGAATTTTCAGGTTTATTCAATGAATTCTTCCCTGCTTAACCTTCAAATTACCACGACGGACATCGGATTCGCATTCAGCATGTCGCATTACATAGGGATATATGTATGTATGTATAGGTTTGGTTTATTATGCATACACTTTTTTTTGTAAACCTGTGTTATTTATGAAAATATAGTTCATTCTATAATATAAACCAAAGTTTCACACTTTATATAAAGTTCACAACAATTCCAAAAGTTTTCATAAAAATTTCAAAAGTTTTCATAAAAACTTCAAAATTTTTATCCAGAATTTCTAGAAAATTTTCGAGTATGCAGTTCTGTAGCCCGTTCAATTTTAGTTCACAGAATTTCAAAAAATGTTCATAAAAATCTAAAAATTTTTATTCAGAATTTCTAGTCTATTTTCGAGTGTGCAGTTTTCTTCAATTTTAGTAAAACAAAGTGCAAGGTTCAAGTTGTTACTGTTGATTTTTTTGAATTTTTTTTATAGGCGTTGCGCATTTTCTTCCTTATAAAAAATATACGGTAACTCCTCAAAAATCACCGATATTTTTTAGCGACTTCAAAATTGCACTTAGTTTTATTAATTTAACGGGCTTAAAAAAGCATAGGTACTCGAAAATTGTATAGAAATTCTGGATAAAAATTTTTGAAAATTGTTTAAATGTTTGTGAACTAAAATTGAACGGTCAACAAAACTGCATACTCGAAAATTTTCTTGAAATTCTTAATTAAAATTTTGAAATTTTTTGAATTTTTCGAACTTTATATAAAGTGTGAAACATTGATTTAAATGTGTTATGTTATAGAATGCACTATATTTTCATAAAATTTTAAGTAAAAATAAATTCCTGAAAATGACTAAATATTTTATTAAAACAAGGTATACACCAACATTTGACACTGACTGTTAAAATTCTATTTTCTCGACTAAGCAGTTAGCGGCATTCCGCTAAAGATTGCAATTTTATCTTTAATTTTGCAGTGATTCATCTAGTTATGAGCGCTAATGTTGACCAACAATTACCCCCATTGCACCTTGTTATCAGTGGCACTGATGTAAATATTGAAAAAGAAAATTACGCACGTTTGTGAAGTTAGTGTGCGGGTGCTGTGCTAATAACGTTAGAATGCCAGGATTTTGATGATCTGCAAAAAACCGCAACATAGTACAAAACGAAAAAGAAATCTGAAGAACGCAAACAAGCGCAATTAGATAAATAATGGCACACATGTATGTATGTATGTATATTAGGATGCATCACTCTCCTACAGAAACAAATCTGTACTGTTTAGTTTAATTAAGTAATTAGTTTTTAAAAATATTTTTTCAAAAATCAGCTCAGATGATAAAAGAGTTTAAGCTTAAAAGATCTGTATAAATATTTTGAAAAATTTTATCATAATAATGAGATTTTAGGAGGTATTTTTAAATCGGTCTAGCTTAGATAAATTTTAAAATTTTCCGCAGTATTTTGGCGATTTCTTAAAATACAAGTTTTAGAAATTCGATAGAAAAACCGCATTTTTTTTGTGAGGCACACTAATGTATTTACATAAATATACGAGGGTGGGTTTACGATTTGAAGGTCCATGTATGAAGGTTCAGTGAAGTTTCAATCCAAATCGAATCTAAAGTATTTTTAATTTGAATTTAAATATTATTTTACAAGTATTTTAAACATCTCTGGCTAGAAGTTAAGCAAAAAAAAGTTGTTTCCCCAAAGAGGATAACACTTTTTTTGACAAACCACCTTTTGGGGTGAGGACCCTCGTAGTGTTTTGATCATTGAGCGACGCGCCAGATAAAGCAATCAAGTCGCAAAGAAGAACATCCGTCCGTCTATTCGATGCTGTTAGGGGTGTGGAATTTGATGTTGCTGCCGTTTATTGACCAACTCATTGTGGCCCAGATAATATACCAGATAAGAGTAGACAAAATGCAAAATATTTCAGACACTAATATAAAATATCATCAACCAACTTATCGGCGCACATAGTTTTGCGAAATTCGGCAACGACGAGACGCAACTCATCGCAGAAACAATAGCATTAAAATTTTAAAAGTTTTCTTTAGCCCCTAAATTTGGAGCTTTACACAATCGAATTGGAGTCAACTAATACCGAACGAATAGTAAACCTGCGTAAAAGCAAACTACTAAGGAGTCAACATGTACCAACTAACAGTTGCACTGCTGCTCTTGGCCGTCGGCCTGCAATTGGCGCAGTCACAACTGCCACCCAACGCAGCACTGCCATCCCAAAAGGGTTTGGTACGTTTACTATTCACCTCGCGAATTACGGCGCTGAATCCACAGGTGTCTGTCGCCTGTTTCACCGATTACATAGCGTATTCGAGTGCCATCGGCGAGGCCTACGGTCGAAAATACAAAAGTTGCCTGCTCGAAGCGAGCGAGGAACGCAAACAAATTGATAGCGATTCAGTGTTGGAGCGTCGTGAAATCGTGGAGGCTTCAGAGGCGGTCTGTAGCAGTCTACGTACGTGTAATGACTTGAACAACACATTGGAGCTGTTCAATTGTCATACGAAAATTGTGAGTACATTTTGAATATTCAAGGGAGTTGCGTTCGTTCAAAAATTGTGAAAAGTAGTGTGCATGTAGTATGAGGCTTATAATACATTGCAAGGACTAGAATGTTCTCAGAGTCGCAATCAAATTTCTCGGAATCATTGGGCATCCGTACTTTGATTGATTAAATGAACCGGGGAGCATCGCTTTAGTTTTAAAAGTTTTGAGCGTTTTTAACTATTTCAGTATTTCAGAATAGATCGATCATCTGATAAAGAGCGAGTTTCAGGAAAGTCTTCATTTGTTTTCTCGGCCTTAGGTCGTACCGGTTAATATGCTCCTGGTATTATTATGTTTGGTCCATGAATTTAGTCCAGCCCAGTCGTTTTAGTTAACCAAACATGTCTGGATCTAGATATGTAGATGTTAGTGGCTCGTCAGAACCACAGAAACGTAAGCTTGGGGCACGTATATGTTCTTTTCCGAATATCTAGCGTCTCCTGATAGTAAGCGGGAAGTGTCCCTCCACACTCAGCTCACTCAGGAGCCAAACACTGCGAGACATGTGTACATACACCTACGGACAACAACCAAAATAGGGCTTAGCATTAGCAGAACAAATCTCACGGGTCGTTTTTTAGTGTCACTTCTTTCTCTCGGCAGATAATAAAAAATATTCCGTCGAATTGATAACCTTCTCCTGTTTGTGAAGTCGGTAAATAAATTTGTCACCAAATGAAAAAAAATTAAATTGAGTAAAAGATGACTATGATTTGAGAAACTAAAATTCCATTTTTACAATTTTCATTCGGCACACTCGAAATTCATTCTAAAATTGTCCTATACATGAAGAAAGAAATATATATGTATGTGCATAAGGAATACTGTATATCTAGTATATCTTTTTTAGGTTTTTATTTAAATACAATTTCGCGATGGAATCTTGTTCTTTATACAAAACTGAAAAAGAATGCATTTTCTAAAATAGGTGTGCCACCATTTTCGATGTACATGAAACAATTCTTGAGATTTGCTCATATATGTGTGTAAATCGTACATACTCTTCACTAGAAAACAAAGGATTCTGAACTGGTTTAGACCTAATCTTGTTGCGAGTGACTCTCCATAGCAAACAGTCGAGGCGGCTCAATGTGGAGAAATGGACATAGAAATTATCTGTGGCGCAGGATACATGATGCTAAAAGATTCTGGGATGTGTCTGGGACTAATCGCTATCTCTTTCTCCTGTACTAGGACGCTAGGACACTGATTAGTATATTAACAGAACACTGTACGACTCTTACGAATGATCAAGAATTGAAGGAACGAATGCGGAGGCTGTGGAACACATAATCTGTGTAATTCCATCCCATAACAGGTCGAGGATTAGTCTCTTTGCGGCGAAGACTTTCTTCCGAATCTGGAGGCAGCTGATGAAATAGGGTATAAGAAAGTAGTCGACTTTGGCAAAAGGACTGCGATTCCATCAAGATTGTTTCTGGGATATAAATCGCTAATGGGATAATCTACCAGGTCTAGAGCAGTCCAAAGCACTTTTAGGAACATATCGTAACTAGGCACGAATGAAGGCGCGCTTGTGTTTCGACGGCGAAAAAAGGACGCGTAAAAAAATTTACGAAAAAGGCGCTTAAGAAAAACTTCGGTGAAGAAAGACGCGTAATCATAGATTTAGACTTGGCCAAGGACTGTCACTTCAGCATCATTCCCCAAATCTCTTTGGGGAATTTACATACTGTTACACCCGCAAACATAATTGACCGCGAAAATAAGTTTACGCGTCTTTCTTCGTCAACTTTTGAGCTCTCGCCTTTATTCGTCTCTAGTAACGACTTAACTTAAAACGCTTTAAGGAATGTATGAGCCTATCCAAGAATAACTTAAGAATTGTTACGGGAAACCTAATAGAACCTTAAGTACAGGCTGAACTTTCACCTGACTAAACTGGAAATTTTGCAGGATGGATATCGAGACTGCACAGCACATCTTAGAAGGGTGTCCTTCAATGTTGCACAAACGCTAAATACAACTGGATGAACATCTAATAACCGAGGGCGAAGTGAAATCCGTCGATTTAGGTTCCATACTAAAGTTTCTTTTGGATAGAGGATCAATAGACACACTATAAATCCATGAAGGGGGCACAAAAGATCTTGAGGTCGCAGTGATTAACAATAATAATGGTAGAACCCCGTATAGGGGATAAGGACCCATAGAACATTTACGTTTAGTCGGATAATTTTATCTTCGGTGACCCGTAGTAAAATTTTTTGCTAAAGATTTTTATGGAGCATTTTTACCGTCTAGCTGTCACTTTTAATGATAAAACACTAAACCACTTTAAAATAAATGCATAAAAGACCCGTTATGGTAAGACTTAGGGCGAATTTCAAATGAATATTTAAATGGAACTTAAGTTTAATTGTGGATTGTTGTTTAAATGCTATTTAACTTTCGTTGGGTTTCAGATCAACTTTGTTTAAATATGCCAAACAATTGGCAGCACTTCTGCTTGTTCCTTCAAATTGTTGTTGCATTTGCTTGTTTGTTTACATTTTGTTCTGAACAGCTGAATGTTTTTTGGTGGGATTTGGTGGGATTGATTAAACAATCAATCTTGGTTGTTTGGTACAAACACAGGGTTGCATATCTCATATTTAAATAGCCAATATTAGTCATTTAAGTGCAGATTAAATGTATGATCTGAAAATGAACAGTGGAAGTTAATCAACAATCTCTACTTAAATAGGCCATCTGAAATTGGGCCTTAGAGGGTTAAAAGGTTTACAACAACAGTGTTATCAAGCCAGAAGCCAAAACTTATGTGCACTCGCTTTCAACAATCAATCTACGGAATTTCTTAAAAGGTTAGGACGTCCGAGGAGTAAGAAGGTTGCCAATAGTTGTACTAGCCGCAGTGTATATCCGTGAGTGCCTTAGAAACCGATTTAAGCAATAAAAATGATTTTTCGCATTTTTCCAGCAGAATGCTCCTTACCGAAAAAATTATAGAATATCCTGAAAATACCCAAACTCTTTTTAAGCTTTAAAAAAATGTATGTCAAATATATTTTCCAGTTTTTTTTTCATTTCCCGACTTTGGGGAAACCCTATAAAACTCGAGTACATACAACACGCAGAAAAAAAAAATCCTCGCGATATTTTTTTTTTTATAATTTTGAAGCTATACAATTGCCTGACATTTAAGTTTTCGAGCGACTGTCCTTTATTTCTATTTTAAGGTCTATTTTGACAACGCTTAAATCTCCCTTCCATACCCATCTATGCGCTTATTTGTATATTAATAAAGTTCTTCTCCTCTCCACAGGGCACGGACAATACCAAATTCACATACAGCATTTCAGGCAATGCCTCGCAATATGCCACCGTATTGCAAGAACGTTATCGCCTAATTGATTTGCATCATGAACAATGTTGTAACGCTGCCGAACGACGATATGTAACCGATACGGCTAACAACTACAACTATCTGCAAAGTTGTCTAGATGGCACGGTCAAACCACGCCCCCCTCCTACAGTCGCGCCAGCAATAAGTACAACAGCGAGTAGTAGCACCAGTTCCACATCCACCACGACAACTACAAGTACTACAACAACGACCACCGAAGCGCCACCATTGCCACCGTTCGATACAACGCCATCAGCACAACCGCCGCCACCACCGTTGTTGGGCGATGAAGTAACCACTACCGAGCAAAATCAAGGGATTCAAGCACAAGTTGACAAGATTTTAAACTTGTTAAATTAACCTCCGTTAGAATTAAACGATTCTTCGGGGGTTAAGTGTGAAATAGAAGCAATGGACAAATACATAGGGGAGAACGTCCGTAGTTTACAAAGCTTTAGACGTTGAAATTGTAAAGTGAAAATAAATAGCTGGTAAATGCGAAACCAAATAGTTTTTTTTTTGTTTTTTTTTTGGATTAACAAAGCATGCAGAAATTCTTGGATGATATTTCAGCCAGCTTGTTTCTACTGGTTTGTTTGTTTGCTTTAAAGTTTTACCCGTTTTTTCTACCATTTACTATGCATGTAAGTACATATTTCACCTGAGGGCGAAATTGTTGAGCTTTGCAAATATTTTGGTAATACAATTCCGGCACGTTTGCAAACAATGCAAATAACTTTTTTTTGGCTCCAAGCAGGTAGTAAGGTAAGTATGTAAGTCGCCTGCAGAAAAACCACCCTCTTTCACAACGAATTGCTATATGAAGAGAAAAAAGGATTACCGAGCATATCCTAAATGAAAAATGCAAATATTTTCCTTTGAAATCAACACTGCCACTGACGGTTTGTGTTGCCAGTGGATACTTAGCGCGTGACTCGAGGTGCATTTTAGTCCGCCCAACTGCACGCGCTGCTTATTAACACAAAACTCTCCTGCTCCACCTCCCTCTTTAGCAACCCAATGCCTATTTACTCCATTGCCTGCTGATTTCCAGTTCAATTCTTAGCAGAGTTTATAAACCCTGCAGATATGATTACAAACAAACAAATATGGACGTTTTTTAAATGAGATATGTAAATAAAATGTTTTTTAACAAACTTTTCTTACTTAGCTGCCGCATTTTGTTGCACTTTCAAGGCTAAACTTGACAATCAACGTAAATTGTATATTGCGTAACTTACCTGCAAAGAGAATAAAAAAAAAAAATTATTATTATTATAAACATTTAAAAATTTATGATAGTAGTTAAATATGTATGATGCTGTGATTGAGCTATGTTTAATCATGCAGTGATAGTGTAGATATTTCCATGCCAAAATATTTGCAAACAAGTAATTTTTAAGCAAAAAGCAAAACCGACTTCAATTCTAATGTAAAAAAAAATATATATATATATATCATCTAAACCATATTAGTATGGGACCACCTCTGAGACACTACCATTCCGATGCAAATCGAAATCGGTTGACGTGGTCCAAAGTTATGCGGTAACATACATAAAAAAAAAAAAAAAAAAAAAAAAAAAAATATTCCGACGAACTGATAACCTCCTGCTTTCTTGGAAGTCGGTTAAAAAAGAACCTAACTTAGGGCGATATAGAAAATTAACATGCAGTATATTTTTTGAAGGGGATTGCCACTTTTTTCAAAAGTTAAAATCAACTACTTATTTATAAAAGTTAGATAAAATGTTACAACAATGTGGATTTCAAAGAAAGGTAGCTTAATATTTTAAAGAGGGTTGTCACCTGTTAAGAAATTCAAATACAATTTACTTAAAAGGTTATACGAATTTATATGGGTATCAAACGAGAGAAGGTTAAAAAAAGCTTTCTTTTAAAAAATATTTATTTGGAAATGTCCTCTTGATAAACGCGTTGAATTTTCCAGGGTTGGGCATTGGGTTCCTTTACTCACGCACCAGGGTGGGAAATAAAGTCAATTGACCTTATTTCCGTTGATCATATTACCTGTCACCCTCTTTTCTGCAAACTCATTTGCAGCGTAGAGGTGGTGTCTTTGTGCTCTAGAACACATATAAAACTCATTGCTGGTCAAATTGAAATTCCATGATCCATTACTTAAAAATAAAAGATCGAATGCAAACAAAACAGTGAACTTTGACATTGGAATCCATAGGTAGATAAATACTAATGCAATAATTCACCTCAAAGACCTCCAAAACTATTGTACATACGTAATTCATCCAGCTCCATTGCACACAGAAACTAAGAAGCTTAAAAGATCAGTAGATCAATAGCAAATGAAACGAAATGGAAAACAACACAAAACCATTAATCTTCATCGAAATAAATTAGAAATCAAATAAATTAATTTTAGCGATGTGGAGCGGTGAGGTAAGTGATTGTAAGTGAATGTGTGGCTTAATTTTACGAAGAACAAGAGTTTAAAAATGATTACTAAAATTAATGGCAAAACATATTTAAAAAAATAAAAATAAAAATAAATGGTGCTATGGTAATTCTCTTTGCCGTTTCAACTTCCAACGCTGCGTAACATTTCGTCTATCTGCTTTGAAATTATTGGATTGGGAACGTAACTGATACAAAATTACGAAAGAGAATTAATATTAATTTGGTGCAAATGGCTCTTCTTAGATAATTTGCTTTAATCATTATAAGTCAGTAACTGTTTTTTAGCTCAGCGGTTCCCATTTTACATAAACACTCAATGATTCTGTTTCGGTTGAGATTGCACTACACACACCCTCCCCTAAATGATCGTCTAGAAGTTAAAAAAAGATTTTTTAAATATATCTAACATCGTAGAATGGCTAATATGTTTCACTAAAAAGTGCTTTAAAACCACTTCATTTACAAACAATGGACCAAGGAAAAACAGGCAGGCCAAATGCCAGCACAACAAGTGCGCCAAATGTGCCAGATCATAGAGCAACAAATGCTGTTATGGTCATAGAAAAAAAGCAACAACACCAACACAATTATGTTTTATATTTTCCTATCATAAATGTACATATGTATGTTTGTTTGCATGCATGAAAATAATACATCAATATGCGCATAATTGTAAGCTTTTATAGTCAAAACGAGTATGTATAAGTCAATATAACAAATACACATTCAGTTAAACGGATACATTCACAAAGTCATGGTCATGATCACTTCACAGTCGATGCTTCAATTCATGTAAGTATATTTGTGTGGGTATATGAAGTAGGCTCGTACGATACGCGTAACTGCGAAAAATCGTTGCCAGGAGGCGACTTTTATGGAAGTAAAAACCCAAACAAATATGGACAGCGGAACAGCAAAAAAGCAATAGCTGCAAAAACCAACGAAAAAATTGGCCGATAAAAAAAACAAAAAAAAAAAGAAACGTTATACTCTCAAATGGCCAACGGTTCTAAGAAGTGTTGCACCAAAATCTTAAACCATTTTAAGAAAAAACAAAACTGTATGCCTTCAAACGTTACACTTATTATAACTGAAACGAAGATTTTTTGAAAACTTTTATACGACCAGATTCGGATTCAGCGCACCAATATCCTTCGAACATATGTACACAGGCGGCAGAAATAATAGGCTCGCCTTACTTTGAAGAGTTTTGGCCATATTTCGATGGTTTATTTTATGTTTAATATTTTTTTTATAAAAGCCTGGCCAGTTCTACAACATATACCATATAAATCCCCTTTTCAAACTTTATACAAAAATTTTCACCAAATTTTTAAAATTTTTATTCACAAATCCAAAAGTTCGACAAATTGTCACCACATTTTTAAACTTTTTATTCAGAATTTTTAGAAAAATTTGTGGTATGCAGTTTTAGTATAATAAAGTGCAAGTTTCAATTGGCTACAAAATACCGTTGATTTTTAAGAATTTTTTTTTTCTGACGGTGTCACGCATTTTTTCCCATACAAAATGTGCACGACAATTTTTTTTACATACGTACATATATAGAAGAGTATGCCCAGCATCGTCAACAAAAAAAATTTAAAAAAATATCGGTATTTTCTAGCCACTTGAATCTTGAACTTTATTATAGTAAAATTGAATGGGCTACAAACTGCATACCAAAACTTTTTCTAAAAATTCTGAATAAAAAGCTTAAAAATTTGGTGAAAATTTGTCGAATTTTTATAATTGTTTTTATGGTGTTTTTTGTGTTGTGATTCCTGTATTTTTTTCGAAAAATTCAAAATCACAAAATAACGATTAAATTTGACCGAAAAAAATTAAATTATCTAAAAATAAAAATCATTAAGGGTACTCATTTAAAAGCGCAAAACTCTCGCAAACTGGGCAAACTGTGCAATTTTAAACCCTCGCAAATGAAATGTCAAAATTTGTATGGAAAGCCATTTGCACAAAAAGGGAAACTTTGCGCGGCAATTTTGGAGCGCAACTTTGCGCAGTGTGCTGTGCAACCCTCAATCAGCTATTTTGTTTACATTCATTTTGGTTTGTGCTCAACGCTTTTTCGAAATAATTGCGGTAAGACTTAAATATTTACTAAAATTTGAGTTTCAATTGTTCAACTTTATAAATTAAGTATAGTCAAATAATTATATGTCAGAAATTGTGTAAAATAAATAAAATTCTCCTCGTGGCGCAAAGTTGCCAAATTGCCCAAATATGAAACTTGCGCGTATATATGAGTACCCTTATTGTATTTGTTGCCTATTTTCGGTCCCTGTTTCAAAGTTTTTAAAACTAAATAAGAGATCAAGGTTTGGCTGTCAAATAATGGTAATTTAGATAGCCCGTTGAAATTGAAAAGTTTAAAATTTTTATGATTAAAAAAACGTTGCAACCCTCACCAAAAATATTTCGGCATTCAAGTTCTCAACAATACCTTTAATTTCACACCCATATTAATTTTTTTTTTGTTAAATTGTATAGAATCGAAAGTAAGTGGCAACCTTAAACTGATAAACTAAGGGATAACATTTCTTATAAATACATATAGACGTTGAATTGTATAAGAGCTTTGCTTTATTACCCATAATATTTATCTTAATTTTCTAAAAAATATATTAAATATATTTTCCAAAATATTTTCTAATTGCAGTTTTTCAAAATACTTTCCATTTGACAGCCATACTATGATGATTTATTTAATTTGGAACTAATTTCGCATAGGCGGCAACCTTATACTAATATTATCAGAGGTAACTCCGGTGTAGATGAGCCTGGAATGCAAAACATTATCTGAAAACCTAGCATAGCCATTAGGCTGTACCGGAAAGAAACTGCAGTAAACTCTTGAGTATAAAGTATTTTTGCAATGCAAGTTTGAAAAAAATTTTTTGTTTTTTTTTGCCAAACGTAGGGTTCACTTTTTTAAATTTTTCGGTGACACCTACATTCGGTAACTTTATTTTTGTTTACTTTTAAGACTTTAAGAAAAATTTTTGCAATTTTAGACTACATGTTATCCAACCCGAGGCCACTGTGCCGCACTGGTCACTAAGCGAACCGCTTGCTAAACTGTTTGGTAAAATAGGCGCGTTATTTATGCTGCCGCATCTTATATGTATTCATATATGGGCTATTAAAGTGGCACGCTGCCACTTGCCACCAAAAATGGGCATATTGAGTTTTTATTTTGTACATGTATAAAAACCGGAAAAGACAATTGTACGAGAATGTTTCCACAAATCTCTACACATAAGAAACAAAAAATACGATTGTAAAAATACATATTATCTACTAAGAAGGTTAATGCTTATTTTTATAAAGGTAATGATGCTAATTTTATTTAATTCCAAATATTGCCAAACCAAATACATTTATGTAATTTAATTGTCCCGTGCATTTTTCGTAAATTTATTTCTCAACAGGATCCGTTTGATTT
The DNA here is from genome assembly GCF_013731165.1 of Rhagoletis pomonella. NCBI lineage: Eukaryota > Metazoa > Arthropoda > Insecta > Diptera > Tephritidae > Rhagoletis > Rhagoletis pomonella. The sequence goes on from NW_023458565.1 coordinate 13,052,148, forward strand.
TTGAGGATTTCAACAAAAACAAGACGGCAAAAAGAGATTTTATGAATATCTCGACTCTTGCACCACCTAGCGGATTTTTCATTTTTCATAGAAGTATTTCCCGCCGCACTCCCAGTATACGTTTCTCTTTCCATCAAAATCGGCTCATAAATACAGATTTTCTAAATAACTCGACATGTGCGATACCTAGCGTATTAGAATAAAGCCTATGTCCTAGCCGTGGCTCTAAGAAATATACTAACAAAATTTGTTTAAAATCCGCTTATTAGTTTTTAAGCCATGTTTAAAAAATGATTGTATATAGAATGTTTGTATGTTATTATTGACTCACCCTTGTAATAAAGTGTCTGGTAACACAACAATGAGAAAACGAGTAGCGGCATACTTGACGTTAAAATGAATCTGTAACAAGTACAGAGATTTTCACATTCGGGTGGACGTGAGTAAAAATCCAAGAAACAAAAAATCTCATCGATTAGCGTCCATATTCTAACCATTAATTAGAGTTGCCAGATTATAAATAAAATATGTAAATTTTTTTGTGCGAAAGATGAACAAAATTTACGTTATTTTTGGAAAGAAAAAAACTTAGGTAATAGAATTTGTTCAAAAGCGAACACGCACGCTGTGCTCACGGCCGTAGAACAAAGCTTAAGTTTTCACTCTTTGTAAACATTACGGAAATATGGATACTGTTCGTCCTATGAAATTTATCGCATCTATTGGAATCTTAGCAATTAATTCTAGTAAAAGCAACTATACTGATGACGGATATAATTTCTTAGCTCAAGTCTGCCTAAACTTTGTTAAGATCGGGCCTAGCATAGAACTGAACTCAGGTGACAGTTTTCGGCACTGGATAGATTATTTCCACAAGCCCTCTGTCACCGGTCTTGTTTATATAGACGCTCTATGTATCGAGAAAATTACACCAAGAAAACTTTTAGCAAACGAGAATTACCTCGTCAACGATTTGTTGAGCAATGGTGTCAAGATAAGATTTGCCAATTGCCAATTGCCATTCTCCTTTGAGAAGTTCCACAAGTTATTCACAGCACCATCTGCATTTGGTCCTTCTATTGTATTCGAGCGCCCTTGCTTTCAATGTCCACCCATGAGCACTGAGGATCTCAAGGGATTTTTTTTTGATCTGTAGAGCTTTTACTGATTTTAGTTCGCTCGAAAGATTTTAAAGGCTTACTCTTTGTACGACAACTTCTACGTTTCTGCGCCCTTGAAAGTACGGGCATAATCAACCCGCCCATAAATTGAGGGCCCGTTGTGATACAACGCAGATCGTGAGAAACCTCCTACGCAAACCATCATGTGGCTATGGCGGTTAGATACTCAAAAAATTCTGAACTCATGAACTTTCGTTTTCTTCGTATAACAAGTGCCGCAAGGTTTCTGGCTCTTCTTCATTTTTACAGCCTTCTGCAGAAATCGTTATGGGGAACCCCTAACTTCTCTTCAAGCTTTCCGATGGCAAAATGTCCTGTTCGCAAGCGCATGGCCGTGACTTAGTCCCCTCTGCCCGGCATGAGGAGTCCTTTCGACCATTTCTCGTTCCATTTTGGCGACATAAGTTTCGTATTTATGCAAGTAGTGACACCAGCCCACTTATCAGAAGGAGCTTGCAGGTAGGGAGCGGCATGCTTAAACCTTTGCAGGGATGGTAAAGTTGGACGGATGTGTTCCTTCTTGCAACATTAGCCGCCTTTTCGTTGCCTGAAATGTTCCGGTGCCTCGGTACACAAACCAAGTAAATATCAGCCACCTTGTTTACGAGATCTGCGGCAGTCCGCTACGGGTTTTGAGTTGCATGTTACCGATAAAAGCGCTTTGAATGCCGACTGACTGTTTGAGTAGTGCAGTGGTCGGGTAGGCGAAATTAATTTTCCAGCACCAGCTGGGTTGAGATGACTCCACCTACTATTCTGCTCTCTAGGTTTAAACTCTATATGTAGAAGTGAAGCGATCCGTTTTATTCTTTATCTAGAATATACAGTGACTCAAACAAGTGTTCACGTGTTTTTTTTTAATATTCGTAATGTTTTCAAACTTTGTAAAAAAATTAGGAAATTTCAACAAATTTTCACCAAAATTTCAACTTTTTAATCTGAATCTTTAGAACATTTGAGTATGCAGTTATAGCCGATACAATTTTAGCCCAATGAAGTGCAAGTTTCAACCGGCTAACAAATTCCGTTGATTTTTGAGATTTTTTTCCTTTGGTGACTGTTTTTGCGGGGTTTTTATATAACAAGTGCAATTTACAAAAACTGGCGTTGATTTTATGAAATTTTGTGGCGAACGGTTTTCTGCATTTTATTTCATAAGACATTCATGATTATATGGAAAAAAGTGCAAAAATCCGTCAGCAAAAAAAAAAA
>NW_023458565.1:13054640-13058954 GCF_013731165.1 Rhagoletis pomonella
TTTTAATTTAATTTTCTTTTAACTTTTAGATTTTATTGTTTCAACAGGAAAATGTTTTTGTTTATTTTATAAAATTTGTATAAATTTACTGTTTTTTTTTAAATGCAATGTAATTTAATTTTTCTTTGTTAAGGGTAATTGTCTGTAATGTCTAATATTTTATTGCTATTATTTTTAAATTACATTTAATTTTCAGAAACATATTTTATTTATTTATGTTTTGTGAATTTAATTTGTCTTTTTTCAATTGAATTTTCTTCTAATTTGTAGTTAGTATGGTTTTAGAAAAGAAATTTTTTTTCTTTTATTTTAATTGTTTTTAGAAACTTATTGCTAAAAGACAAACAGAACAACGCTATTAAGAACCTCCACGTTAGTAGTTCTTTGAATTAGACTTTCGAGAGAAAAAATAGATAGAGAGGTCTTCCGGAAGACCGCGCTGAGTTGAAGTACAGAATTGCCTTGTTAGGTTCTTAAATTAGGAGTACCATTCACCAGCGAGCACGCAGGTGAACATATCTTTTTCCTCGGTTAGGTCGCAACTACTGGAGGTTTGTACCAAGGAGTTGGTCTCATTTTCTGAACAATTCGAAGTGGACGAACCAGTGACGTGCGCCTCTATACGAAATATGTGCCACCCGGTAGACTTGCGCGCCTCGCTCAGGGAAATCAAAAGCAAAAATACCAAAATCCCACACTCGAAAGCTAAGCTGAGGTGCAGATCTAGAGTACCACGCCGCATTTAAAACCTGGGATCTATTAGGAATGCACAAGGAAAATACCTACAAACTCACGGTTGTTCGCAATGGGCACTAGCCCTTGAGTGTGCATGCCGAAAACAGGTTATGCTGCAACGTCAACGCCTAACCTTGTGAAGCCTTCTTTCTCTGTATGATATAACCGCCAAATGGCTGCAGGTTTCCATGAGTTTGTGGTTTCAAAATTGACAAAAATTTGCAAACCAACCAACAAGGTAACCGTATCTCTAAATATAACTATGTTCAGGCAATGTCCTGTTGAAACCACATATATGTCGCAGTCTGGTTCACACTTTGTTCCACAACAGCACTATTTTCGGCCGAAAGAATTTTACAAAAACGCAAGGGTATTGTCACGTTTTGCACCGAACCAGTTTCTTGGAATTTCTGCACCAAGCGGCTGGTTGTCGAACCAAATGGCCGCTTATTTTGACCGAAAAACCACGCAATGCGCGAAATGTGCTTCTTGCAGAGCGACCATATTCATAAAACGTTTGGATCACTTTTGCGCGTTGTTCAACTGAGTATCGCTCCATGACTCAATTTGCCAAAGCTTGTAGTAGCAATTTTCTGAGAAAAAAAATAATAATAATAATACTACATTAATATATCACACATAATTGCTGTCAGAGATCTGCATCACCCTATATATCTAGCTTATATTCACTCTCGCAGCCTAAACACTAAGCTCGCGTATTTCACATTGCAGTTCAATTGATCGAACCTGATTTCTCGTCTAGTGCTTATGTAATTATGCACATAGATATATTTTTTACAGCTTTGTAATTATTCCATCACCCGAGTAGGGACTACATACATAAATTGTTGCTTGACAAGTTAATTGCGACGTTTTCAAGTGTTGGTATAATAAAGATTTTTTTTATGCTTTTAAACATACATACACCACTTATTCTGTCGACTTTTGTTTTGGTTTTTTCATGCTTGACCACTTGCAGATCATCGGTTCTTAATGACTTTTGCAAAATCAATTCAATCGTTGCGCAAGTCGTCAACTTAAGACTGTAGAAGTTGTTTGCTTTGATTATTCCTAGCACCTGTGATTCCTCTTTTGTTTATTGAAGCCTTATTGTCGCGCTACCAGCATCGAGAGGATGCCGTGATTCGTCGCTGCATCGGCACCTGCATTTGCATAACAAAGCCAAGAACAGAGATACAAAAAAAACAGAAAGAGCAATAATTGCTTTATAATCGTTGTTTGTCAGCAGCACTGCCTTGCAAGACTATCGCTTTCGCCTCAATGCTTTTATTATCCTCCTTAATGCCGATGAAGTGATAACAATAGAGATTGAAGTTTCCACAATAAGTACGCTCTGTTTTGGTCCAAGCCAAACATTAAAATCAATAACTCCCAGGAGTTTGCTGACACTGCCAAAAAAGGCTTAAAGAACTGAGTGCACAAATGTGAGAGTGTTAAAGATAAGCCTCGTTCGAAAAATCTCCCTCTGGTGGGCTGGGCGGAGTGTGGTATCTGGAACCATGGCCCTTTGAACTTATTCCAAAACGGATCGAAGTTGGACGGGAAGATGGATGGAAGTGTTTACTGTGCGGAAGTTTCCAGCAATCTTAAAAGTTACCTTGTGGACTGAGTGGGTTGCGTAGTGCCTACATCCTATGCGACGAAAACTCGGTCAGACCGAAAGCATGTCTCTTCTTCTTCTTTTTCCAATGCAAAACTTGAAGCAAAAACGGACCAGCCGTGTTTTAGGGAGGATCTTGGGAACCAGACCGCGACGCCACCTAAGATACGATCTACTCAAGCCATTGATTAGGCGATAGTTAATTTAACGCCAGTTCGAATAAAGCTTGTCCGTCTCGTCCACCCCTTAGGCGTACGCCTGTTCGCTGGTGGAACAAGAATCTTCATAAGTTGAGGGGTGAGTCGAGAAAACATCTAAACCAGGCCCTCAAAACTAATTTTAAGATGGACTGGGAGCACTATAACTGCATGCAAAGAGAGTATAAAAGGCTAATTCGTTCTGCGAAGAAGACCTTTTTTAAATAACACTGCAGCGGGTTTGAAACCTGAGGTCAAAGCTGGGCTCACACAAGAGGCCTGATGGCTCTTTAACTGAGACTAGGATTGAGATTCTCTCTGTTCTCCTAGAGACTCACTTTCCTGGAAAGCAGGTGATGGTTACGCCTCCCTCGACTGGAAGAGGTAGGAATGAGGTTAAACTAATTTTCTGATATCCAGGCGTCAATCAGGGCCAAGTAGAATACATTGCTCACTACCGTATGCAACTGCATGTTCGATGAGCTTGCAATATAGGCCATTCTGCCAAGTGGGTAGGTACATCTATTGACTACGGGTAGACCGACGACGGCAGCTTAGGAGATCTTAAAACTTGGCATGTCACATCTACATATAGAAACTGGCGGGACAAACTAGACACTGCCCATTCGGAATCTAAAAATTATCTAAAAATTTAGCTATTGTCAATCGCAAATATTGGCCTAGTACTTGTTTGGTTATAGCTTATACATTTTTACCCAAAAATATTTAGTTTTTTGTTTTTCGACACAAAAATGTGTGTAACCTCAATTTACATGCAAGTGTTGTTATTTTAATTTTTATGTTTTTGTTTTTTCTTCTGCGACCCACTCACACACAATATCCCGCCTTTTATGTGCGCATGCATGCATGTGTAAATATCTATTCAATGAACCACTCAGCGGCGCGCATGCGCACAAAAACTTTCCTTGCCACATAATGTAGCCCACACAGTTGTGAGCTGTTGCGCCAAAGGCACCTGCACTTGTCACACTGGTCCTGCTGCAGCCACTTTGGTTCTTCATTTTGCTCTTATTGCTTTGTGGTGGCGTAAAACGGGTTTTAGTATGTCGCCTTCGGACCTCAAAGTTCGCACAACCAGTCTGCGCTTGCATCGGGTGTATGCAATTAACTTTAGCGACAACATTTCACGGCTTATGTTTTGCTCGTTTTATTATACCCATACTAACATTAATTTCTGCTTGGTTTTCTACTACACATTTTCATTGATTTATGCCTATATGTATTGTTTTATGGTACTTTTCCGATAGAGCTTGAGCGGCTGGTACACTTGTACCTGGAGTTTTTCAACCTGCCCTACCTGTCGAGTTGTATCAACAACCGCTGCATTACGTTGAATGCATTTTGTCTATGCGTTTTGCGAGTAATTTCAATGCGAAACTACCTCCTTTGCTTTCGTCGCTTTGGCAGCCGCTTTGACGTTCCGCTGGTGCTATTTGCTGTCTGTGTGGCCAATTGTGTGGGCCGCTGTCTTTTTGCTGCTATTTACTGCGCTATCAAAATGCTTTGCTGTTGAGTATTTTTTCCTACTATTTTTGCTTGTTTGCTTGGCTACTTTTGGTTGAAATATGCAATTATTCATACAGAAATTCCAGCCGCGCTTGAAAGAGTGTGCCATGACCGTAGAAGTTTATGCAGTCGCTTTCCCTGCACGTGTAGGCATCTGCTAAGCGAACACTATAAGGGAATTGACCGGCAGGTGTATTAGCTTAATTGGAAAAATACTGATGTTGAGAATATTAA
>NW_023458565.1:13059054-13103588 GCF_013731165.1 Rhagoletis pomonella
AAAAAAAAAAATAACAAAATATTAAAAATCAACGCGTTTTTTTATCCACTTGAAACTTTCAGATAAAAATGCTCGAAATCTTAACAAAAATGTGTTTAATTTTCCCAAATTTTTTCATAAAGTTTGATACTTTTATTTATATAGTTTTGCTTAAAGCTTGGACAATGTTTTTATAGAAAAATACCAAAAACGAAAACCGAGAAAAACATTGTGAATATTCAAGAAATAAATAAATTAACAAATGAACACCTATTTGAGTCACTGTATGTATATGTACTTTTAAATTCCTATAAATCCACAGGAAAACCACTGAAGCTCAGATTTACTAGAAAGCTCAGATCAACCAACGACTTTGATTGGCAGGTCACACAAAAAAAAAAAACAGAGTAAAACTATAAAATTAACACGCTCCAGGGTGATATGACAGCTATAGTGGAATCAACAGCAGTCTTTTGAAGTCGAAACGCAGAAACGCGAAGACGAACGGCCGAGATAAAAGTAACATGGCAATGAAAACACCTGCGTAAAACAAGTGTTTATTATTATTATCATTATTATTACGTCAAGTTCTGAGAGCAGACGTGGTCTGAAGACCACGGCAAATCAGCGCACGCAGTCCAATAAAGCTAGAAAAAATATTCAAGTAATTGTTGATGTGCTATAACGGCCGTGGAGCTGGCGGAGCGCGTGCGCGAGACAAGTTTGGGTGTATACATTTTATGTTAGGCGACTGCATTTCCAAAGAAACAAAAAATGTTGTGCAATAAATTTTTACCAAACAGCTGCAGCAATTGAGTATTTATTTGTGCTGACTACAAATCAAGCGTTTAAAAAAACTGTCAGCTTGCGCGCATGCGCTGTAAAACGCCAGCTACTCGTACATACAGATACAATTGCATTGCGGATAGACAAGTTAAAAGAATTTCAAATATTTTTACAAGCTTTTTTTTTGTTGCTGTTGGCTTTTTCATAGTATTTTTCTATGAGCATTGCGTTTACATACAAAAGAGCTTGGTAAGATTTGTATCATCATATATGTATGCACTATATGTATGTATGTATATGTATGTGTCTATGACTATGAAAATTTACGTTGTTCAAAGAATAATTATAGTTGCATGTATGTAATAAGTTGCAATTAACTACTGGCCATCGTCAGTGCCAAGTGGAAATTTATTCGATAATTGCAATAAATGTACGTTGTATTGCCGTTGGAATGGCTAGAAGCTTCGTCATACTGAATGTAATTGGAATGCTGTGAACTTGACAGTCAGCTGTAAAAAATTCGAAATACATAGCTGTGGTTCAAGGAGAGATGCGAGACAAGTTGGCAGAGATGTCAATGTCATTGGTCATTCGACGTGCAAATGCTTGAAGGTAAATTATTTAAGTATACAAATACGATAACTATTTTCCGCCTTGACTACCGCTGGGGTCGAATATAGACGTTGTGCTTGTCAGATCCCAATTTACAATTACAACTTCGCCATCCACTGTCCTGAGAGAAAAGGCTTTGACTATGGGAACCGATATTTCACTCCTCAAAAACAGATCAATAATGGGCATTCGTCTACATATTAGCATTATGGGTGCAGCTCTGCGTGTGGTATCTAACTGGTGTGCCAATGAGGGCCTCAGTATAAAGCTGCAAATCTGGTACCATTTAAAAGAAGGCATTTGTTCGTTTAGCCTTGGAGAAACAGTGCTTGAATACTACGAGGAATTCAAATACCTTGGAACTAGTACTCACGATAAGAGACTCAACGCACTCCAGTCTTACGAAGGACTGTCAGATCACGATTGTCAATTCTGGCAACTATCTTGAAAGCTCTTTTCTGTCTTACGAAAGTCCAATTGAAAGGTCTGCTAGGTAGGAGGTACTATGTAGGTGCTGTTTGGCTTTTAAATGAAATGAAAAATATATTTTCTTTTGGTAATAAAAAATATAAATTAGAAGATATTAAAAAAAAAAATAAAATTTACTGATAAAATTGAACGAAATTAAAGAAATATTTTTCTTTTTAAAACCAAAAATTAGTAGGAAATTAAAATTAAAAAAAAATTCAATAAAATAACTTTCGAAAAACTATATGAACCTTTTTTATTGTAAAAACTATTACAATATAATAAAATCTAAAAATTAAAGAAAAAGGAGAAAAAATACAACAGATTTAAAAAAGAAAATAATAAATGCAAATATTTTTCTTTTTAAATCTAAAAATTAGTAGGAAATTAAATTAACAAAAATTCAATTAAACAATTTTCGAAAAACTATATGAACCTTTTTTAATGTAAAACCGAATAAAATATAGTAAAATCTAAAAATTTAAGAAAAAGAATTAAAAAAATTTAACAGATTTAAAAAAGAAAATAATAAATACAATTGAAAAGGAAACAAATTAAAAACAAATCCAAAGAAAAAATAATATGTTTCTAAAAACTAAATGAAATTGAAAAAATGCCTATATAACTTTCTTTTTTAAAATAATAAAGTTTAAAAATTAAAAGAAACTAAAGTTAGAAAAGAAAAAAATTAAGTATAAAAATCGAATTAAATTAAAACAAATATTTTTTTATTTTTAGATCTAAAACTTAGTAGGAGATTAAATTAACAAAAGAAAAAAATTATATAAAATAATAAATAAATGAAATTTTTTTTATTGTTAGACAATAAAATCTAAAAATCTAAGAAAATTAAAAAATAAAACCTTTTAAAAAAGAGAAAAAATAAAATTGAAAAAGAAAAATAATACAAAAAATACAAAAAAAAAATTATAAGTTTCTAAAAACTTAGTGCTATTAAAAAAATAATACTTTTTCTTTTTTAAAACAATCAAGTCTAAAAACAAATTAAGTTTTTAATTTTAAATTATAAAATAAAATAAGCTTCTAAAAATCAAATTTAATTAATAAAATATAAACATATATTTTTCTTTTTAAAACAATAAAATTTAAAAATTTGTATTAAATTTAATTAAAAAATAAATGATTAAACAAAAAATCGAATAAGTTACTAAAAAAGGAATGAAAAAAGTGAAACAATAAAATTCACAAATTAAAAGAAAATTAAGTTAAAAACAAAATTAAAAAAGGAAAAATATAAATAGAAAAAAAAGAAAAATATATACATTAAAAAAAAAAAAAAAAAGATAAAGTAAGTTTCTCAAAATTAAATGAAATTGAAAATATGTATACATATTTTTTTAAACAATAAAATCAAAAAGTTATTTAAAAAAAGAAAAAAAATCAGCTACCTGCTGATTCAAACCTCAGATCCCTCGAATGGCGCGCCAGTGCTTTGCTAACTCGGCGAGCTCAAGTGCTTTCTTTAAGAAGACCTTTTCACCATGAAAGTTGGCAAGGATTTTTTTTTTCGTAAGAATAACCAAATGCCAGAATAAACCAAATCTCTCAAACTATCTTGCCTACTGTATTTCAATTGTCAAAAATTCTTGCACTATCTTAACCAAAATTGCCCTATCAGTTGAAATTCCCATGTAGAAAAAACTCTTAGTAAATCCAGCCGGGCCATCAGGGCCAGTCAAAGACTTTTTGTCGAACATGATAAATTAATAGAATGCCAACACTTTCCGTCCGATTGTACCTTATGTCTCCTTGCTCTGGTGGCTAAAAACGTTTCAAAAAACTGGAATTTCACGGCTTAACCAACTCTAAAGGTGGAATTTATTCTCGGTTTAAGGATCAATGAGAATTTGTTTAACCGGGGCCTTAGAATCGCTCTTGGGTTGGACTGCACGCCATACTTTTGTCCAACCAGCAGCTTCGCGGAATTTGCAAATGCGAATTTCTAATGGTACTCTTCAAAATTAGACACAGCACAAAAGTATTTCGTGCAAAATACCAGGTCTAGGAATTTGCGAGTTCTCCGACTTTATGCTAAAAGAAATCTTCTTTGGAAGCAAATTCCTAGAACCATCGACAAAACAGCTAAGCTTAAGAACAAAATCGATCTCACGCTTTCCTAACTCATTTTCTTTGCGGGCTCTTAAGTCGACAGATTAAATTATTCGAATTATTTTTTTAGTCTTCTATTGATGGAATGGCGAACTGTACGAGCTTTCGAGAGAAAAAAAAAACGATAAATTTATTAGTAAGAATATAGAGTTTGAAAATTTTAAAGCCGTTAACTTATAACGATAAAGATGCCGATTAGTGAATATATCGATAAATTATGGCTGAGGGTCTAGACAAAAATATCGATATTGATTTTTTGTCATTTATGATAGTAAATATTAACCATTAACGATCAACAATAAACAACGAATGCGGTAACCACGATTAGTATGGTAAAGACGTCGACAAATCAACATATCCATAAAATTATGGTTGAACTATTCCAATGAAGAATACCGATGTTGGCATCACTCGCTATAAAATCGAACTAGAAAGTGTCATAGATGATTTTTAATATTCTCAACATCAGTATTTTTCCAATTAAGCTAATACACCTGTCTGTCGATTCCCTTATAGTGTTCGCTTAGCAGATGCCTACACGTGCAGGGAAAGCGACTGCATAAACTTCTACGGTCATGGCACACTCTTTCAAGCGCGGCTGGAATCTCTGTATGAATAATTGCATATTTCAACCAAAAGTAGCCAAGCAAACAAGCAAAAATAGTAGGAAAAATACTCAACAGCAAAGCATTTTGATAGCGCAGTAAATTGCAGCAAAAAGACAGCGGCCCACACAATTGGCCACACAGACAGCAAACAGCACCAGCGGAACGTCAAAGCGGCTACCAAAGCGACGAAAGCAAAGGAGGTAGTTTTACATTGAAATTACTCGCAAAACGCATAGACAAAATGTATTCAAAGTAATGCAGCGGTTGTTGATACAACTCGACAGGTAGGGCAGGTTGAAAAACTCCAGGTACAAGTGTACCAGCCGCTCAAGCTCTATCGGAAAAGTACCATAAAACAATACATATAGGCATAAATCAATGAAAATGTGTAGTAGAAAACCAAGCAGAAATAAATGTATGTATAGGTATAATAAAACGAGCAAAACATAAGCCGTGAAATGTTGTCGCTAAAGTTAATTGCACACACCCGATGCAAGCGCAGACTGGTTGTGCGAACTTTGAGGTCCGAAGGCGACATACTAAAACCCGTTCTATGCCACCACAAAGCAATAAGAGCAAAATGAAGAACCAAAGTTGCTGCAGCAGGACCAGTGTGACAAGTGCAGGTGCCTTTGGCGCAACAGCTCACAACTGTGTGGGCTACATTATGTGGCAAGGAAAGTTTTTGTGCGCATGCGCGCCGCTGAGTGGTTCATTGAATAGATATTTACATGCATGCATGCATGCGCATATAAAAGAGGGGATATTGGGTGTGAGTGGGTCGCAGAAGAAAAAACAAAAACATAAAAATTAAAATAAAAAACACTTGCATGTAAATTGAGGTTACACACATTTTTGTGTCGTAAAACAAAAAACTAAATATTTTTGGGTAAAGATCTATAAGCTAAAACCAAACAAGTACTTGGCCAATATTTGCTATTGACAAGAGTTAAATTTTTAGATTCCGAATGTGCAATGTCTAGTTAGTCCCGCCAGTTTGTAGATGTGACATGCCAAGTTTTAAGATCTCCTAAGCCACCGACGGTCTACCCGTAGTCAATAGAAGTACCTAGCCACTTGGCAGAATGGCCTATATTGCAAGCTCATCGAACATGCAGTTGCATACGGTAGTGAGCAATGTATTCTACTTGGCCCTGATTGGCGCCTGGATATCAGCAAATTGGTTTACCCACATTCCTTCCTCTTCTTCTGCGAGGGAGGCGTAACCATTAGCTGATTTCCAGGAAAGTGAGTCTCTAAGAGAACAGAGAGAATCTCAATCCTAGTCTCAGTTAAAGAGCCATCAGGCCTCTTGTGTGAGCCCAGCTTTGACCTAAGGTTTCAAGCCCGCTGCAGTGTTATTTAAAAAAGGTCTTCTTCGCAGAACGAATTAGCCTTTTATACTCTCTTTGCATGCAGTTATAGTGCTCCCAGTCCATCTTAAAATTAGTTTTGAGGGCCTGGTTTAGATGTTTTTTCGACTCACCCCTCAACTTATGAAGATCCTTGTTCCACCAGCGAACAGGTGTACGCCTAAGGGGTGGACGAGACGGACAAGCTTTATTCGAACTGGCGTTAAATTAACCATCGCCTCATCAATGGGCCGTTTTTGCTTCAAGTTTCGCATTGGCAAAAGAAGAAGAAGAGACTATAAGACATGCTTTCGGTCTGACCGAGTTTACGTCGCATAGGCTGTTGGCACTACGCAACCCACTCAGTCCACAAGGTAACTTTTAAGGTTGCTGGAAACTTCCTCACAGTAAACACTTCCATCCAACTTCGATCCATCCTGTAATATGTTCAGAGGGCCATGGTTCCAGACATCATACTCCGCCCAGCCCACCAGAGGGAAATTTTTCGAAAGAAACTAAAGTGTGTGTCTAAGAGGTATTTACTTTTTTCTTACACACTCTCACTTTTATGCACTTAGTTCTTTAAGCCTTTTTTGGCAGTCTCAGCACGCTCCTGGGAGTTATTGATTTTAATGTTTGGCTTGGACCAAAACAGAGCGTGCTTATTGTGGAAACTTCAATCTCTATTGTTATCACTTTGAAGCGAAAGCGATAGTCTTGCAAGGCAGTGCTGCTGACAAACAACGATTATAAAGCAATTATGGCTCTTTCTGTTTTTTTGTATCTCTGTTCTTGGCTTTGTTATGCAAATGCAGGTGCCGATGCAGCGACAAATCATGGCATCCTCTCGATGCTGGTAGTGCAACAATAAGGCTTCAATAAACAAAAGAGGAATCACAGGTGCTAGGAATAATCAAAGCAAACAACTTCTACAGTCTTAAGTTGACGACTTGCACAACGATTGAATTGATTTTGCAAAAGTCATTAAGAACCGATGATCTGCAAGTGGTCAAGCATGAAAAAACAAAAACAAAACTCGACAGAATAAGTGGTGTATGTATGTTTAAAAGCATTAAAAGAAATCTTTATTATACCAACACTTGAAAACGTGGCAATTAACTTGTCAAGCAACAATTTATGTATGTACTCCCTACTCGGGTGATGGAATAATTACAAAGCCGTAAAAAATATATGTACATAATACATAAGTACTAGATGAAAAATCAGGTTCGATCAATTGCACTGCAGTGTGAAAGACGCGAGCTTAGTGTTTAGGCTGCGAGAGTGGATATAAGATATATATTTAGGGTGATGCAGATCCGTGACAGCAATTATGTGTGATATGTTAATGTTGTATTATTTTTTTTTTCAGAGAATAGCTATTACAGGCTTTGGCAAACTTAGTAATGGAGCGATACTCAGTTGAACAACGCGTAAAATTCGTCCAAACGTTTTATGAATATGGTCGTTCTGCAAGAAGTAAATTTCGCGCATTGCGTGTTTGATTCGGTCAAAATAAGCGGCCATTTGGGTCGACAATCAGCCGCTTGGTGCAGAAATTCGAAGAAACTGGTTCGGTGCAAAACGTGACAATGCCCTAGCGTCTTTGTAAAATTCTTTAGGCCGAAAATATTGCTGTTGTGGAACAAAATGTGGACCAGGCTGCGACATATATCTGGTTTCAACAGGACATTGCCTGAACATAGTTATATTTAAAGATACGGTTACCTTGTTGGTTGGTTTGCAAATTTTTGTCAATTTTGAAACCACAATCTCTTGCAAACCTGCAGCCACTTGGCGGTTATACCATACAGAGAAAGAAGGCTGCACAAGATTAGGCAACTGGGTCCTTGAAGTTGCAGCATAACCTGTTTTCGGCATGCACACTCAAGGGCTAGTGCCCATTGCGAATAACCGTGAGTTTGTAGGTAATTTCCTTGCACATTCCTAACAGATCTCAGGTTTTAAATGCGGCATGGGTACTCTAGATCTGCAACTCTGCTTAACTTTCCAGTGTTAAATTTTGCTATTTCTGCTTTTGATTTCCCTGAGCGAGGCGCCCAAGTCTACCGGGTGGGACATATTTCGTATAGAAACGCAAGTCGCTCGTTCGTTCACTTCGAATCGTTCAGAAAATGAGATCAACTCCTTGGTACAAACCTCCCCAGTAGTTGCGACCTAACCGAGGAAAAGGAGATGTTCACCTAAAAGAGAGTAAAAAGAGATGTGCCTAACAAGGCAATTCTGTATTTCAACTCAGAGCGGTCTTTCGGAAAACAAAAGTTTATATTCTTTCTTTCGAAAATCTAATTTAAAGATCTAATAACGAGGAGGTACTTAATAGCGTTGTTCTGTTTGTCTTTTAAAAATAAGTTTTCTAAAAACAATTAAAATAAAAAATATTTTTTTCTTTTCTTTCTAAAACCATACTAAATACAAATTAAAAGAAAATGCAATTGAAAAAAGAGAAGACAAATTAAATTCACAAAACATTAATAAATAAAATATGTTTCTGAAAATTAAATGTAATTAAAAAAAAAAACGTTCTTTTTAATGCAATAAAACATAACAACAAAGAAAACATAATAACAAAGAAAAATTAAATTACATTACATTAAAAAAAACAATAAGTTTATAAAAATTTTGTAAAATAAACAAAAACATTTTTCTGTTGAAACAATAAAATCTAAAAGTTAAAAGAAAATTAAATTAAAAAAGGAAAAAATACATAAAATACGTTTCTTAAAGCTTGGTTAAATTTTTCTTTTTAACATAATAAAATCTAAAAACTAAAAAAAAAAATTTCCATGAAAAAAGAAAATATTAAAAAAAAAATAAAATCCGCTGCCCGAGGATTCGTGCCCTGCCAGTGCTTTGCTCACTTGGCCATTTCGATGAGCAGAGTGGATGAGTAAACCGTAGCCATTGCAAATGACTTATGACCCTAACGAGATGACTGTGGGATCTCTTGATCAAACATGGTCGCGGTAAGAGAGTAAGAGTTCTTACACAGAGAAAAATATGACGCATAAAAACAAGAAGAATGTGTTTATGAAAAGTTTCAGGGCTAAGAGGTAAAACAAGGGGAAAAAAATACGAAGAAAATGCCATAGAGACTTCTTCTAAATTTTATGTGTAAATTCTTCTTGATTTTATTTTTAATTGTATTTTTCCCATGCCTTCTCAATAGATGTTGTAGCCTAACGGCTGTGAGTAAGAATGCCGACTTTTTGGTCGTGGCTTCAAATCCTGTGGAACGGACCTTGTTTCTTATTTTTTAATTAATTTTTATGTTTTTTTTTGATTTTATTTTTTATTAATTTATTTTTTTTATGTTTTTTTTTTTATTATTATTTTTTATTTATTTTTTTTATTTCTTTTTATTTTTTTCTCTTTTTTGTATACATATACAAAAATATTTAGAAAGACAGTCCGGCGTGAACTTTTTTTCAATTTCTATTTTTAGCATTTAACCAGCCAACCTTATAAAAACCAAAAGATTTCTTTTTGGTTTTATTAAAAAGATTTGCTCTTTGGAAGCAAGAGGAATATCCTCTTAACAAAAAACCGTAGAATACCCACGAGTTCTCTCTGTAGGAGCTGATTCGATGAGAAAGGGGAGTAATCAATGGATGACTTTTTGTGTCGGGGCCGAGCCTGCAATTCAAGCAGCTCAAACACCTGCGATCGTCTGGCAGAGACAGCCGAGGTGGAACTCCTGAATCTTCTCTATTTTATTTGGTATAGCTAACTATTCAGCGGGATAGTTCCAACGTTACTGTGTCTCCTCCTAAAATTTCCTCGCAAAAAGCACTCACATTGTACAAGTATGTCTCTGGGTGAAAGTATGGAGCATTCCATACTGATAACGCTCTGCTAACCTAACTTATCCAGACCTTTGAATATAACTTAAACGTCTTCAATTCAATCAAATGTTCACTTTTTGGAATTTTCATCCCCTTCAAAACTAGCACTCTTCAAGCTCACACTTCTTTGCCCTAAAATCAACCGCATAAATGCCATAACTTCTCCAGCATTACCACAAGTAACTAAAATACAAGCTAAGTATCGAATTCCCTTGATTGCCACGACATTTTTGGTGCTACAAAAAGTAAACCGCAAAATTATTCAAACTTCGTTAGTGGCGGCGTCAGCAGAAGAGTAAAAAAATTTTAATTCAAAATTATGCATCACACTTAGAGTACACAAATACTGCATAAAAAGCGCGCAAATTTTTCCACTGACTGCAGCATTTTTTGTTTTGTAATCTGAGTTAAGAAATGCGAAAATGTCACGTTTGAGTGAAGCCGAAACCACCAAACAACCAACGGACCAAAACCAAGAGCCACAAAATATAAAAAAAAACAACTTAAATAAAAACCTCAGCAAAAACAACAGCAATAATAAACGGTCAGTGGTGACGGCAGTCAACGTGATTGAGCATCAAAATTCAGCATACAGCAGTCAGTACTTCAACGTTCACCAAATATTAACCGCATCAAATGCTTCAAGACGCCCAAGATTGGACGCCGCAGCAAGCGTGAAACCTAGAAGTGCAATGCAACATTTAATAGATTTCCTTCCATTGCACTTCAAGTGAACCGAAGAGGCCGCAATGCTGCATTGGCAATGTCTATAAAATGTATATTTCTTGCGAAATTTTCCCCCACTAAAGGAGTGCGCTTGCCGTCTGTCCACCCTAAAAGTAGGAGCTGATCGTCCCATATATGTTGCACAATCGCTACACCAGCTAGTATGTATGTACCCGTAGCTACATACAACGACGACCAGGACGATGCTGCTGCTACACATTGCATTTAGTTTATTGTTTGTCACTCCAATTGTCTGTGACGTTGACGGGCGCGTCTAATGTTGTTTTCATCGGCATTGCTGCCACATAAGCGTACATACAAAGACATAAGAATGGTTATTGTTATGTCGAGTTTACGTACATAACTTGGACATTACAAGTGTCTGCCGCCTGATGTTGCATGAATGGCGTTCTTGTAATTTGACAGGCTGACAGAAAATCGCAACTGCAGTGAATTCTATTAAAGTAGATTGTACATGTGTATGTATGAATGTGTGTGGCAAGGAAGGAAAAGTGTTTGCTATAAAAGGGGAGCATTACATTGCATTTTGAATAGAAAACGATGCCTGCAGGGAAACCGAAAGGTTGTGAAGTAAAGTGCTTTTAGGCAATTCGCAACATTGATATCTTTTTTCCTTTTTACTCTTGCCAATGAAAATAACTTCATAAGTACCTGTTCTGTGAATACATTTAGGCCATAAGTGAGACCAAGAAGAACTACTATTGGAGAGAAAACACTTTCAGACGAATCTTGGCAACCGCCTGAAATCCTCTGACAACAAGTGTGACAGATGCTGAGCTTGGGTAAATACATCTGTATTCGGGTCAATCCATGTCAAATCGACCAATGGTTGGTATCAACTATTTTTGATCTGGATTAATTTTGGTCAGAATTTATCTCTTATATATCACATAAAAAAGTTCAGCCAAAGGAACAAATATTTCGAAAGTTCAAAATTTCAAAATTTTCCACTTTCCTGGATATTGCAAATTTATTTTTCGAATACCTAAAAAACTACTACAGTTACAAAAATGGCCTCATTTTAAAGGTGATATTTGGGGCTATATAAAAAACATATATATGAAAAATTGTAAAAAAAAAAATAAAAAAATTTTAAATTTAAAATTTTTGTTAAATTTTTGTTATACTATACGTTTAAATGATCCCGAAATTTTGAAGAGTATGATTTTTTAAAGATATAAATATTTACACTTTGAAAATAATATTTTGCAAACTCTGAATTAAAATAAATTTATATTAAATGAAAGTGGATTAACACAACTTTATTGTAAGATTGCAATTTTTTTTTTCAAAGTTCAAAAATTTTATATCTTAAAAAACACCTTTTTGAAAAGCTCCGGATCTTTTAAAATGGGTTATTGGTATTATATAGAACAAATCGAGCCAAAAATGTTTATATGTTTTTGCTTTTATAATTTTTTTTTATTTCAAAATTCTGTAGTTTTTTTTTTATATATATTTGTTCTTTATAGTCCTAAATATCACTTTTAAAAGGAGAGCAGAATCATTTTTGTAACTATAACAGTTTTTAATATATTTAAAATTCCGAAAACTAAAATCTTTAAACGTTTGCACAAAGGGCTGTCTGCAATTCTTAAGAAAAATCACAAAAAATATTTTTCATTATTTCTGTTGCTTGAAAAAGCACTTTTCCTTTGCTGTGAATTTTCTTGAAGAAATAAATAAATGAACATTTTTTTCCTGAGTGCTGCAAACTGATTTAAGAAATTTTCAAAGATAATTTTTTTGTCATTTCTTGTGTATTTTTTATACATACACTTATCAGAATATGTTTCCGTACAGTGTTTTTTTTAATATTTGCAATGTTTTTCGTAATAATTTTTTTTTCGTTAGTTTTTTATAGAGATATGGTTCGTTTTGCATCAAAAGGCATGTAAATTAATGATACAAAGTTAGGAAAATTCGAAAAGTTTTCACCCAAATTTTCAACTTTGAAGAAAATTTTTTAGAATGACAAATTTTCACCAAAATTTCCTATTTTTAAACAAAATTTTTAAGAATTTCTTTGAACTTTACTGCTCTCAAGGCAGGTATGAATGCAGACCAAGATTTGCCAATTCCTCCTCGACGTTCCTTGAACGGGGATTGCATTTGGACTAGGTAACACCTCTCTCGGTATAAAGTCGTCAACTCCTCAAGCCAGCTAACCTTTCACAGCGTCATAGAAATGTCAAGTGGGTGATTTCATCACCGGTAATTACCGATGATTTTTCGAACAAAATCTTCTTCAACGACGAGGCGCTTTGTCTGGCAGCGACTGTGACCGTCAATTCAGAGCGCTATAACGGTACGATAACTAACTTCTTTGGCCTGTGATTAAAGACGATTACTAACACATAGCGCTTAAATGCATGCTATGCAGTGCTGCATGGGCATAAATTTTCTATATAAAAATTATATATGCACTTCTCAAGTGTTATATAACAAAACTTTCTAAAGCTATAAGTTGATGGCACTTCAAAGCATGCTCAGCCTAGTCTAACCCATCCTACGATAACTCGTCCGGAGTTTTTTGAGGACTCTGCATGACTTCCCCTACCCACCATTTTTTAATCGAATAAATATATCTTTTTACACGTGAATACATTCAAACAAACTGGTCCCCCCCTCACTGAATTGTTCATGGTCCTTCTTCGCCCTTATGTTATATCCATAGACGACCAAGTCGTCTAGTGGGATCGGCATGTTTAGGAGCTTGGTGTAAGTGGTCACCTAAAGAGGGAGATTATAACCGTTGACTTTTTCGCAGGCCTACCAGTAAGATGGTGTTGATGCGAATAAACCTTCAACTCAAGAACACTTTAGAACCAACTATGGGTGATACACCGCCTAATACGTGTCAAAAAGTGTTCCAAAATTTCTGCAAAAGGTCCAACGCTAGCAAGAATCCCCGAGGCGACCACTCAGGGAGTGAAATGCCTTCCAATCTTTGATGTCACGATGAGCTGTTCTCCCTTTTTCGGCACTAAATTCGCCACGCATTGCCTGGTAAACATTTCAGGCTTTGCTTAAGTAGTGTGTTACGGTGAGCCAACGAAGAAACCTATTATGTTGTCACATTCAAACAAAGCTTGTTTCCCTACTTAACTTTGTCACATTCAAACAAAGCTTCTTTCTCTACTTAACTTTTCCCTGCAGGGATGACACGAAAGCAATAAAATCCAATCGCTAACAAAAGACAATACAGTGAGGAGTGCTGTTAGGAAAATTCAAAGTTTAAATTGAAAATTCTCGTACATCTCCAATAGGGCCATAAAATGCGGTGCATTGAATCATTTTATGCATGCATATATACATACATATACGCTGCTTACATAACCTTACTCAAGAACATGTATGTCGTAATGGAGGAGAACAATGGTTTATCAAAGAAAATGTTAAACGTTCCGCCTTCTTGTCATGGAGCCTGCTGTTGAGGAAGAAGTTTTTTTGATACATTCATTGTACTCCTTGGCAGCTTCAAACAATGGATGGAGTTCATAAAGATTTTTACTTGAATTAATATAAAAATATTGCAGAGCTAAACAAACGAGCTGATGGGAAAAATGATCAAGATACTCGTACTATTCAAATATAGAATTGGCTCGACAGGTGTGCTCCGCCATAATTGGCTGCTCACTGTAATAAGTCCGGTACTTAGAAGAAGATTTGAACATTGCTGTTGAGGTTGTTGAGAAATCATACCCATTGATTTCCGGGATATCCCTTGCCTGAAATTTTAGGAAGGAATTGGCTGCTTCACAGCGCAACAATGGCTTCACTCTAGATGCGCTTTAGGCTAGTGGAAGAATACAGCCAAGCAACATGGAGTGTCTGGAGGGTTCCGTAGCGAAAAATTAAGTTATCTTTGGTCCTTCAGTGCATTGCGAAGCTCAAAGAAGAAGATATCTATCTATCTGGTAGAAGAATGCCAGATGAGTGGGCCTGGAAAAGCATCCTTAAGTTGGTCGGTTTCACAGAGAGAAGAGAGAGCAGCAATACTTCTATCTACATGCGGACTGCTCTTGTACACATGCCATCTTGTCAGTTCAGCAACTGACATCGGACGCTTTGGAAATGTTCTTCCAGGCAAATATGGTTTTCGCTATGGTCGATGCTTATGGGTCAAGCCTAGGAAAATTCTTACATCAATTAAGCATCTTTTTCATCTATAATCCCACCAATAAAGATATGCAGCAATCCAAAGGGTTCGAGACTCATGAGTATTCCGTCAGGAGTACCTCGACAAGGACGATGTTGTTTGCTAATCAAGCTTGCAGCTAAGAATTCGTAAAGAGTTGTCAAGCAATATCTCGTCGCATTTGCTTATAAAAAAGGAAAATTCTTCTATTTTTAATGAAAACCGAATGCTGTTTTTCTAACTCAAAGCCTATTGTGCATACAAACATACTTATATAGATGTGTATTCAGTTCATTTGAGTAAAGGCATTGTTATTGTTGCATTCACATAAAATACCAGTACAACGTATACAGTGGCGGTCAGAAATGGATGAATGGAGTTTCGTTTTTAATATTTAGAATGTTTTTCAAGCTAAAATTTTTTTGATAATTTTTATAAAAATATGGTTCATGCTTTCAAATTTTGTGCAGAATTTTATAAGCTTGATAACTGCATACCCAAAAAAAATTCTAAAAATTAAGGTTAAAAGCTCGAAATTTAGATACAAATTTTTGGAACTTTTTATATAGTTTTCGTTAAAGCATGAACCATATTTTTATAAAAAAAAATATCAAAAAAATTATAGATTGAAAAAACAATATAAATATTAAAAACTAAAGAACATTCATCCATTTTTGACCGCCACTGTACATATGTACGTATGTTTGTAGTTTATCGGCGATCTTAAAGCACAATTGTGCTTTGTACGAGTAGTAACGAATTGCAGCTGCCTTCAAAAGATGTAAAATACAAAAGAAGATTTTAGATTACACAACACCGCTTACAGGCATTCAGAATATACTATGTACATACATGCATACATATAAACATAAGTATATTTGTTTATAAATTTATACTGGCACAAGTTTGCATAAATGCATCCTCTTTGCAGCGCCAACTGCATATAAAATGCAATGGCAAAAGCCAGTCGCGAAATTAACTTAAGTACAGACAGCAATCAAAAAGAAACAGCTGCTGAGAAGCAGAAGATTTGTAATGGCAGTTATTAAAAGTTTAGCGCTTATGTATATGTATTATACGAGTACAAGTATTATTTATTGCGAATCGGAATCGTTGGCTTTATTGTCAGGCATTGTCTTGTACAAAAAGAAAAAAAAAAACGAAAAAAAAACATAAAATAACTTATGCAACAGCTAAGAGCAGCAGTTATTGATGTTGAGGATTAAATTTTATTACCTGCACTTTATGACTTATCTGATTCCTACTAAACAACGTAATGACTGTGACTGCGGTTGCGATTTCGATTATGAAAACAAAGCAATTTTATGATTTGTAATGTTGTAAGTTTCAACGGAATGGCAAAATTAATGACGGATGAAAAGGAAATGAAATAGTTTTTGAGAAGCCATTTCCATAGGCTGGCCTATCTGACCTTCTTCCCGCAGCTGCGCCCGCCCTAATTTCGGTTTGATGTTATGATTTCAAATGTAACAACAATTAATGTAAATTATATCACCGAAAAAAAATTATTAAAAAAGGGCTTACTATTTTGAGGTTCCAGACAATTCAAATTGATAATTCAACTGAATTGGCCATTGGCCATTTCAATATAAAAAACCAACTTGGATACAATTTTTTAAACATTTTTATAGAGTTCCATTCTTTAGAAAAAATATGTCGGAATAAAAAGGGCCAGCATTCTTTGTTTTATATTAACATTTCATTGGTATATTTCATTAATCTTTTCAGTTAAGTTGCAAATATTCCATTTTGCCAAAAACTGTTTTCTTATAATTTTTGTTTTTCAACCTGTTTCGTTGGACATCCATATTGTAATATTCGATTGAAGTGACTGAATAAATTCAATATGAATTTAAACAGGTGCCAACCATTTTTAAAAATATTTTCGAAATATATCTCTTTTAAAAAATATTTGTGACCTGACATCGTATTTAAATGTTTCAATTAACTTTACTGATGAAATTTAATTTGACTTTTTAACAGGTGGCAACCCTATTTAAATATATTTTCTTATACCCCCTTCCATTGCCACGCATATTGCAATACTTTAATTAACTAATGAAAAAATGCGTTTTGAATTTTAAACAAGTGGCAACCCTCTTCAAATTTTTTTCAAATAAAGCTTTCTTAAGCCTCATTAGTTTGCCACCCATATTTTAATGCTTCATTAGACTTATTCATAAAATTGAATTTACACTTTAAGATAGGTGGCAATCCTCTTACAAATGGTTTTGTACTAAAACTTTTTTAAATCTTGTTAGTTTAGCATTTATATTGTAAGACTTCGCTGAACTTTTAATTTAGCATAGAATTTAACATTTTCACTAAGTGGCAACCCTCTTCTTTATTTAAGTTGTTAATTAAATTGATTTTAAATTTCTTAGCAGATGGCAGCTAGAGATGGGCGCATGAGTGATTTTGACTCACGTTCACGCACGCTCACGTTGATGGTTTTGTAAATCACGCACACTCACGTTGTAATATATTTTTCAATCACGTTCACGCACGCTCACGACGCCTAGTTTTTTAATCACGCACGCTTCTTCACGAATTTTTTTAATTAAAACATTATTTATATAAATAGCACTTCATATAAATAGGCTTTATCGCACGAGTATTGTTACAAAAAGTTTGGCCAAAAACCTTGCCTGGTATGAACGCACTATTATTTTCTTCTTACTAATTTCAACAAAATTAATTCACATCAAAACAACGAAAAGAATTCATTTCAAAATAAAGAAATAGGGCTATATTCTTTTCGTACAGAACAATTCTAGAGGGTGGCGGAATTAAAATTCCGACTTCAAACCCAATCCGCCAAAAAGATGTAAACCACATTTTTTTCAAAATTTCAATTTTTATGCTCTAGGAGCATTTCTGCATCAAGAAGAAAATTTTGAAAAAAATCTTGCTTACATTTTTTCGGCGGTTAGGGCTTTATATGTAAAAATTACGTGATTGACGGAAAACTAACTCACGCACGCTCACGCCAGCAAAAATTTCAGTCAGACGAGTCACGTAGAAAAGCACGCGTTTTGCTCATCTCTAGTTGCAGCTTCCTTTAAAAATATTTTGGAAACAAAGCTTTTTTAAAACTCTATCGTTTGGTACCCATATTTAAAGATTTCGTTCAGCAGGTGGCAAACCTCCTAAAGAATATTCTCGAAAAAACTCTTTTTTGAACACCTTTCATTTGACTAAATTGTTGTAATACTTTACTGAACTTTTTAATTAAACGATTTTAAAATTTTTAACAGATGGCAACCACCTACAGAATTTCGAAATCGCTTTATAACCTCTTTCGTTTGCAACCAACATATTTGAAATATTTTACTCAACTTATTAATTAACCGATTTTAACTTTTTAACAGGTGGCAACAATCTAAAAAATTTCGAAATTATTCAGAACCTCTTTCGTTTGACACCCACATTGTTGCAACAATTTATTTAATTTATTAAATAATTGATTTTAAATTTTGAAAAGGTGGCAACTCCCTTCAAAAAATATCTTATATGTTAATCTAGGTTGTTAGCTATCTGTATGCCCAATTTCATTGAAATATGTCTCGCCATTTTAGCGTGAAAGAGCAACAAACATACTCACAATAGTAGTAGGATTCTGGAGTCGAGATACTTACATACATACATAAATATGCAGTATTTTGAAAATTCGAAATTATGGCCCGTTTCCATGCGGATACATTACTCATATGATAGCAAATAAATTTTAGAAAAAATTTTCCGCTGGGTGGCGTAAGAGTCGAAAGAATTAAAAAAAAAGAAGTGTTTTGGATGTAGGGTGAGGGTGTAGCAACGTAAAAATAATTGTAAGTCATATAACGAAGCTCGTCGACTACTTGCTAGCTTATTATAAAATAACAAATAAAGTTCAATGGCACCTAGTTGCAACATTAAGTAGTATTTATGCCGCTCCTTTGGTTGCCTTCATAATTACAGAGAACTTCTAAGCAATATGCAAATAGAAAAACAATTGCATACATATTTTTTTTCGTCTGCAATATCCATCAAATCATCAACATGACTGCTATGTTACTCGTTCGTCACAATGCACAGTACCCTAAAACCACCTGTCTCGGTGCCAGTGGTCTGGCTGCGTTGTAAAAATGTGTCCCTTCTTGCCGCAGCCCAAATGTGCTCCACATTTTTTTTATGTCTGATACAACATATGTATTACATTTTCATTTCCCGGTGCAATGTCGCGTTGTGGCTGAAGGACCATTGCCGCCATCGCCGCCGCCTGTCGGTGCAATGAAAGGTTGACACTTCTGACAACAACTGCAGTGACAACGCTTGTTAAGTATAACCATACTTAGGTGCCTATGCATACATGCTTGTATAAAAATAATAATGCAACAAATACTATGTAAATTCTGTAGTATTTACTACATTTACTAGCACAAACATGTTAAATGTGACGATGACGTTTACGTTTACGTTGCACTTGTTGGTAGCGTGTCATTATTATATGTATGAAGTTGCTATTTGTGTTGCTGCTGTTGTTGCTGCAAGGCATTATTTGCGCTAAACTTGCAGTGTCAAAGTCAACATAGACTCGACGAATTATTTCCACTGAAAAATTCTGGGTACACTGAGTATATATGCATATTAAATAGGGAATATAAACAATATTAGTGAACCCGCGCGGCGTTAAAACGCCCAAGATAGAATATCAGAAACCTACAAAATATTTTAAATCACCCTGTACCGATAAAAAGTTTCTAATTTCAAAAAATAAAAGCTTATCGCACATCCACAGGGCAAAGTCTTTATTTTTAAGATTACACTATTTATTTTCGAGTAAACTTATACAAAGTTCTATTTGAGTTCGAAACGAATTTGGTTTAAACTCACCCGGAAGTGAATTGCAAACCTACCTACCTGAAAGCCTCTTCCAAACAATTTAAATTGATATTCATCCTTTAAAAATTTATTTTACCTATTAAAAAATTTGAATACAGCTTATAAAAAACGTGGCAACCCTCCTAAATATATTTCAGAAATAGAGCCTTTTCAACCCCATAACGATTGACACGCATATTCTAATAATTCATTTGTCTTTTTAAACAATTTGAATATTTGAACAGGTGGCAACCTTCTTAAAACACCCAAAAAATATTTATAGTGTTCAAGCTAAAAATTTCTTAACAAATTTTAAAACACATATTTGAATTAGGCAATTGCCATAATTTAAGTTGAGTTGGATTTTTTAAACAGGTGACAATCCTCTTAAATATATTTCAGAAATAAAGCCATTTCAAAATCATTTAGATGATACCCATCTTTTGATAATCCATCTAACTTCTTAAATAATTGAAATGTCACTTCATAAGCAACCCTTTTCAAACATTCACAATGTTCAAACTTAAGTCTTTTTAACACCCTTTCGCTTCATATTTCAAATAACTTGCGTAAAAGTTAATTAAATTAGACTTTTTAAAGAGGAGGCACCCCTCTTCAAAATATATTCTTAAATATATTTCTTAAATATTCTTCGTCCAACATTGCGATACATATTTTTAATTACCTGATAAATTAAGTTGAATTTTATCTTTTAAGCACGTGGCAACCCCGCTAAATATAGTTCAGAAGTAAAGATTTTTCAAACCCATTCGATTAATGCCCATATTTTAATAATTCATTTAGCTTATTTAATTATTTGAAATAAATTTTTAGACGTGTGGCAACCCTCTTCCAACCCCTCAAAAATATTCTTAATGTTTAAACTAAAGCCTTCTTAACACTCTTTCGTTTGACATCCATATTTTGACATTTCATATAATTTGGATAAGTTAACTAAATTCGACATTCCAGCAGCCAACCCACTTCAAAATATTTTCAACTGCTACTTTCTGAGCCCCCTTGGCACCCATATGTTGGAATTTTTTCCTTAATTCAAATTTAATCTGATTTTTTAAGCACGTGGCAACCCTCCGAAAGTTTAGTTAAGAAAGAAAGGTTTTCCAAACCATACCCATTTTGTAATATTTTATTTTTTAGATAATTTGAATATAATTTTTTAAAAGGTGGCACATTTTTTCAAAAAAGTAAAGTATTGCATATCCGCAGTCCAGGCCTTTTAATTTGACACCTAATTTAGGAAAATCGAACGAACGGTGCGGTTATTATAGCATCGCTTATTAAATAATTTGAATTTAATTATTTTAGACGTGGCAACTCTGTTCGAAAAAATAAAACCAGTTTGCAACTACAGGCCAAGCGCTTTAATTTTACACCCCATTTTTGAAAATCGAACGAACGGTGCAGATCTTTTATGCGGAACAAAAAATGCCTGCGCGTATTATATATGAATATAGATTTGAGCTTCGGATATTAGAGCAGAAAAGTTATGGATATCCAATATTGGTTTTCACTAGTACTAGTAAATTATAAGTGTTCATGCCAAAGAGAACACTAATAATACTATTTAAAAACTAGTATGCTAGCGTTGAACTAACTGTAAGATTAAACTCGAAAACCGCAAACATTCTATTTAGGAGAATAAGAACCCCACAGATTTTCTCTGAGACCAAATGATATTTCGCAATGAAACTTGGTACACTTATTACAATTTTTTAGTCTACATACATATGTTGCTAATGAAAATGCGTCAAATCGGATTAAGACTACGCCTGCCTTCTATATGGCGGAATTTATGTAAATGCAAAAACTGTAGCCAATGCGGTAAAAAAAAGTATGTATATGTAGAGTGAATTTTAAGCAAAACAAAACTTGTGCTTAATAAATTTTGCAAATGGGCGTGGTCAAGCCAAATTTTTAATGACAATGTTGAGCATTACTTTCATAAAAATAGCCATTAGTGCGATTCATGATATATCGCAAAGTGGCACTTTTGTTGAAATGGCAACTTTGCGAACCAAATTGTATGAACGACCTATCGCAACGCCGGATTGAAAATGTAATTTTTTTTTTTTAATGCTGCACATAAGTGAAAAAGAAACGTTTTGACCATTAAATTTTTTACAAAGTATTTACGAATTGTTAGTTACTTTTAGGTGCTTCTAAATAAATCTGGATATTGAAACCGTTATGAAAAATCGATGTATGCTTTAAAAATTAAAATAATAGTTTGGTCAGATCGCAGTGTTTTGCTTCTTTGTAAAAATTTAGTAAAAGACGTTATTTTACAAAATATATGAAAGATCTTGGGAGATCGATTTATTTTTTGCCGATTTCTGCCAGCATCGATTATTTTTATTTCGATTCGAAACGTTTCAAAAATTTTTTTTTTTTTGTTTTTCAATCTGGCATCTCTAAGTTTGTCATGAAAATATTAACGGTACTTCCAAATTTGTATATTTATGAGTATTGAAAATTACTTGTTTCCAACTTGCAACTTAAGAAAAGAATGTAGGTACGCATGAAGCCTGCATACATATCTCATAAGAGAAAATCGCATAACACTTATGCCTACGGTGACCATATTTATGGAAGCCGCATACGGGACAAAAAATAATTTTGCAAATTTTTTTCTCAACAGCTTACAGATCTTAAAGCCTTCTTCAATGATCCTAGATGTATTAGCCCTGAAACAACATCCTTATACTACTAACATCACAAATTTGTATGATATTTTTCTCGAAATTTTTACCCCGCAAAATTTGTTACCAAAAAATTCGTTAAATTTTAGTATAATCAATCGCAACGATGTTACGCACTTTTTCATGCAAAGTAAGTATGTTCGACCATTTTTTTGAAAGAGAAGCCAATGAGCAGCTTTTTCCACTTGCACTTTATTGTATTCAATTTTATTGAGTAACAAAACTGCAAACCAAATTATTTTCTAGAAAATTTAATTAAAAAGTTTGAAATTTCGGTGAAACATTGCAGAATTAATTTTCATAGTCTTTTGCAGAAAGTTGGAAATTTGGTATTATATGGTTTTTGTTAGGAAAAAGACTTTTCTTTCATAAAATAAATTATACACATTAAATAAACTATGGAAAAATAGCCAGATCTTGCTAAAAGGTCGAGTCCTAATTTCTGTTTTGGTCACTGTATGTATTCGTCGATTCAAATCAGACGCATTCAGATTAGAAAATAATAACAGTTTATGGAGAAAATTATGATCATATACCAACATCACCTAAAACTCGTCGCGTCGAAACACAGGACATTTGGCTTCCCGTATAAAATAAATAAATTACCAGGACAATGGGTCAAAAACGAGGACTGCCTCGTATAATACAGGACGGATGGTCACCGTACTTATACCATACCGATGTCTCAGGTTTCGTTATGATGAAAACGGTGCTATGCTGATGATGATAACGATTACGATGCCTGGACGAATGAAAAGAAGCACAGACATGGGAAGCAAGACACTCCAAAGAGGCAAACAAAAATATCAAAAAAAGTTTCTATGTGAAGAACGGTCAATAAAAGAGTAAAATCCGAAGAAATACGGTCACATTTCTGAGTCATTTCAGTATGCCATCTTATCAGTTAGTGATGTATGTAATTGTTAAGTTACGGATGTGACGTGGCAGCATTATTGAGCTGGCGGCAATTCTTTTCTGGCAGGCAGCTGTGCAGTTCTGTTACTTCTTTGTTTGATTTAACTAAGGCAAACGGTCTGTCTGACTTGCTGCTTATCCGCTGACTATTTCATAACGTTTTACATAACTGTCATTTAAGGCTGACAAAGTATTTCGAAAATCACTGAAAATGTCAATAAAGTAATTTGAATAAAAATTAATTTCACTACACACAATTGTGCTGAAGCAGAAAGGATATGAATGTGGAAATTTATGAAATATTTCATAAAAACGAATAGTGATAGATGAAAATGACATATGCTACAGGAGATTGCAAGTAATGAGTAGCAAACAAGTTGATACATATGTATATGTACTTGTCTGTTTGTGCTACATAACAGCGGAAGGAAAACTGGTTAACTCCCATTGGTATGTTGGGAATATGTGGAAGACCACACAGGAAGCGTTTGTCTGTAGTAAACAACCAATGTTAGTATATCGTCCCGTTTCTGCCTTAACCACGTATCTACAATTTTTGGGAAAACTAATGTTACCACTTATGACAGCTGTTTAAGCGTCGCGCTATTTGAAAATAGAACAAAGACTTAATGAGGGTGCTCACTACTGCTAGTGGAACCAGAAATATTAAGTAAAAAATGCGTTTATTGAATCCAAGGGGAAGAAATTAAGCATTTTTTCTTACACTCTCTAAAATACCTCTATTGCAGATACGAGGTTAAGGCATAAAAGGGACGATATGCTACATACGGCTGGCAATGTGACTGACCAACTACTTTACAAAGCCAATAAAGCTTTAAATTTTAAAGTTTACACAACAGCAGCAATAAAGTTGAAGGACGAACATCTGCTTCTGGGTTTCTTGGCAACTTGTCAGGATCTCATTGCCTTCCACTCTATACACATTCTCGATTAAAACCCTTTACTTAAAACATTTTGCAAATGAAGATCATTTAAGGATACCTAAACAATACATCAGACATCAGAAATGTTCATAGAGAAGCCGTCCAAGATCCCAATTGACCAATTTGATTGATACTTGGACCTAAAAACGTGTAAGGTTTTTTCATACAAACTCGTCTAGACTTCATCAAATCGGGAGCCGTAAGGGAGGACATAGTCACGGACGGATCGAAACTCGACAAAAGAGTTGGTGGTGGGGTTTATTCGGAACAGTTAGGCATATTGTTCAGCTTCCGCCTTCCTCACTACTCATGATATCTACATTTCGACTGACGGCGGCTAATAAATCTTGGGGAAATATGTCGCAGACTTCAAAAGTAGTTGCTCAATGCCGCCGATATCTCAACGAGATGGCTGAAACATTCAGCACACACGTTGTCTGGTTACCTGGTCATTGCAACAATAAGGCAGATTGCAAGGCTGACGAACTCGCGAGTCATGGAATGCCACTGCCTGATACGGATATAAGGGATAATCTCGGGATCCGTCTTCGAACATGCAAATTTCTATCGAATAAAAAATTCATGGAAGTTGCCATTGAAAGATGGCGAATGGAACCGATCTGTCATATTGTAAAAACACTCAGGGCCAGGGCCAGCCACAGACACCCAACGCACCAAGTCTCACTGGAGTTCTCACCGAACATTGTCTGATCTCTGGAACAACTAC
This sequence comes from Rhagoletis pomonella, assembly GCF_013731165.1. Taxonomy (NCBI): domain Eukaryota; kingdom Metazoa; phylum Arthropoda; class Insecta; order Diptera; family Tephritidae; genus Rhagoletis; species Rhagoletis pomonella. The sequence continues at coordinate 13,083,931 of NW_023458565.1, forward strand.
TTCAGAAGCTGCGTGGATGAAGACGATGAAGAAACTATCCACATTTTCTCCGCCATTGCACGGCTCTATCGAAACGGAGAGCTAAAGTTCTTGGGAACCACTTCTTCAACGATCTCGATGACCTCAAAGCGATGAACGTTAGAAGCCTATGAACTTTTTTGCTAAGCACCAAATGGTTAACAGGGGAACAGGGATAAATAAAAACGTGATGCGGTATCACAACGGACCCTGAATCTAAGTGCGTCCTACTTAGGACTGCCGCCCAAACTAAACTAACCTCAATCAGGAGTCTATTGGCCTCGGAATGGCCTTAGACAATCTCAATCTAATGCATCAAATATTTTCGAAGCGAATCTACTTGGCTAATTGGTCGTGTATGTATAATTAGCCCAATCATGCAAGCTGGTCAAAAATGAAGTACCCTGGTACGATTTTTCAAAGCTAGCTAGACAATGAATGACGGAAATTCTTTCCAAACTGCATCAACTTCTAACTCTGGCGGAAGGATCAACCAATACTCGTCGTAGATGGTTAAGAGATCTGGCGAAAACTATGTACCTTTTATGATCCATGAAACACTTCTAACGCTGCAGGTTCATGTCTTAATTATCCCTTTTGATCTTTAGATAAATTATTAAACTATCCAACATCAATATTTCGGAAAAATCATAACTTACCGAGTTTTACCTCTGGCTTAACTGCTCTTAAGAAAGAAGAAGAGAAAACACAGTGGGCTTTAAAAATTCGCCGGTGGCTTTCGAGCTGCTTCTACATAATTCAGGTGCTGGTGATTCCTTGGTTGGACAATATTTTCAACTTCTGCCTTAGAAGTAATCCTCGTTTTTCTACCCGGTAGAATGTATGCAAGGGTTTTTTCATTCATCAGACAGAAAAGAGAGGACACGCTTGGCATTTTAGGATTTTGTACTGGACAAAATGTGGACCTTAAAGGGCGCTCTAAGAAAATTTAAGGTTCATCAGTCTTCCACAAAGTAAAGGCTTTGTTCGAAAATAAATGATTTGCTTTGGCTGCCTTCGGTGTCGATACAGCAGTCTTTTATTAATCTGCATATTCAACGCAATATTGTTAAATGGAGTCTTCTGTATCGTCGAGTGCTAAATACTTAAGACTAATAGTGACTCTTAAGTTCAACAAGAAGCTAATAACTACGGATTACAGGATTGTAAAGCTTATAAAAGAAACGGGAATCATATCCTAAAATTTTTTAATAATTTATTGAATTAATCATATCTTTGAAATTTCAAAGTCGTTTACAAAATAGTCCTGACGCCAGAGAGAAAACTAGAAACTCAGTTTCACTATATCTGACCCCTAGTTTCGGGAGTTATTGGCTTTTTTTGCGTATAAAATTTACTGACGCACGGTGTTACGAAAGGGCTAAAGACTCCTGTGAATTCGTTGATTTCTTAAATTTTACAATCAAAGTTATTTTTTGCCAAACGCCCTTTAAATGAAAACACTTTGAAGAGTAATAAGAGCAGCAGCGGTGCCAATAAAAATCATACCATAAAATTTTTAGCAAGACTTCTTTATCAGAACATATTAGCTCTCAAGCAATAGGCAAAGGCATAAAACTGCAAAAAATTAGATTGCAAGTCAGAAGCCCAAGCTTAAGCGGCTTCTTAAAATGTCAAAAGGGCCACTTTAACTAGAAACTTCCACCCCAACTTAGATGCAAGAATATCTACGAAGATAAAAATGGTAAATTTATAGCGCATAATTGAGGCTATGGCTACCGCCTTAGCTACTTATTTTCTTCCCTCACAAAAGCTGTCGTTGCGCACTTGGCGCTGCTTATCGTTTTATAAGGGTTATAGCAATCGTTATGCCACTGTAAAAATCGTGAACGACTAACTTAATGATAGAGAAGGCTTAGCTGAAATTGGCTTGCGATCAAATTATACAGTACCTACACTCGCATAAGCAATAAGCAATCAAAGCGATAAACAACAAATAGTTTACTGGTATTAAGGGCCGGTCAAATAAAAATCGACTAGAAGTGGAAGCTCGCCAGACTAAGCACTTCACTTTCGCTGCAATGAAAAAAAACAACTGTGTGTACATATGTATAGGTACAAGTATGTATGTACGTAAGTGATCTTGTGGTCTTACGATTAAAAATTGTTGGAAGTTTTACTGCACTTTTTTCAACAACGATTGGCGCTCGGTAGCAGCAGCAACAGCAATAGCACCCAGCAGCAGCAACTTGCCGGAATGCGCCATGAAATCTAAATTAAAGTGTGGAGCAGTACGTACTTGAGAATAATAAACGAATATACTACATACATACATTACATTGTGTAATCGCAGATTGAGCACAACGATCGCCGAAGGCAGATAAGAAACTACATAAAAAAACACAACAAGAAAAGGAAGAAAGGCACTTAAGCGTAGTGTGTGTTGTTTTTTTTTTTTTTAGTTGGGGACAGGGGGAAAAAGTGAAGCAGCAAAATATGGGCTCATTGATATAGCCTCCATAAAGACCACAAAACAGTAATGCAGTAATGGGCTGCCCAAAAAACAGCATGTCCCATTAGATATGGTATGCACTCGCACTTAAGTACTATACATGTGCATAGATAAGTAGATGCATGTGGATCGTGCCGCACGATTCGTTGGTGCGCCACGATTAACACTTTCTCGAAATAAGCTAGAAAGGAACCCTGTAGGGAAAATTGGAAATGTTTCTGCTTTTTTATAAAGCGTTTCTGCTGTTTTATAAAGCGTAACTGGGTCCAAAGTGGAAATTGATGTAGTACAAGTAATGTTTAAGCAAAAAAATGGTTCACGTGGTCCAAAAATATCCTGTAATAATAATAATCAATAGATTGGCGCTTACACATACATATGTTAGTGTTTCGCACCGAGCCTCTCCCTCGATTTAAGTATCTTTTTTTTTTGAAGTCGGGTAAAAAGGCCAATATAACCCCCTCAAAACATTTGTATGTACAGTGGTGGTCAAAAATGGATGAATGTTTTTCAAGCTAATATTGTTCTCCTATCTTTTTTCTATAAATACTAGCAGACCCGGCGAACTTCGTCCCGCCGAATTTGAAATTTAAATTTAATTTAGTTAAAAACCTCTTATTTTCCTTAGTTGTGTATAAAGTTTGAAAGTGTGATTTATATAGTTTTGGCTAAAGCATGCACCATATTTTTATAAAAAAATAAAAAAAAAAATGTTAGCTTGAAAAATATTGTACATATTATAAACGAAACACCATTCATCAATTTTTGACCGCCACTATGCATACATATTTAAAATTCACTAATGATTTGCTATAAATTAACGAGTAGAATGGCTAAGAAATAAAGGAACCATATTCCCTGATTAGAAGCGCTGCTGTTCGGTTTATTGGCTTCTCCCTACAAGGCAAGTTATGCAGATGGATGAATATGTATACATATGTAGGTTTGACTGTGGCATGAGTTTAAGTAGACATTCATTATCAATGTTTAGGCGACAGACCATCGAGCAATTTATTTCAAAAGCGTGAAACTTACGCTGCATCTTGAGTTCAATCGACACTATTGCCCGTTTAATTAGTGCTTAAGCGCTGCTATTTAAGTGACAGGAAAGTGCTAACGGTGTCATGAGAAGGCAAATGAATTTAAAATAATAACTTTGAGAAAATGCCCGCACGAAGAATTTAGGTAAGTACGCAGTGTTATGTAAATAGTTAAACAGATGCTTTAAAATTGCAGTTTGATCTTCGTACTACTATTTTAAATAAAACGGGTCATATTCTATGAACAGATACAAGGCCTGAAAGTATCAGGGACGAGGCATTTTAAAAAAATTTATTTTTAATTTTAATTTTTTTAAATCTCTTCTTTTTTTATGTTATAGCTTTTTGAACGAAAATTCGATTTTCTCCGGAAATTTACAGTTTCTGAAAAAAAAAATCTGGAAACACTGTTCCGAATTCGAGTATAGGTATGCAGTTGTGTAGCCTAATAAATTTGTAATAAATTGCAAGTTTTAAGTAGGTAGGACTTATGGTTGATTTTTGATATTTATTTTTTTGCTGTCTGTGTCACGCATGTTCTTCCACACAAAGTATTTATGTGGGTTCGACAATTAGAATTTTTGTCTGTCTGTCTGTATGTTTGTACGGGCATCACTCGAAAACTAATGCATAGAATTGAATGCAGGTTACACCGCTGCATTGCTAGAAGTCTAACTTAAAATATAGAAAAATTATAAATTAGAGCGTTGCCACCCGATTGTAAATTGCAGTCTAAGTAAATAGTAAATATTGCAATATGGCTGTCGAAAGAGAGAGGTTTAAGAAGGCTTACAACTGAAAATACTTTTGTGGAACTCAAATTATTGTAGAGTGCACCTCATAGTACTATACTTAAATATTGCGCAATACTCAGAGCTAGCATTATGATTTTTTTAATTTTTTTTTTGAGATGGCATATTTTCTAAAACTAAAAAAACAAAAAATGTGTATATGAAAAATTTTTCCAGAAAAAAAAATTTTAATATTTATTTTCATAGAGAATTTTCATGTGTGTATGTGTGATTTTTTTTTTTGATTTTTTCCTCGCCCCGTTCTCGAGATATTTGGAAAACCGTTTTTTTTGCTGTAATGTTTTTAAAAATGTATTAATCAAGCTCAAATTTCATATTTAATTATTACATATTTATGTTTATGCATCAACCCTAAAAATTTTAGACAAATTAAACACATGACGTGTGAACCCCGTCCGTTTTGGTATGGAACACCCCATATACATACATATCTATTGGCATCCACATGACAGCATACATTTATGTACTCAGTCAGCTGTTCCATTAATTTATTACATTTAAGTTAAATTCGTATTTCAAATTTGATAGTTAACCCAGACAAGCAGTGAATTTGTTAATTTGATTTAACTGCAACTATGTTTCCCCACAGGTAGCAGCTACATATGTTTCTCCAGCTACGCTAAATGAGTTATTATCAAAAGCCATGTTATCTTGTAGTGCTGGTGTAGTGGTTAGCAGTGCGCGCTCCCATTCCACAGGGCCTGGGTTCAAGCCCGGTTCAAGCCAACGTCAAAAAATTAAAAACAAAAAAGCTTTTTTCTAATAGCGGTCGCCTTTCGGCAGGTAATCGCAAACCTCCGAGTAAAATACATCCGGCGTTAGGAGTCGGCGTAAAACTGTAGGTCCCTCCCTTTTGTGTGACAACATCAAGGCGCACGCCACAAATCGGAGGAGAAGCTCGGCCAAACACTAACATATGTGTAAGCTCCGATCTATTATTGTTATTATGTTCACTTTCACTAAGTACTTATGTTTGTATCTGCATTGGCATACAGACAGCTGGTCTTAAGATTTGCTACCGGTTTTTTGTTGAAACGCGTTTGCTAATAATTTGTGGATTTTGTTGTCCATTAGCTGTCGACCCGCTGACTTGGCGTTTTAGGTGTCAGGGTGCTTAAATATGTTAATTATTTGTTATTTATTTTCCTATTTTCACTTTTTTTCTTAGCTTTAACTTTTATTTTCGTTAGCTTTGATTTCCCATAAGTGATTGCAATCTCTTGCAAGCGTCTAATGGTTATCATTAGCTTGGGTCGTATTTAGTACCTAAGAGCAGTTGATTGATTACATCTATCACTAGTACATATGTTACTGATTTGGATACTACAAAAAAAAACATTCAAAACGAGAGCAAAATCGTTGGGTATGGTCAAATCATAGCTCGTAATGTATGCGAATTTTTATTATATTCTTGCACGTTTAATAGCTGGAACTAAGCTTCAGCCATTACAAGTTCAATTAATTGTTTATTTTTCATTTACGTACAAGTTTGCCTTCACTCGCTTATTTATTTTAATAAAGCTCAAAATATTTGGACTCAGCTAAAATTAGCGGAGATTTTCACATTTTTCTTTTTTAACCCTCTTCAAAATATTTTCAAACTAAAATCTTTTAATTTATTCCCTTAACCCAAGTTGAATTAGATTTTTAAGCAGGTGGCAACTTTCCTCCGGGCAGTTTAGAAACAAAACCTTTTCAAAACGATTTCGATTGATACGCATATTATTTACTTATTAAATAATTCGAATTTAACTTTGTAAAGATGTGGCAACCCCCTTCAAATACCTCAAAACTATTCTAAATGTCCAAACTAAAGATTTGCTAATCTTCTTTCGTTTGACACCCATATTTAAATATTTCATATGTAAGTATAATTAAATTAAATTCAAATTTTCAAACAGTTGGCAACCCCTATTCAAAATATAGCTATAAACTTTTTTTCTCGCCGAGACGAACCGTTTGTCGGCCATATTTCAATATTTCACAGTATTATTTATATTTAAATTTGACTATTCAAACAGGTGGCAGCCCTCTTCAAAATTTAGCTATATACTTTCTCCTCAACAACACGAACCCTTTGACATCCCTGTTTTAATATTTCATTGAACTTGTGTATAATTTATTTCAATTTGACTTATCAAACAGGTGGCAACCCTCTACAAAATATATGTAGCTATCAGCTTTTTGCTCACGGAGACGAACAGGTGACGGCCCTCTTCAAAATTTAGCTATAAACCTTCTCCTCAGCGATACGAACCTTTTGACACCCATATTTAGATATTTCATAGAACTTGTTTATAATTTAATTAAATCTAAATTTTCAAACAGGTGACAACGCTCTTCAAAATGAAGCTATAGACCTTCTCCTCAAGAATACGAACTCTTTAACACCCCTGTTTTAATGTTTAATATAACTTGTGTATAATTTAATAAGTTCGACATTTCAAGCAGGTGGCAACGCTCTTCCTTCATATGTTTATTTATTTAAATATTCACAATGTTTTTCAAGCTAGAAAATTGATAATTTTCATAAAAATATTGTTCATGCTTTTACCAAAACCATACTTTACACAAAATTTAGACAAATTTTAAAAAATTTCATTCAAATTAATCTGAATATATAAAATATAAAATATTTTTATAAAAAAAACTAACGAAAAAATTTACCGTGAAAAACATTTTGAACATCGCAAAATACTTCTGAGAGGCACTGTATATATATACATATATAAACGTTTAATTACTGATTTCTGTACTGTACTCTGTACGAAATTAGACTCTTTGATATTTTTACGCAGAAATGCTCTAATAGCTCTAAAGCGAAGATCACACGATTTGTACAATTGTACAGATTTTTTTGTACTTTTTGGCCTTCACAGTTTGAGTTCGGCTCAATAAAAGAATTTCCGAACAACACCACTCTGTACCTGCATCCGAAACTAACTTTGAAAAAAATTCGGATAAACTATTTTCGCGAATAGGGCCCGATAAAACAAGTCCCTTTAATTCTTTATATTTCTACTCAAATGTTAACCTGCATAAATGTCACCTTTAAGGATATTCTATTTATAGTTTATACAACATAATTTCAAGGCTATACGTAGTCACGGTGAGCATTTTAAGGTGACGTAAAGCTTGTGCAATGCTACCTTCAAATCGAAGCGAAATTGCAGAAGGTAAGCACGCAAGGTATTATATTACCTTGGAAGCTACTTTGTACACCAAAAGGTGCGGCTTATGGCTGCACGAGCATACATATACTATATATGTATTTATTCTGCTTGTGGATATAACGGGTGATTTTTTTGAGGTTAGGATTTTCATGCATTAGTATTTGACAGATCACGTGGGATTTCAGACATGGTGTCAAAGAGAAAGATGCTCAGTATGCTTTGACATTTCATCATGAATAGACTTACTAACGAGCAACGCTTGCAAATCATTGAATTTTATTACCAAAATCAGTGTTCGGTTTTATCGACAAATTTTGTTCAGCGATGAGGCTCATTTCTGGTTGAATGGCTTCGTAAATAAGCAAAATTGCCGCATTTGGAGTGAAGAGCAACCAGAAGCCGTTCAAGAACTGCCCATGCATCCCGAAAAATGCACTGTTTGGTGTGGTTTGTACGCTGGTGGAATCATTGGACCGTATTTTTTCAAAGATGCTGTTGGACGCAACGTTACGGTGAATGGCGATCGCTATCGTTCGATGCTAACAAACTTTTTGTTGCCAAAAATGGAAGAACTGAACTTGGTTGACATGTGGTTTCAACAAGATGGCGCTACATGCCACACAGCTCGCGATTCTATGGCCATTTTGAGGGAAAACTTCGGAGAACAATTCATCTCAAGAAATGGACCGGTAAGTTGGCCACCAAGATCATGCGATTTGACGCCTTTAGACTATTTTTTGTGGGGCTACGTCAAGTCTAAAGTCTACAGAAATAAGCCAGCAACTATTCCAGCTTTGGAAGACAACATTTCCGAAGAAATTCGGGCTATTCCGGCCGAAATGCTCGAAAAAGTTGCCCAAAATTGGACTTTCCGAATGGACCACCTAAGACGCAGCCGCGGTCAACATTTAAATGAAATTATCTTCAAAAAGTAAATGTCATGGACCAATCTAACGTTTCAAATAAAGAACCGATGAGATTTTGCAAATTTTATGCGTTTTTTTAAAAAAAAAAGGTATCAAGCTCTTAAAAAATCACCCGTTACAATTTGGAACTATGCACATACGAGTATACTACTAAGATTGAAGAATATATATGTATATAGTAGAAGCGATATTAAATTGCAATAAATAGTGCTGTCTATTTTTGTTGCTGACAGCATTTAAAATACCAAAATAAAATGTTACCAATAATTTTCTAATGCCATCAAACAAAGTCAATTAAAGTAGTCACATATTTCTCTTCTATTTAGGAGTTATTGGTCGCTATCTTTGCTTCTTAATCAAAAAGATTTAGGGTAATAGTGTAAAATTTCAATCAATACCGCTCCAAGCTCTGAACGGACTGAAGCTCTTCGATAAGTAAGTATTGCAAAAAGGATGGATTTTACTTATTGTATACCTATACTGGTTCGTAGAAAGAGATCTAAGATCTTTAAATATTTTTGATAGTTAGAATCCAAATAGCCAGCATTTGAAATATTTTTTAAGGGGTTAACCGGCGAGCCTCTGCACAGTGGTTCAAAACAGGTATTCACTTTTCATAACTCACTGGCTCAATTTCAATCATTTAATTTTTTTATGAAAGCTTAAAAAATTTGCAAGAGTCCAATTGAGCCAGTTTTTGAATTTTCACTTCCTTGTATTAAATTTTTTAGTGCGAAATGTAGAAAAGGTCCAATTTGAAAGGAAAATCGATTCTCCTATTCCAGTTAATAAATGTTACATAATAAAAACTAGTTCAAAACAATTGTAGGATTCCCAAGAAAGAAAACAAATTGCGATGTTATAAAAAAATTGTTACCAAATTTAAACTTTTTTAGTTTTTAGAAAAGTGCAAGTTTCAAGTGGTTAAGAGTTCGTTTGATTTTTAATAATATATATAGATAATAAGAATATAAACTACACAACATGCAGATGTGCTCGAATAGTTAGCGAAAAAATTATTAAAAATCAACGCGAAACTTGAACTTTATTATACTACAATTTAACATTCTATAGAACTGCATACTCAAAATTTTTTTAAAAACTAAAAAAGCTTAAATTTTGCTAGTTTTTTTTAACTACATTTCAAATTTTTCTTGTATTTTTTTTTCGTTTTGCCGACCCCCTAATTGTTTTAAACTAGGTTTTACTATGTAACATGTATTAACTAGAACAGGAAAATCCATTTTTCAAAGCTGCATGTTTTTCCGCACTTTGCACTAAAAAATTTATGATAAACATATAAAAATTCAAAAATCGTGCTTGACTGGTCCCTGTATAATCTTATAAGCTTTCATTTGTAAAAAAAAATAATTAAATTGGTTGAAAAATTAAGGCTCCAGTGAATTATGAATATTAAATTAAAGTTTTGACCACTGTGCGCTGTACTTCCAAAAGTTTGGATTTAATGATATAAGTTATTTTCCAATAAGGATATTGATGTACAACTGTCACCTATGTTTACAGTGGCGGTTTCCCTCAAACTGATTAGTTTTTTGATTGGTCCTTGACCTAGCTTGCTAGTAGGTATTCTGGGTAAAAGTGATTCCAAAACATTCGCACCCAAAATGTGAGCAGTTTCTTCAATAGACGGTAGCTGGAGGGAAATCTAGGAAGTTTAAAATTTGTATAATATTTTTTTTTTTTTATTAATCCATTTTAATAAAACCCCGTCATTCATCAGTCCAGCCTTTTAGTTTGCTCTCTAAAACCCGTCGATATCCCTAAGGCAGGGAGCACACTATGACGTATTTTGCATTTAGATTATTTGCAGCGCCTTAACTGCCTATCTACGCCGATTGTATGCTGTATTCCTAAACACGGTTCCCAGATGCGTGGAGGTCGATTGGCAACTTAGAAATTATACGCAAAAGCAAGTGAAAGGTATTTTGAAGTTCAGAAAGATGCAACATTTGTTTTGGCAACAAATTTTATATAAAAATCACATAATAAGAGATCTTTGCAAATAGAATCCCTCATCTTTATCACAGAAATATAGTATGTATATGGATTTACAGATGAATCAAGAATTAGGGACATAAAAGTTGTCGGTGTTTAGGAACTCGGCATTAGACTTTCCATTGCCCAGTATTTTCTTCCGAAGTGCTAGCATACTTGACCTGTGCCACATTAGACCTTGAAAAGGGGTTTGAAAGATGCGTTTTTAGTTATCTTTACGGACAGTGAAGCGATCATAATGGCCATATCCAATGTGATGATTACATCCAGGCTCGTCAAGGGGGGTTTTAAACTCTCCAAAGGCAAGTACCGAAAGGGTGAGCTTAGAACGTAGTGAGTACTAGGGATCGATAGAATCCAGGTTCCTTGGCTATCTCTTCGCTAGAAAGGACATAAATCTGTTGGACAGGCTTAGAATCAGGCTGCTCACCAGGTATTTAACAGATCATAACCTTCTGCCAAACTCTTTCTGACGCCGGACCATATTGTGTGGAATCGTCCAGCATTGGCCACACTTGGACTAAAAGAACTGAATGCATCTACAGTCGAAAGACTTATTATTACTAGGAATTCGTCTACTAAGGTACGCATTCCCTTCAAAAGTAGTTCGCTACTTGATTCTACATTTTACTATTGTTTGTTCTACTTTAGATGCCTGTGATCAAGAACGACCATAAACTGTTGCCCCTGCAAGGTCTCAATAAATTTAGAGCTAGTAATGGTGCTGTGGCCGCAAGATTTAGAAAATGAGAACTTATACAATCCGCTCGTTTTTATATACTTAAAGGGAATGTTGAGATATTAAATTATGACAGCACGCCTTGGCAACACCTAGTTTCGTGTAGCTAATTTGGTCTTAGTTTGGCTTGAGTACGCGGTAAGGCCTCATAATATAAAACTATTATGTACAGTGAAGTTTATATTCTCTTTAAATTCCACCGCGCATTTTCATGTAATGGCTACTAAAACAAATTATCACGCAGAAAACAGAGTAAATTAATAGTTAAGTACTGTACACTCTAAAGCGTAAAAACACCAAAAGCAAAATCAACGCATTAAAGTGCCCCAGACAACGTGATTATATTTTTATTTCACTTGTTTACTTTTTATATACATATGTACTTTCTTCCAACTTTTACACTGTTACCGTAATAGGTGTTGAAGAAAAAGAAAGGAAAAAAATTGCCTAAAACAAACAAATAAACAAACAGCTAAAATAACAGCCAACAGGAAAGTAATTAGAAACCGTCAATGACGTGATCGATTGCGTGAGGGTCTACAAGCTGTTTGATGATCATTAGCAATGTAAAACTTTGTAAGTAATTAAGTCAATATGTATAATAGTGTAAGGCAGTCAGCACACGAGTCGTATGGCTTTAGAAGCGTATTTGATGCTGGATACGAAAGCTATACGCTTTGGTGCCGCACACGTACATTTAAATGGAGGGCTGCAGACGAGTCCTCACCTGCACGAATTCGTCGAAGCAAGCTAGCTGCAAATCGCTTGGCGTACAGAAGTGTTGGTAGCTAGGCGTACGTAGTAGGGATGTTAATTTTTGCGCTTTTTACGATCCCCGGATTTTCGAGATGTAGTTATCACAATCCCGGGATTCCGGGATTAGTACCGGGATCTAGATATTCATTACTTTTCAGCAACTTAAATCGAAAAAAAATGCTTCTATCTCTCCTACCATAAAATACAAAGTAAATAAATGGGTTTGAAACCTACTTTTTTATTTAAAGTAGCGTTTTTATTTTTTCTCTCTGACGTCAGGATTTATTTTAACGGACTTTGTAATTTCAAAGATATGATTAGTTCTAAAAATTATTTCAAAAACTCAATGCAATGTAGAATAAAAATATGGGTACCAAATGCCGGAGGAAATTTCTTTAGAATTAAAAAAAAAAAATAAAAAATTTTTTGGATTCACAAGGACGAATAGGTAATTTTTTAAGCTGATAAAGTTACAAGTTGGAAATTCAACGATGTTATCGAGTTTATAAAAGTCGTTAACATATAATTTTTTCAAAAGCAAACATTGCGAAATTTCAAGAATAAAACTTTAAAATGACATTTTCAGTAAGTATTATTATATACCAAAAAATTTAATATGATTAAATTCTACAGAATTTCCTCTTTAATTTGATACCCATACTTCTTCTCTAAGCACATTTCACTGAATATTTTAAATCATTTTTGGATTACTGACGTCAGAGTGAAAAACTAAAAATGCAATTTTACTATATTTGACCCATGGTTTTGGGAATATATTGATTTTCGTGTGAAAAATTTACTATCGCACAGTGTTATATGTATAAAGAGCTAGACATTTATAAAAAAATATTAATTATTAAATAAAAAAAAATATAGTCAATACTGGTCAAGCAAATGCCATTAGTGCAAATTACAAATCCCGAAAAGCCGTGGATATTTGCCAAAAATCCCGGGATTTTCGGGACCTAAAAATGCCGGGACTCCGAGATCAGATAAAACTATAAAATTCGAGCAAATAGTTGAAAAATAACTGAAAACTAATTTTAAAAAATAATAGGGAAATTCATATAAATGCGTAAATGCCTCGTAACCAAGTAAATCTCGTAAACTTACTAAATCGAAAACCAGTTTATTTTCGAGGTTTACGCGATTACGAGGCATTTACGCGTTTCCATGAATACCGCTTTGAAGCCGCTTAGTGTGCAGATCTTGAGGCGTAGAGGAATTGTCGCTACATAAAAAATGTAATACGCGTCTTAAGCTATACGACCCGTGTGTAGACTGCCTAAGTGTTATGCGCTGCTAGGCAAACTGTTTGATAACAGGAATATTACCTACATAGATATTACAGTAATTTACCGATGTATGTACTTATGTACTTTGTAAATAAATTTTTTTATGAGTTTAGATGCTTGTCAAACAACTTAGATGCTGTGAGATTCACTAACATGCGATCGCCCACTTGTTCATACAATTATTTTTTAAACATACATATCGTCACCTGAAATGCAAAAAGACGAAACAATATCATCGCTGAAATGCAAAAGGTCATAACTACTAAAAAATTCAAAATTCACTTTTTGATTTATGTGATAGATTTCTTCGAATTACAACTCTCCATATCATTATATTATTATAAACAAAAATGTTAGTCGCGACTTTTTCCATTTCAATTGCGATGTTGTTACGTCTTTTTGCATTTCAGGTGACGATATGTATGTATGTAAATATGTAACACTTTATGCATCTCACATGGCGCTAGAGAAAATTCAATTTAAATTAATAACATTCGGATTTTGTCTGCAGTTTGGCATGTTTGTAAGAAACCCATCACCGTATCTAATAAAATTTCTTATTTATGTATTTTTGTGGGAAATCCATTGATGTGGACGTAAACTTTTGAAAGAAAAAGTGTTAGATATGCAAATTTTTGTTGTGAAACATCTTTAGCTTCGTTTGAGTAAAATTTAGCTTATTTACGTCATACGTGATTTGTATGGAGCAGGATTTCAAAAAAAAAAAAAAAAACCTGTCAATTTAAACAAACCAAATTTCCTGATGAAACGTTTAAATATTTATAAAAAAAAATATATTTATTAATGTAGATGCCATTCAGTTACTAAAATATGTATGCTTCTATACCTAGTACTATTTACTCAAGAATTTTATAGGGATCCCTATAGCTAATTTTAAATTAATTTAAAAAAATATGAGAAATATCGCTCATTTAAGATCGTAAAGCAAAGCGCTTATTTAGAAGAAGAAATAAGGATATGGAAAAATTTTTAAGCTAAAATCGACCGTGCTTCTTATGAACTGCAGATCGATTGTTTTGTTAGAAAGAACTTTTTAGAAAAAAACACCTTCAATCAAAAATTTCCGGAAATCAAAATAGATAATTCTCAGATTTTTGAAATTCGCGCTTTGCCTTACAAAAATTCAATGGGCTACAAAAGTGCATCCTTCAAATTTTTCTAAAAAATCATATTAAGAAATGAACTATGTATGTATATTGTGGAAAGTGTTGAATTTTCCTAAGTTTTACATCAATTTTGGAACTCTGATGTACGTATAGTATGCGGTTTTGTTGTACCTAGTATGGACAACTATTTGGTAAAAAGTTAGCAAATAAAATAACAAAACAAGCAGTGTTGTTTTTATTGCATTTTTTGCGGTTTTGTTATTTTTCTTATGCATTTATCTAATTTTAATGTACTTATTCTCATCATATGTATATTGACTGCGTTGCAATGTATTATTTACGAGTTGAAATATGTCATAAAATTGAAAACAAAAACTATAAATAATTGAAAATAATCAAATATTTATGTAATTATATTAATCGTGTTATTAAAAAAATCAAAAATAATTGAAAATAATCAAAAATAATCAAATAATTATATTAATCATGCAATTTAAAAAAAAATCTAAAATAATTGGCAATAAGCAAATATAATTATATTTATCATGTAATTTATACAATTTAAAATAATTTAAAATCATCAAAAAGAACAAAATAATCATGTAATGAAAGTAATTAATTAATTTTTTTTTTTAAAGTAATTAATTTTTAATCATTAAAAAGGTTTAAATATGGTATTTAATCATTAAACGGTTACCCAAAAAAAACATGGTTTAATTAATAATCATCAGGATTATTAATCATTATTTAACAGGTCTGATCTTAACATAACTCACTATAAACACTTCTGAGTTTCTGTTTATATTTAGCTAAAAAATTGCATTAAAAAATAAAAAAATAAATGATACTGGCCTCATACTGAGCAGAAATTTAGCATTTGTTAGTATTTGTCTTCCAGCATTCCAACAGAATCTTATCCTTATTATGATCATATTTGGATGATCCCCGCTTCATCATCAATCAAAAGTTATTAGGAGCGTCCCTTAATTTTTCCAATTTTAATTCACCACAGTAAATTGTTGCAGTTGATGTTACACATCAAACAAATTCAATTTAAAAAAAAAAATACAAAAACCAAATTAGGCCACGCACCACATGACAATAAATGCATTAAGAAACATATATTCATTCGGCTGCTGCACCACCCAAAAATATGTATTACCAGCGTGCACGTAGAACAAAGCGTAACAAACTTCCAAAAATGGTATGTAAATATGTACATATGTATATGCCTATATTTAATGGCCAAAGACATGAATGCATAAACATATGATGCTGCGGGTGATTAACCTTTTCAACGGTGGTGGCGATAAGCCAAAGTACTCTTTCGTGTATGCACATACATACATACATACATATTTACCTATAAGAGAGTAGTAGTAGGTACATATGTAGGTAGCTTTGATTTGGAGAGGGTCATTGTCTGCTGCCTATTTGTGCTTAAGTAAGTAGCAACGGCGACGATGTGCCGCCGTATCTCCATTGCCGGATAGCTAAATACTTGCGGTAATGTATGGACATGGTTTTGCTTTTTAAAAAAGTTTTCACTTTACAGCGTAACGTCTAGAAAATTGAATAATTATATATGTAGGTGGGTGTAAAGATGCCCACCACTTTGTACATAAATGATCACCAGGCGTGTGTTTTTATCTCTTCGCCAGACATAATTGTGCATATTTATACGAGTTACGTGCACGAAATGAATACCCACATTTGTGGAGTCTGATGCGCGGTGCATTAGCTAAGTGCATTTAATTTTTATTTTTTTTTTGTTAATAAATGTGGTTGTGCATTTCCGTAAATAAATCATCTCACGTTTCATATAAACAAACCCACATTCACACTTGTATGTAGATTAGGATGGTCCTTAATATATCAAAAGCTAAAGTTTTTATGGGTCACCCCTTTATTTTTTAGCTATAAAACTTAATATTCGCTGTAGCCTAGTATGGCATGATAAAGAGATCTAACGCTGACTAAACAAAATAACAAACTTATCAGATTTCAATTGTTTCATGCCCTGAAAAGTATTTCAAAATTTTGAAATTTTCATGGATAGTTTTATTTTGTATGTAGAACAAACTAAAGGGGTGTCCCACATACAAAATGTATGGATATGTTTTGTATTTTTAAGAATCACCCTAATGTAGATCTTAGAATATCTAAATGATTATATGGTTAGATTAACAAATTCTCATGTAGGAACTTCAAATGCAACATTGCTCCTATTTGAAAGCCATGGAAAGCAGACAATCTCGTCGAGTTCGGCGTAAATGAGAAAAGGGCTCTTCGTCCATAATTTCTACGTAATTTGAATTTTGAGTAGCTGAGTGTGTAGAGATGCTTGCTGTTATTTACTAATCCCGTCAGAGGCAACATGTTAAAATGATAATAAACATTTTGCTTTTGTATCTCCGAATTATGAAAAAGCATCTGTGAAGTGCAGAACATAAAATTATTCAAGCGAAAAATCGCCAACCAATAGTTTGGTTAATGTAAACAAAATTGTGGTTAATATTACCAAATCATTGCTTAAAATATCAACCAACGCATTGTTAATATTAACTAAAAATCACGTTGATTCCTTTTCAAGTTTGAATTTGGTAATATTAATATTTTTGGTTGATTTTTTTCTCAGTGTAGAACTTTTTATTAAATAAGTAATTTTTAAGCAAAAAACACAACCGACTTCAATTCAAATATATAATTTTAGGAGTACCGTTAATTTTTTCATGATCCAATGATCGGATCTAAACCAAATTACAGGACGACCCTTGAGGTACCATCTTTCCGGTAAAAAAAAAAAAGAATTATTGAAATCGGTTCATGTGGTCCAAAGTTATGCGACCGCTTCAAAATCATTCATAGCAAATAAATTCCACTTTAATTCTCGAGCATTAGGTACACGACGATCTGAATTACCTCCATGTTTACTATTATTTTTAAACTTTTTATTGCTTTTATGTATTTACATACATACATATTTTTCAATTGATCATTTTGTCTTGCGTTTTTTATTCTCATTTCTGTTCACAGCATTAGAACATCTGTGTTTTGAATTAGTTTTGTTGCTATTGTATACCAACGTTGTTTAATTACTCAATGAAGTCACGTTTTCAATTACAAATGAGCAGCAAAGTATATCGGCGGCTCATATTCAATACCCTCTATCTACAATTATTACAAAAAAAAAAGTTTCTGATATTAAAATCAATGCTAACATCGATTACTTTAAGGCTATCCTTATTTATCTGTTTCTATTTAAGTTTGCTATTGGATTTCAAAAGATGTTTGAATATGAGAAACAATTTGTTTATAAAAATTGCAGAAAGAGGGCATTGAATATTGACCCTCGATGTATGTACATTAGACTGCATCACCAAAAAAAAGTTGCGGTTTTTTCACCGGAATTAGAAAAAAATTTATTATATTGAAGACGTCCACCAAATATAATAAAATAAAAATACTTTTCCAATGCTATCTCACAAGTCTGAATCGGAGTAGTTTAGGTTCAGTTATTCAAGTTTTTCTAATACCAATCTTTGAAAAAAGTTGAAAAAAAGCATCAAAAATCTCATTACTACGATTATTAATTCCACTGAAAATTTTTTTTAATTAACCTTTTTGTCATTTGAGATTTTTTCTTTAATCTTTAATAAACTATTTTTATTTATAAAACACTCTATTTTTGGTGCTATTTTCATATCGGTCTAGCTCACGTAAATCTTAATATTTTTTCCGAAATATTTTGATGGAAGTCTTAAAATATAATAGATTTTATAATTCCAATGGAAAACAGTACCGATTTTTTTTTGTATGGGGAGTGATGCAGTCTAATGTACATATGTATGTAACTATGTAAGTAGGTGCATATGTATGTATAGTACATAAACATGTACATACATATGCATGCTTGTATAATACATTCATAAGTTTATATGCAACAAATAGTTTTACACGAGCCATATTGAATCTTATCGTTTTCGATCTTTATTTGGTACTATGCTTCCACAGGCGCATTTCAGAGAAGCTTGTTTCCTCATACACAGAGCATACATATTACAAGTATAATCTAAAACGTAAATAAATACGCTAACTCAAATGATTATTTATTATTCTGTATTTTTTTTTGTTTATTCTGGCTAGGCCTTTTTAGGTCAATGCACGTTTGATTTTCAACTGACGCGGAGGAAAATGAAAGTAAACAAATGTCATTGGAAAGCTAAGGAAAGATATTTTAAATGAATACAACTTTATATACTTAGTATATAAGTATGAACACAACGTGTAAATGATAAGTAATTGTTTTTAGATGTAATAAATTCGACACTGAATTTTGAGATCTAAATAGTTTCCATTACAGAAATTTTAAGACTTGGGCTTGACCGTCAAACGGTTATAGTAAGAAATATGTACGACATTTAAAGAATATTTTGGAAATCAGGTGCAAAGCTTTATATCGGTAAGCTGTAAAGCCTTAGGGTCATGAAATTCGGCGGACAAGCAATGAAAAGCGAAAGAAAAATCACGTACGCTTTTTAACGGCAGTTTACTTAGTAGAGTAGCCTGTGTGCGATTGAAATAGAGGTGTCATTCTTCGATAAAAACTGAAAGCTGCATCTTTCAACAATCACAAAGCTTGATATGTGCCATTCGTAAGACAGTCGTTAACCAAACGGTAGAAAGATGGCGTAATATTCAAGAGATGAAGGGTTCGAATTCTCGGGCAGTCGATTTTTCCCCTTTTTTTTTAATTAAATGTTCCTTTTTAAACTCAATTTACATACATATGTATTTTTTTCCATCTTACAAGCCTTTATCATGTTTCACCTGCGTGTAGTAAAATCTTGCAATAAATTTTTAACCAACTTTTCGATGAGCTGGACACTTGAAACTTTAAACTAAGCTTAGAATCCGACGACAAAGCAATGTGAAAGAAGAATTAATCCGCTAGGTAGCGCGGGTGTCGAGATATTTGAAAACTTCGTATTTATGGTCCGATATGTTTCATATTTAGAACGTATATTACTTAAATGGAAAGAATAACACTGCCAAAAAATTTTTCTGTTAGGTGGTGCGGGGGTAAATTTTTTCATTAACCACTAATAAAAGCATCTCAATAAAAAAAAATGTTTTTAAACTACTGGTTTGTTCTTTATTTTAATTTTCTGTTTATTTTTATTCTTATTCAACTTAATTTTTTTGTATTATTATTAGGGCTGTGCGATTAATTGAATACTCAAAATTTTAATTAATCATAAAGTAAATAACTCAATTATTCGA